>NC_079208.1:3567807-3906021 GCF_026745355.1 Beta vulgaris subsp. vulgaris
AGAAATTTCACAAAGAACAACTGAGGAAGAGCCATGACTTCCAGTTCAAACATTTCTTCGGTTGTTTAGATCTGATTTTGTTGATTTTTAGGTTCAATTTTTTATCTTAGTTTTGTATTTTTTAGATCTGAAAAGAACAAAATTGAAGAAGAATAATATTTATTTTCGTTTAATTTTTAGATTCAATTTAGTTTTATTTTTGTTGAATTTTTAGGTTCAATTTCGTTTTTTTTTCGTTCAATTTTAATGTTCAATTTCGTGTTATTTCTTTCTGTTTTTAGATCTGATTTTGTTTTATTTTCGTTCATGTGTTTGTTTTGACATTTTGTATTTCATCCATGTTGGATGCAACCATGTTGTAATTCTGGTTGGTGTTTTATTTGCGTTCATGTGAGTTTGTCTCTGGTTGTTAATGGTGAATAAATTTTGTTTTTTTTTTTTTTGAAAAATGGGCTATTTGCGTCGGATGTGGCCCTCCATCCGACGCAAAGTCTACTTTTTTTAAAAAAAAAATGGAACATATGCGTCGCACATGGCCAATGGTGCGACGCAGATGCGTGATTTGCGTCGCATCGTTGACTATGTGCGACGCAAATTTCCCTTCTTTGGCAGTTTGTTGGGCTGGGGAAAGCCATCTGCGTCGCACCGTATACAAGGTGCAACGCAAATAGCTAGACGATCTGCGTCGTTTCTGCATACGACGCAGATCAATTATAGGTCATTTGCGTCGAGGGCTTTGGCGTCGCACCTATGTCCGACGCAAATAGGCGCCTCACATCCGACGCAAATTGCCTTTTCTCTACTAGTGTTAAGCAAAATTGCGAGAGCAACATTCCTATGAAGGTTATGTAATTACCATGAATCCATCCTCTTCCTTTTAATAAATATAGATTCATGATCCAAGTTTAGGGAATTGTGTGATTAAAATGGGGTTAAATCAGACACGTTCGTGAACAGTTTTATTTCATGCCACGACTTGATGGCACTGCAAAGTCATGACTCATGAGAGAGCGAAGACAAAAAAAAATACTTACTTGAATGTCATCTTTACCAGCCAGTGGAGAGTCATTTATACCAACAGTCATTGAAATGGTTGCAGTCCACCGTAAGAAGTGCACGCATGACCTGAAAAAGAAAAAGAAAATTATTGGTTTCAAAAGGACCGAACATGGTAACACTAGTGGAAAAATAAGGAAGGGTTGCGCGAAAAAAGGCCCTTACGGCTGCGCTTTTTTACAGCGGCCCTTACAATAGCAGCCCTTCACTTTTTAAGTAGGGTTGCGCCTTTCAAACGCATCCCTTCACAACGAAGGGCTGCGCTTCTACCTCAAAAAGCGCAGCGCTTTGTACCAAAAAAAAATAAAAAATATTTTTTATTGACATTTTTTTACTCATATATTAATCTCACATTTTCTGAATTTTAACATTTGCATTAAACTTTAAAATAAACCATCCAAATCCAAAAGGGGAATAGGAAATACGGTCAGGAAAACTAAAAACTAAAACAACAGGAAATCAAAAAATTTTATCACGACATAGAGAATTCTATAATGCAACTAAACGCAAAACAAAAAAAAAGAGAACGAAACGAAAAACAAGGAACAAAAACTAATATACAGAAGAGATGAAATTATAGATCTGAAAATACAAGAACATTAATCAAAACAAAGATTAAGAAATTATAGATCTGAAAAGTCAAAAACTGCCTCCAAACATTGACCTAATAATGTTTAAATACGTAAAACAAAACCCTAATACATAATTAAGGAAATAATAAAATTCGGAAATACTTAAAATGCCTATTTCGAGCCTTAAACAAACTCGGATGGCTTAAAAAGCCTATACATCATGGCATATCGATGAGTTTGACTCGTTGGCACGTTCCGCTTCCGAAAAGGTATCACAATAGCCAATCCAGCTCCGTCGGCATGATTAGTGCAAATCATTTCAGGCTTTTTGTCGCGTTTCTAGGAGTTTTTGAGAGAGAAGAGAGGATGAGAGAGAAGGAGGAAAGGGAGGAGGGACGTGAGAGAGGAGAGAGGAGAGAGAAGGAGGAAAAGGGAGGAGGGAGATGAGAGAGGATAGAGAAGGAGGGATAATATATTTGAAGCCCGCGAATTTCTTATTTCAAATTTTTTTAAGAAGGGTTGCGCTTTTCTTCAAAAGCGCAGCCCTAAATAGCAGAAGGGCTGTGCCTTTGAAGAAAAGCGCAACCCTTCACTAGTAGGGTTGCGCTTGTTGAAAAAGCGCACCCCTTCCCTTTTTTTCCCTTAGTGTAATGGTTCATCCAACATCAATACCCCCACACTGATGAACCTAAATGACAATGAAAGGAAGCAAGGAAAACAAAAATCTTAAGCTGATCATTGAGCATAAAAAGAGTTAGATCTTGTAAAAAACCGTTTTAACACACCAATTTGCTTTTCATTACCAAACCTATTACCAATAAATCATCAGACTTTTTGAAGGGAAATGAACTGCGGGGGTCGGGGGAATTGAAACATTGAAAGAAACAAAGAGTACTCTTTGCAAACCAGATAAAGTATTGTTTATTTAGAACATAATAGAGCAATGTAAAACAAATCTTGCCTCAATCAATCACTCTCTATCCTGTCTCTTCTTACTATTTGTATCACTTACAAGAATTTATTCCTTTGCTTTCCTCCTTTTCTTTTTCCAATTCCCTGAATTTTTCCATTTGTATTATTGGCCCTTCCTTCCACAAATAAAGCCTACTAGCATATATAATTACATACTTACTTCCCCATTCTAATTTTGGCTTTGCCAGCATTAAATTATAACTCTCCCTAATTACCTAATTAATATCCACAAATCCCATACACATCCAAGTTTCAAAAATAATCAGAATTAACCCTAATCATGAATAAAGAAGAAACAAGTAAGAGATATTGACAAATAAAAATAAGAAAAGGATTGAATGAGAAAAGGATGATTCATGAGAGAAGAAGAAAAAGAAGAACAAACATACTTACTAACCTCTACGATTAATAGATAAGCACAAAAATGAAAAAAAAAGTATAACCAAATAAAAATTAAAAAAAGAAAATGCGAAAAAATATACTAAGATAGAACGAGAGGAGACCTGAAGAAGAATTAAAATCGTCAATTGGGAAATGAGGAACACCGGCCATCATTGAATTATATGAGTGAAAGGGAGGGTCAGTGAAAAGGGTGGAGGGAAATAATTAATGAGGTTGCTAACACGCTTTTTGATTTATTGGGCCCAATTCATTTGCTCCAATCAAGCCCATGACCGGACCAAATGAGCGAAATTTAATCGTTTGCTCCGGTCTTGGGCCTGGACCGGAGAAAATGATAAAATTTCATTTGGGCCTCTTATTTTCCTCGTTTAGTCCATAACCAGAGCAAATAGCAAACAACATTTTATGTTTTTTCAACTAGTGCCTCTTTGTTCTTTTATTTTAATGTTTTTAGTTTTCATTTATTTTGGTTTGTTTTTGATGGTTACACAATTTTAATTTTCTATTCTTAGAAATGTTTTAATAGTACTTTACTACTACCTGCCTCATTTTATCTCGCGGTCTCACCTCTTCCTTCTTTTTTTGTAAAAGCAAAAAATATTACTATCTACTTTTCCTTATTTACCCACACAATACTACCTCTTTCATCCACAGTTTTTTTTGCTTTACCCCATACAACACTATCTTTCTTCTTTTTACTTTGGTATATATAGGTAACATAAGAAACAGAGGGTTATAACTATAGAGGTTGATGAATTGTTTAATATGAAATTATTGGTGTCAATTCAGTTAACCAGTTCAGTTCTGGTTCAAACCAAATAGTTCAGTTGACTTCAATTCAGTTAATTTTAGTTTTTTTTAGAGCTTAATTGATTCAGTTTAAATTTTTCGGTTTCAGTTTCAATCCATACAGTTAATTCAATTTTCAATTAAGTTCAATTCAGTTTCTAATTGTCTTTTGGTTTGACCCATACAGTTTTGGTTTAAACAATTAATTTTCTACCTATTACTATCAATTAAACAGTTATTTTTACTTCAGATTCAGTTAATTGCAGTTTCTTAAGGAAACCCACATCGACTCGGGTGAAACTTTATATCAGTTATGCCATGTACATCTTTTCCCTTCGGGTCAAGTCATTATTCATTGCAGAAAATTCCAGCTCAATGGGTTGGACTTTTCGAACATAACGATAACACCAAGAGATGTATCTATATTTGTCTGCAAAAACGCATTTTGAAGTTGCCATATTTTCTGTAAAATTATTTTATTAAAGGTTCAACATTTGGTTGATATTGAAAAATTCAATTTCAAATTCTTCATTATTCTATAGTTTTCCAATGTGTAACTATCAATGATGAATTGGTGATTGGTTCTGGTCAAAGATTAAGATGATGATGATAATGATGAATTAGTTTATAAATCAGTTAATTGATTGAGTGGTTAATCATTAGGCTAATGGTCTTCCAATATAATGTACTAGCTTTTAATGCACGCGATGCGGGTCGACGGTATTTTCCCCAAATCAAACCACTACTCACCCAATCACCATACCCGTATTTCTGAACTTCACGTAATATTTTGTTCTCTCTCTATTCAATTGAACATCATCTTCATCAATTTTCCCCAATTCAAACCACACACTCAATTTTCTCTTTCTCTCTCTCTCTCTCTATTCAATTGAGACGGTCGATTATTAGCTGAGGATTATCTCAAGCAAGTTGTAGAATTGGCTTTGGCGGTCATGGAATTGGCTTTCGCTCATTCCGTCATGGATCGCCGAGCTTGCTCGCGGTCATAACACAAGCTCTGCAGTTTATCTTGAAATTAGATTATGGGCACAATTTTTTAATTTTAATATATGGGTTTAAGTACTTTTTTTATTTCCTACCAACTTCGAGCTCTCATATTATGTCTCAATTTTTTTTAATATTTGGGCACGGGTATTTAAAGTTATATTAACGAAATTTGATTTTTTTATTTTAATATATGGGTTTAAGTATTTTTTTTCTCAAATTCTTTTTAACATATGGGTACAAAGCCAATTTCGAGTTCTCATATTTTGTCTCAATTTTTCTTATATATATACAGAACACGAATATTAAAGTCATTTTTGACGATATTTCATTTTTCCGACCATTTATGGTGCAATTTTAATTTGAGGTTCAACTATCTTCGAATTAAATTTTAAATAAACTGTAATTTAAGTTCAATTTTTTTTGAAAAAAAAATACTTCCTCCATTTCTAAATAAGTGCAACATTTGCATAATGTTTACTATTCAAAGTTTAAACTTTAATTAGCTTTGGTGATTTACATTTTAGGAAAAACATAGTCATGTGGGATCTTGTTAGATTCGTTTGAATGTGAATTTTTTAATATCAACTTTTTATAATTTTTACTTATTGATAATTGAAGATATTAATGTTTAAAATAATACATTGGCAAACGTGAAAACAAGAAGTGTAGCACTTATTTAGAAATGGAGCAAGTATAATACATCACATATTTGTAAGAGTTAATGTAATTTGAGTTTAATTTTACTCGAACATAGTACATATTTTTAAGATTTACTGAACATAGAATAACACACAAAATTTTATTTTCAATAACAAATTGCATACTTGATTAACGGTAAAGAATCTGCAAATTTAAAAGTTTGGTATTTGAGAATGTCGTGAAGCTCCAATCTATGAAGATAACTGATTTTTTTGTTTGGAGTTTGTGTTTGTAATTGAATTTCTGTTATGGAAAAATTGATTTGAGCGGATGTTACGCCGTGTAATTTTTTTGTTATTGTATGTAGTATTAACGTTTATTTTATTTAACTTAGTTATATTTAATTTCAACTAATTTTGAAACTAAAAATATCTAATTGAAGTAGAATAAGTTGTTGTCGGATGAGATTAATGAACAAACCTATGTAAGTCGATAAACTAATTCAAGATGACAATTATTTATTTGAGTTTAATAATCTGTAAGTCAAATTCATTTCATAACTAAAACATCTAATTCAATGAAGCAAGTTGTCATGGAATTAGATATATGAATGTACCATCAATTAGACAATCAGTGTCTTATGTTTGTTGTTTAGTTGTAATTTACATTGTGATATAAAGTAAAATTTGTATTTGGTATTTTACATTTGATCCATGACATATGAGTACTATTTTTTTTTTCTTTGGTTCTTTATTTTTTTATAATAGTACTTTCAACATTCCTAAATTATTAAATTGCTTTTGCAAGTAATCAAAATAGTAAAAGCAACACCGATTGAAAGTGATCAAAAACAAAATAGCTAGCAATCAAAGTGGGATGTGTTATGGTAGAAAGATTAACATTTATTAACAAGGATGAATTCCATGAATTATATTTGAAGAATCATAAAAAATGATTTTTTGATTTATTGAAATTAGTTACATGAATTTATAAATAATCATAACTCCAGCCCATACAAGTCATACAACTATGCAAGTAATTTTCTTTATTAAGATACACAAAGGTCTTGTGTATTAAATTTTAACTATTGAGAATTCAACTTTTTAATGCAAATAGTAATTGAAAATTGAAATCACGTGTTTTTGTCTTTGTCTAGTTATTAAGGTGTCATGTCATATTGTACACCAATAATTTATGTAAATTAAAAAATTAGGTGTTAGATTTTGAAACAGTTCAGTTTGAGTCTTTGAGACAATTGTATTCTATATAGTTTAAAACTATTTTATTCATTTCGATTCGATTTAGTTTAAAACAGTTTTATGCAGTTCAGTTAAAAAACAGTTTGATTCCGTTTAGTTAAAAACAGTTTGCTTCAGTTCAGTTAAAAATAGTTTTATTCAGTTTGTTTCAGTTTAGTTAAAAAACAGTTTGAAACAGTTTTTCAGTTAAATTGAATTCATTTTCAGTTCAGTTCAGTTCAGTTCAGTTTAAATCGATTTTCGTGCAGTTAATTTCAGTTTGGTTTGTTTTCGGTAGAGTTTCAATTCAGTTTCGGTTCAGTTAATTGTAGTTTACTTTAATCTGACTGGCTTATCGAATTTTAGCTTTTCAGTTATAGGTCAATTCAGTTAAGTTTATTCAGTTTAGTTGATCAACAATTTGTAGTTTAACCATCAATAACCAAATTGATAGCACTATGAAATCATCATATCCTTTACCGTCATCTAACCATCAAGCAAACCATGACGGGTGACGTTATATGTAGGCATTTTTTTCCTTAGAATGGGTGATGATAATAAAAATAAATGGGAGACTTTCATGGGTTGCGACTTGTGCTGCTTACTCAATATTACACTTAAACTATTTGTGAGTTTAGAAAAAAGTAAATATTTAGCACTATAAATAGACTGGCTTGTCAAAATTAATTGTAGAGCGGGAAAAGTAACAGTTCATAAGATTAGCTACAGGTGTCAATCTGGGTCACTGGTTGGGTTTGGGTTGACCCAAGTTGGGTCGGAATGATTTGGGTAGGAATAATCTGGGTGAGAGTGTGTCATGGGTCGGAACTGGGTGGGTCGGGTGAACTTGGGTCGGGTTCAACTGGGTGAAGGGCTCTCGGAACTGGGTCGGAACTGGGTCGGCTGAGACTGGGTCCGCCGGTATCTAGGTTGGGTGAATTTGGGTCGGAAAGGAATAAGGTGAAGTCGGCCCAAATCGGCTTTCGGAATAACTTGGGTCGGAAGAAATCGGATTTCGGAATGACTTGGGTCGGAAGAAATCGGCTTTCGGAATGACTTGGGTCGGAATAAATCAGCTTTCGGAATGACTTGGGTCGGAATCAATCGGCTTTCGAAATGACTTGGGTCGGAAGAAATCGGTATCGGAATGACTTGGGTCGGAATAAATCGGGTTTCGGAATGACTTGGGTCGGAATAAATCGGTTTTCGAAATGACTTGGGTCGGAATAAATCGGTTGTCGAAATGACTTGGGCCGTAAGAAATCGACTCTCGATAGGACTTGGGCGGCTGAAGCCTTAAACCGGCGGCGTATTGACTTGGGTCGGAACAAATCGGGTCTCGAAATGACTTGATTCGGAATGAATCGTCTCTTATAACAAGGCAAGATCGGGTGCGATTGGGTCGACTTAAGGCCTTAAGCTTCCTTTCAGAATAACTTAGATGGAGTTTATTTGGTTGTAGTCGTCTTTCGGGCGGACTTGGACTCTTGGAGAGCCTAATGTTTACAAAGAGTCGGTAAAGTAATTGAAACTCAAAACATTTACTTACATTAAAACATGTTGTTTTTGGAATGAGTGTATTAATGAATTCGATAAACTAATTCAAGATAATTAGTACTCTACTTAAGTTAATCATCTTTAAGTTGCATTCATTTCTGAACTGATAGCATCTGATTCAATTGCAGCAAATATATAACAATGTAACTTAGTAGATTGGTTCAATACAAAAGTACTCCATTTAAGTTAATTGTCTCCAAGTTGACTTCATATTGAAACTCAAAACAGCTACTTCAACAATATCATAAGTTAAATTCAAGATAATAAGTTAATAACAATATTCTACTTAAGTTAATCACTTCAAGTTGAATTCATTTCGGAATCGAAAAGCATCTAATTCAGTTGCAACAGATGTAGAACAGTATAACTCAGTAGATTGGTTCAACATAACAATGCTCCACATAAGTTAATCGTCTTTAGGTTAACAACAACAACAACAACAACAATAGGGAGGTTTGTTAAATTATTGTATCATTTTGCATATTAATAAGTCTTAATTGACTAAACCTTATTGCTTATTAACAAGATATTGATACAAAGCCTACAAGTATCGATCAAAAAAACCTATGGCTTACACCTCATTGATACAATAACACATCAATATAAGTATATTGTTATACTATAGTTCACACAAATGACTATAATTAAAACATTTAATTGAGTTAGTAAAAGTTGTATACTTAATATTTCAAGAACAAGAAGTATAGTTCATAAGTGATTAAAAGATTAAAGGTGATGATGACTAATAATGATGAATTGGAGTCTAAACACAAAATTATACGAGTATACCATGATCAAAGTCAATAATGTAAGTGAGTAATCACTAATCTACTGAGTTGGTATTGTATGAAACCACTTACTTTTAATTTAAGATTAAGCAATGTCCACAAGCTTAGTATTACGAAGTGAACACATCACCTTTTCTAATATAATGTGTAGTTTAATCTTTTTAGTGACCAATTTAATCTACTTAGTGACCCACATAATCCATTCAAAAATTACATTATTAAAAAATAATTAAATATTATAACAATAGTAGGCCTACGATTTAGGATTAGGACATGAACTAAGTTAATTAAAATTAATAATACTAATAACTAATTGAATTTTAAAGTTTATAATTTATATTAATTCCTAATAATAAGTCAATAAACTAATTTTTAAAGTTAAAACAAAAACCAATAATACTAGAATGATTAACTAAGAATTCGCAAATAAAAATAGTGTTGATTTAATGAAAATGACAGAATTAAATTACAGCCATTGATTTGTGAGAATATCAAAATGGACAAAATCCAATTATTGATCAAAATAGCAATCCATGTGCTTGGTCTAACTCAATGTTCATTAATTGGTTAAAAAGAGTTAGTGATGGATTCCTACTTGAATGAGCAAATCTCAATCCTTCATTAAAGAAAGACCAAATCCAAGCCCTTCATTTATCATTTACTCTTCTAAAAAATTTTAAAAAATTTAACCCCAAATACATAAGAACAAATCACAGCTCTTCAATCTTTCATCCAACGGATGAAAACACCCTAGAAGACCAAACCAAGCCCTCAAACCCTAATAACTTCTCATCTTCTCCTCAGTCCTCACCCCTCTTCACTTGCCCTCTCACTCCGAACGAAGATGACTGTTTGAGGGCAACCTTGATTTTCAAAAAATGAAAGAAGTATGTAATTGATGTTTGATCAAAGTAACCATTTGAAAATGATTTGTCCATGTTCTTGATTTGATAAGAGGAGAATGAATGAATGATGATTTTATACAACAAATTTAGGTTGCAGATTTATTTTTCCCACCGTTGAAAAGTCTGGCAACAAGGGCAGGGAGGGGGAAATTTAAAACTTAAATTTGCAAATGGAAGGTAAAGTCCAGAAAGCGTGTGTGACAAAGGAAATCCTTTGAGGGAAAAGATACAGGAACTGCACAAAGAATAGAGAGGTTTTGTCGCATGAGACCAAAAGTTGGATTTCATGAGAGCCGATACTTCTTTCTGCATTTGGTCGATTAGTGTTCTAATTGGCAACCTTTTGTTTTGTTAGGTGGTGAAGATGAAGGCTAGACAAGCCGATACTTCAAGATTCAAGAACGAGTTCCGCCTCTTCTGTAGCTTTCTCTTTATTTTTCTCTCACTTGGCTCTCTTTCTCTCTGTTTTTCTTACTTCATTTTTCTGTGTTTGGTTAATTTTACGATTTAATTGGCAAACTTTGAACTTTTAGGGGTTGAAGATGACGCTGTGAAAACAACAAGGGTTAAAGACGAGACTTCAAAAACTGAAAATGACGCTTCAAGTTATGTATTTTCCACTTTCCTCTGTTTTTTATGGGAATATGTGTCATTTTTAGGGTTTCAGTTTTAGTTTGTTGGATTTATAATGTGTAATTTTTCATATAGATTATGATTGTGTTTATATGAATTAGTCTTCATGTTTGATTTATCCTTGTTCATTTGGATTATTTTTGAATTATTAATTTTAGAATATTTCGATTTACATTTTTTCGAAGTTAGAATTTGTTCGCTTTTTCGTTAATTTTGAATGCTTGAATTATGTTTTCATTTTCGTTTTTTTTCATGAAGTTTCTCATGCTATAGCTTCAGATCTTATTTTTATTTTTGATTTACTGTATCCAAGACCTAGAATTTGTTAGTTTTTTCGTTTATTTTTCATGTTTGAATTATACTTGAATTAATTCTCATGCTTGAATTAGGTTAGTGGTATTGCTTGATCTGAGTTGGTTTAGTTGCTGCATTTTACTAGTGTTTTGTTGTTCTATTGGCCTTTTACTAGTTGCTGCAAACTGTATGCTGCTCACTTGAAAATATTACCCAAGTAGTTATCACTATATTATAGTGTTTTGGCAGCATCAAGTTCCCTTCTTATCCATTGAAGGGATGCATCACCTGCATATCTTCATCTTTTTCAACCCATAACATTTGACATGGTTATGTTTTGGTAAGTTATTACATAATATTTTTCATCCTTTTTTTAATCTTATGTTATCTATGTTAATTGTTTTTTGTATTGTAGGGTGCAAAATGGAGGGAGATATGAATTTTAGGATCTTTATATATTGTAAATTGAAGTGGAATAGGTTTTTTGTTTTTATGTTTGTTGTTTAGTTGTAATTTGTAAATTAAATTGTGATATAAATAAAAATTTGTATTTGGTTTTTTACATGTGATCCATGAGATTTGAATACAATTTTTTTATTCTTTGGTTCTATTTTTTTTTATAATAATAGTACAATAATAAACAATCCTAGAGTATTAAAGGGCTTTGTTCACGATCGCACAACAATTGTATAAGTTCTATTCTTTGGTCTCAGTGTCTCAGATAGAGGAGCATTTTATATGTAGAAGTTCTTTTGAAAAGATTTGAGAAACCATGAATTTTGCTTAATTTATTAGTTAATTAATAGACTTGTAAAATTTGTTCACGATCGCACAACAATTGTATACATAATTTTTCTTTTGGGTATAAAATTTCAAAATAGACTTCTAAATATATAGTTTTATATATATTAATTTACGGCTATTATGGTATTAGAGTTGCATTCGCTATTGAGGTGTTGCCAAAATAAGGTATTATATTAGTAATAAAGGCGTTGCAATAGTTATGTTAACTATTAATATAACCCCAATGTCTCAGTTTTGTAAACTAAAGTTATGTATAACGAAGGAATTTGGGGGTTGAATATTGGGGGTTGACCAAAAAAAGTGACGAAATATTTTCTGTTCAAAAATTATATAAATTGACAAAAAGAGTATCCATTTACTCATTGTCGGGTTGTATTGGGTCGGAATGGTATTGGGTCGGGTGGTAATTGGGTTGGGTCGAAATTGGGTTGGGTCATAACTGGGTTGGGTCACAACTGGGTCGGGTAGTAACTGGGTTGGGTCACAACTGATCGGTGATAGCTGGGTTGGGTCAAAACTGGGTTGGCTGCTAACTGGGTTGGGTGATAACTGGGTTGGGTGATAACTGGGTGGGCTTAACTGGGTCATTGGCGGGTGAAGTTGGGTGCGGGTTGTTTTGGGTCGGAAACAGGTTGGGTCTGGGTCGTTGTTCATGGGTGCAACTGGGCACGGGTCAAACTGGGTCGGCCCAATTCAGGTTGGGTTACCAATTCCACGGGTTAAACTGGGCATGGGTGAACGCTGGGTCGGAATGGTCGGCTTTCTAACCGACCAATCTCGGCTCGGAATAGGTTGGGTCTGGGTCGCATGCGGGTTCACCCGTGGGTCGGCCCAGTTTTTGACACCTCTAAGATTAGCATAACATATTAAGAGTTGGTCGAAGGAACAGAAAGCAATTTACAGCATATTATGGAGAGGCCGAGAGGGTATCATTCAAGGTCCTTGCTCCTGCGGCTTTAGCATTACTAATCATCTTAATGATTACTATTACTTGCCAAGGTTAATTATATTTTTTGCTCTTGATTTGCACATTAATTTTCCTTTTGCTTTACAAGTTTTTTTTCACTTTTGGCTTATATACTATTTAGATATTAGCATATACACTTAATAATATTATTTAATTATGCAGCCGATCCAGTGGATGAAATAGCATCAACAACAACTACCACTGTCGAGACACTTTTGAATTGCAAACAAGCAGGGGAATATTGTAACAAACTCGTTTCTGGCCAAGATTGTTGTAACGATTCTAAATGTGTTCAAGCTCCTCTGGTAGGTGGTCAATGTCAAAAACTCAAAAACTAAGAGTTAACAACATACTCCACAGGTGTTGGTCAACACCTTGGCTTATTTCACTTTGCGCATGCATTATCTAGCTTACTAAAAAAAAAATATGTGGATCAAGAGGCTCTAGTCGATTTTCCATGCATTTTGGTTATTCATATTGAGTCAGGGAGTCCCTTCTTTTGCCAGTTTCTTTGCTTTTCTGTCGAGTTTGTATCACTCAAGATTGAGATGTTTTCAATTTCATTGTGTGCTTTGTCTTCAATTTAATAAAGTAGATTGTATTTTGAATTCTATTTCATGTTACTTCTTCAGGTTCAATAGTGAAATCGAAATCGAATTTTATATTTAAATCAACAATCTTTAATTACTTTTAACAATGGGTTTGGATAATGGGTCACAAATGGAAGGTTATTTTGTAAGGGTCCTTGAAGGAAGACTTGTTTATTTTTAGGTGAAAAGGAAAGTCTTGTGCTATGCGTGTAATCTTAGTGTGCATATATCCGTCTGTTTCTAACCTCAAATTAGCGACGATGTCTCACCAACGTGTCTATTCCGTCGCTATATCCGTCTCAAAGCATACTTAGCAACAAATTTGGTCTATTCAGTAACGGGTTATATTATCCGCCGCTAAAAAGCTATTCTTTTGTAGTGATATGTGTGCCACAAATGCTTAAACTAATCAGTAACAACATAATTCATGGGTGTTATTGCGATACCGCATAATATGCAATGGTATATGTTATCTTGGGCATGGGCTAAAACGCTAATGAAAGAAACTGAAAAAACGCGCGCGCATATGTTGGACTTGTGCGCAAATGAACATCTCGTATGCCCAAAATCTAAACTAGGCATATATCATGTAATCTATGCATATTTGAAGTGTTTTGGTCAATTTATAGTCAAATAGAACAAAGTTTTAAGTTTAGGGTTCCTTTGGGTCATTTTAAGACAAATTGATTAACTTTCTTTCCAAAATCAACCTAACTCTTTATTTGAGCTAAAAGTGGAACTATGCATATAGCTAACCCTGACAACATCGAAAAGCCTATACCGAAGATAAACTGTCAGATAAGTGCAACATAAGATACATATATGAGACATCACACATGAATGTTTCTATGAAGGTTAAGTAAAATTGCGAGAGCAACATTCCTATGAAGGTTATGTAATTACCATGAACCTATCCTATTCCTTTTAATAAATATAGATTCATGATCCAAGTTTAGGGAATTGTGTGATTAAAATGGGGTTAAATCAGACACGTTCGTGAATAGTTTTCATGCCACGACTTGATGGCGCTGCAAAGTCATGACTCATGAGAGAGCAAAGACAGAAAAAATACTTACTTGAATGTCATCTTTACCAGCCAGTGGAGAGTCATTTATACCAACAGTCATTGAAATGGTTGCAGTCCACCGTAAGAAGTGCACGCATGACCTGAAAAAGAAAAAGAAAATTATTGGTTTCAAAAGGACCAAACATGGTAATGGTTCATCCAACATCGATACCCCCTCACTGATGAACCTAAACGACAATGAAAGGAAGGGAAACAAAAATCTTAAGCCGATCATTTAGCATAAAAAGAGAATTTATTCTTACTATTTATTACTGTTTATTTATTACATAATAAAGCAATGTAAAACAAATCTTTCCTAAATCAGTCACTCTCTTTCCTGTCTCTTCTTACTATTTGTATCACCTACAAGAATTTATTCCTTTACTTTTCTCCTTTTCTTTTTCCAATTCCCTGAATTTTTCCATTTCTATTATTGGCCCTTCCTTCCCCAAATAAAGCCTAGCTACTAGCATATATAATTACATACTTACTTCCCCATTCTATTTTTGGCTTTGGGAGTATTCAAACACAACTCCCCCTATTTAATATCCACAAATACCCATACACATCCATGTTTTAAAAATATTCTTAGTGTGCATATATATATATGTGTCTGTTTCTAACCTCAATTAGCGATGACGTCTTCACCAACATGTCGTTTCCATCACTATATCTGTCTCAAAAAGTATACTTAGCAACAGATTTGGTGTATTCAATAACGGATTATGTCCGTCGCCAAAAAGTTATTCTTTTGTAGTGATATATATATGTGCCACAAATGCTTAAACTAATCAGTAACAACATAATTCATGGGTGTTACCGCGTTACCGCATAATATGCAATGGTAGATGTTTAGGACTGGTCTAGGTGGAGCATCTTGGACATGGGCTAAAAACCTAACGAAAAAAACTAAGAAAATGTGCGCGCATATGCTGGACTAGCGCGCAAATGAACATCCTGTTCACCCGAAAAATATTAGGCCTGCTCTTCTTATACCCAGCCTGCCTAGAAAATTGCGGGCTTTGGACAATTGTTTTTGACCCGCTCCTCCAGCTCGGCCCCGCTCGAACTTTGGGCAAAAAACCAGGCTTTGAGCGTGAGTTTTAGGTCCGAAATTCTTGCTCGAATTTAAGGGCATATGGCACTAAATTATGGCCCGGGCCGGTCTAGCTCTACGATTGGGCAATTTTATTTGGCTCGGCTCCCTTTTGATCATCTATAGGGTAAAGTGAAAAACACATATGTAGTTTTTGACTAACGAGGCCCCAAAAGTTATATAATTACGGAAAAAACAACTTCACATTCTCATTTTCAGATGAAAACAATGCTAAAATATTTTAAGATAATATTCTTTTAGGTGCTTTAAAATTTTCAACTATCAATATCAAAAGTACATTACAGTGGACATAGTCAAACAAAAATAATTTATAACTGTAGTAACTAGCAATAAAACATATGTTTTTTCATGTAAAAAACTGTTCACTAACTAACATACATGTACATTATCATAAAGCATTAGACACAACAAGTTAAAATTATACTTATTAGAATAGCACCTTCACACAGTGGCGGATCCAGGAATCTAAAAATAGTTGGTCACACGGTATGTAGCTCGGAATCAGATATGGAAACGGGTACGAAGATGGAAAACACCAAAATCAAAATTTAAAAAAGGATACGACATAGATTCGGATAAAAGAAAAAACAATTTAACTAAATTTAAAAAACGGGTACGACATAAATAAGTGATTTACTGAGAACCGACAATGCAGCGGCAAGGCAACACCGACAACTGTTGACCATATTTCAACATGAAACTAGAAATGCCCATTTAAACCACACGAACTACTCAGATGTGCAAGATTTCATATCATTCACATACAATACATCTACCATCATCTAATCAAGTATATATTCATCAAACTAAAACTCAATTACATCTAAAACGCCAATATTAACAAAAACAACCCTCGTCCTTCATTCATCCCTAATGGCTAATACACATTTCTCGATTCACAATATCCAACACAAAATTCTTCATTCTTCTAAAACAACACCACCTTTAGGAATTCAATTAAATTCCACATTCAAAAATTCACATACAGCCATTTGCTAAAACGACGCCTTTTATAGTATTTTGATTAATTCAATTGAATAACATTACACAATAAAATAAGGATCTAATTCCTAATTCATCACTTTCCAATAAAGCAACAATCCACAAAATCTTGAAAACTTAGAACATCAAAAGGAAAACTTAGAACATCTAATTCCTAATTTTGAAAACTTAGAACATCAAAGGAGCTCATCAAGATTCAAGAACAGTACCTCGAGGCTCGAGGTTGCAAGTACGACTGTCGAGTGTCGAATATCGAGAATTAGGGTCTTTTTTGAAGATGGAGTGAAGGCTGGCATCCGGCAAGTACGATTGTCGAGCAGCTGATACTCGAGCAACAATGAAAGCCTGCGAATTGAAGACTTTAGGGTTCGACTTCTTCGACAACCGCGAACAGAGAAATTGAAGATTGAAGCCTTGAAGGTCATGAAATCTGAAGATTTGAACTCACGTGTGGCCGAATGACTCAACCGCCGACGACGAAGGATTAGAGAATGACCGGACCGCCGACGTCGAAAGAAGTGAACGCTTTTTGTGCTGGGTCTGGGTCTGGGTCGTGGGATTCGAGAAGGAGAAAGAGAGAGAAAGAGGCGGAAGAATTAGGGTTTAGCGTGAGAATGAGCAGCGCTGCTTTTGTTTTTTTTTTTTTCAAAAATATTAGTTGGTCACGTGACCACTTGGGACCACATGTAGATCCGCCACTGCCTTCACATGTGTTTCTTTACGTTTAACAAAATGTTCAATTTTGAACATAGTGTACATTTAGTCACACCATTATATATATATATATATATAGGGGTGAAAGTTCGGTATGCGGTTTGGATTAGGGCCTAATCCAATCCGATCCGAACAAAATTTGGATTTCAAATTTTCAATCCGAATCCAAACCAATTAGGGTTTGAATCCGATCCAATCCAATCCGAAATTTCATACTCTAGATTGGATCCGATCCGAAAATCCGATTTTTTTAAAACTTTAATTTTTCGATGAAATAGATTAAGCACAACAACATCCTAGTAGAATTAGGAAATGAGGAATTAAGAAGTGCAGTTAGTGCTTTAGGGGAAGGATTGAAGCTCTATGTGTATTGGACAATGGAGTAGGTTTTTTTATAATAAAAAATCAGTTAAGCACTTAAGCCCAATCCAGATACATAATACAAGGCATATTACTATTCGGTTATATTGGATTTTTGGATCCAATTACCCTCAATCCAATCCGATCCGAAAATCCAATTTTTCAAAAATTCTCAATCCGAATCCAATCCGAACACAGTTCGAATCCGATCCGAATTACTAATTTGGATTGGATTGGATTGGATTTTGGATTTTATCCGAATAACTTTCACCCCTATATATATATATATATATATATATATATATATATATATATATATATATATATATATATATATATATTTGTCATTGAACACTACGGAGAACTCGAAAGAACATTAGTGTTATATTATTTTACTATTATTTTCATATCAATTTGAAGCTAAGTTTAGATGAAAACATCACTAAAACAACGTTAACACTAATGTTCATTTAAGTTAATCAATTTTGAGTTACTAATATAAAATTGATATTTGATATTGAACTAACCAAAAAAAGAAAACTTAAAATTGTATTAACTAAAACTTAAACATTTGTTCTAATGTTAGATAATTAAGATAAAATGTATATTTTCATAAATCACCAAATAAATAACTTAACACAAGTAATCAGTATCAAATGCCCTGAGAGAGTTGCTGATTTTCGACCCATAGCTTGATGTAATACGATATACAAATGTATTACCAAGCTCCTGAGTGAGAAGTTGAATAAGATCTTCCCTGATATTATCTCTAATACCCAAGGTGCTTTTGTAGCTGGCCGGAGTATTTTGCATAATGTCCTCATTTGTCAAGATCTTGTTAAAATGTATAAAAGGAGGACAACTAGGTCCAGTTGTATGATGATATTGGACTTAAAAAAAGCATATGATACTGTGAGTTGGTGCTTCATCAAGCAAATGTTAGAAGGGATTGGATGTCCTAGTTTTTTTTGTGGACTTGATCATGACATGTGTCACTGTGCCTACATTTTCGCTCATGTTAAATGGGTCTTTGACCGGGTTTTTTGGAGCTCAAAGAGGTCTCAGAAAGGGGGACCCTATGTCCCCTCTGTTGTTTGCCCTTGGAATGGACTATTTGGACATGCAGGACTCTATGTTTTGTTCATGAGCAGGAGGGGTTTAAGTTTCATGCTCAATGCAAGGAGCTGAAGCTTACCCACCTATGTTTTGCAGACGGCCTTCTGTTGTTCTGCAATGGTGACTTCGGGTCTATCTACACCATGCTTCAAGGATTTCAGATGTTTTCAAATGCGTCTGGTCTTGAGGTTAATAAACACAAGCCAGAGATTTATTTTGCTAGCATGGAAGAGCATGATATTCAACGAGTGGTTGATGTTAGTGGATTTACTATGGGAGTATTACCTTTCAGATACTTGGGGGTTTCCATTTCAACCACTAAATTGAAAAGCAAAGACTGTCAATTGCTTATAAATAAAATGGTGAGCAAAATCAAAGTTTGGAGCACAAGAAATTTGTCTTTCGCTGCGAGATGCCAACTTATCAATAGTGTACCCATGAATATTCATGTCTATTGGGGGAAATTATTCGTTCTCCCTCGAAGTGTGTTAAAGGAAGTCAATAGTATATGCATATGCTTCTTATGGACAAGCACTTTTAATGACAGTAAGTCTGGAGCTGTTGCCTGGGATGAGATTTGTAAAACCAAGAATGCAGCTGGTCTTGGCTTCAGGGATATTATGTGCTAGAATATTATTGCCATAAGCAAACTAGCTTGGAGTATTGCACAGAAGAAGGATAATATTTGGGTGAAGTGGGTGAATTGCATATATATAAAGGATACCAACTGGGGGTCCTATGAAGCTCCCCCTCATGCTAGCTGGACATGGAAAAGCATTTGCAAGGCTAAGAATGACCTAAGTGCTAAGCTGAGTAGTGATTAATGGCTTAGCTTGCCAATAATCAATTCATTATCAAGAAGCACTATCAGAGCATTATTGCTTCCTCTCGTGCTAAGTAATGGACTGCTTGTGTTTGGAATAGGTACAGTCTACCTAAACATAGGTTTATCTACAGGCCTGCTGTCCAAAATAGATTGAAGACCAGAGTCAGATTGCAGAAAATCAACATTAGTGGTTCAGACAGATGCTTAGAATCACCCTGAGAGCAATGCTCATCTCTTTTTTGGCTGTGAATTTAGCAAGATCTGTATGAATATGTAATGACATGGCTGGGGATTTTCTGGAATGGGAGGAACATTCTTCATATGAGCAGATGGATCAGAGGGCGTTTCAGAGGGTCTAAATTCAAGCGCCAGGTTGTTTTGGCTACTATAGCTGCTATGGTTTATTTGATCTGGAAGAACAGATATAGAGCTTATTGGGAAAATGTAATTCACACTACTTATCACACTGTACAGGAGATTAAATACATAGTTAAACATAGGATTGTACAAATTATGGGCCATAAGATTAGAGATGTTGATAGGTGTTAGTTTGAAGCATGGTGATTAAACTGGGCAGTAAATGAGAGGGTTGTTGAGAACTTTCTCCCAACCTTTAGGTGTATTGTGGTTTTGGGCTTAATATTACTCTTAATTACCAAAAAAGAATTAACTTATACCAGCCCTCATTGGGCGGCGTCCACGCAACTTGGCGAGGATTGAGCTGGGAAGTCCGACGGGTCTTATTGCACATCATTCCCTCACACATATTTCTTTGCTGCTATTACTAGTCCAAGCTTCATAGAAGCTTTTAAACAACCATTAACACATTTTTTATGTTAATTGACTCTTCATTGAAGCATACCTTGTTGCGAAAAAACCAAATGAACCACCAACCTATCATGAGTTTTTGAAGATCTTTCAAAGTACTTTTTTCTCGTATCAAATTTAATATTTAAGTCATATCTTCTTCTAGAGTTAAATTCTCCTGGATTGTCGGCCAGTTATAGAATTGAGAGATGGACTTAAATCTTTCGAAAATGGGCAATCTAGGAGAAGATGATGAGTTGTTTTTATGTGGTGGTTGCAGAATAAACAAGGTAGGGGGACTGCAACATGGCTTCGGAAGAGGCGTTTCTTAGTCGAGAGACCATCATTGCAAATTTTTCAGATAAAGTTACTGACCTTGGGAGGAATATGGATCTTCCATATCCACCTAAAGGAGCATTTTTGGATGTTTTCGGGTGATATTCCTTGAATAAGGAGCGTCGCTGATTCGGTAGAAAACTCCCTCACTATGATTCTCCAAAATATTTTATCTAGGATATCATTCGTTGGGATAGTGGTGTTACTAATTGTTTGGACTATTTGTCCTGTGAGGTAATTTGCGAGAGCTTGGATATTCTCGGTTTTATTTTGAAGGAAGAACTCCTCTACTTTTGCTTGGGGTTGTTATATGTCGGGGTTATATTTGTTAGCGGGTTGGGAAAAGCCAATTGTCTTTCCAAAATATAATAGTTTTTTTCATTTCCCACTTTCCATTGAAGTCCTTTAGTGAAGTTTGATCTTAGTTTCATTAAGTTTTTTCATTGCCATGAAACTGTTTGGGAGGGTTTATACTCAAATAGGGATTTGGACTTTAAATATTTTTTCTTTACTAGGTGGAACTAAAGATTATTTGGATCTACTAGAATTTTTCATTACATATATTTCATTATATATTAGTATATAAATTATAACGACTGAATATTAATAAAGTATTAATTGAGACGAATCAAACAAAATTTCACATGACTATATTTTTCTTATAAATTGAGAATAATTAAGAATATTCTTTTTAAATATAAATAGTATCAAGATTCCAAGTTAGAAAGAAAAAAACAACAAAGAGAATACATTCTAATCTTGTTTGAATCTTTATATCTGTAAATTTGAATCATAATTGACGTTTCTATTAGCATTTGTAAATTTCTATGATTTTTTTTCAAGCAACTAAACATGTTGTCAATAAATTTCAACATTGTTCATGTAAGGATGACAGAGCCAAGATTTGAATATCATTTCTATGATTTTTTCTTTTGTTTTGAAGCGAATCTACTAGTGTTTGATTCTATATGACTTATTTGCAAGTAATGGCATATTTAAGACTCCAACCCACAAAGTGGTTATAGACCCACAATATGACCGAACATCTATAGCAATGCTACCTGTTCCAAATGCAGAAAAGGTGATTGGGCCACTTGAGGAATTGATCACCGAGGACCGGCCCCAATTGTTTAATAGGTTTAATGATTATAGCCAAATTTACTTTAAACACATGGGTGCTGAGGAAAGGCAGATTAATTACGTCAAAATTAATTACTAGATATGAATTTGTATAATTTGTGTGATTTGTAACTTTGTGAGTCAGTGTCATTATGTTTTACTTTTTCTTTTTCTTTTGGTAAGTTAGAATACAATGATATCAACATGTAGGGGTGAAAGTTATTTGATTGTATACAAACTGAAATCCGATTCAAATCGAAATGGTAATTCAGATAGGACCAAAACTTTATTTGGATTGAGTTTTTCTCAAAATTTAGATTTTTGGATTGATTTTGATTGAGTGATTGGATCCAAATATATAATCAAATAACCAATGAGCCCTATATAGTATATTTGTATATATGGGATTCAATTTAAGTGTTTTCAATAAAATTGATAAGTTTGTAAGAATTTATTTTTTTTGGTTAAAACATAAGTAGATTACCAAAAACCTTTCAAGAGCCACCAAATACAGCCTATACTAATCACAACACCATACAACTAAAACAGCAAACCAGAAACATAAGCTAAACCGGTTTGTATGAATTTTTAGTTGTTAGTACTGAATTTTTATGGGATTATATGAATTACTTCTGTTATCTAACGATACTTGTGCTTGATTATTTTACTAAAAGAATAGAGTTTAAAATTTGGATATTTTGAATTAGATCCAATCCAGTATCTGAAAATTCAAATTGGATTGGTTTAGACCAAATTCTGATTAATTTGGATTTGGATTGGAAGATGAAAACCAAATTTTATTGAGATTAAATTAGACTAAGTTTAAGTCCAAAGGGTACACCAAACTTTCATCATACCAAAATATATCATTGTATGATCGAGTCTTGGGAATAATTCAAGTGTATTGTATATGTGTCATTGTGTTCTTTCACAATCATAGTTCCTATCACTTTCGTCAGTAACAGAAAAATAATGA
This sequence comes from Beta vulgaris subsp. vulgaris, assembly GCF_026745355.1. Lineage (NCBI taxonomy): Eukaryota > Viridiplantae > Streptophyta > Magnoliopsida > Caryophyllales > Amaranthaceae > Beta > Beta vulgaris. The sequence continues at coordinate 3,590,461 of NC_079208.1, forward strand.
CATGTAAAAATTAAAATGATAAAACCCTTTGCTTAAGGTAGTTCGTATTTTAAGCAATCTTGGAATGAGCCAAAGGGTGCCACATTATTCATCTGTTTCTTACTATATAGTAGTATTAGTATATACACTAGTATTATCATTATAACCTAATCATACTAACTCTCCGCATATATATGTGTTCGTCTTATCTGTGTATAGTTTGTATACCTTTGATAATGATTAGTACTTTACCTTCAATTACCAACTCCATAATCAATGCATGCATCACGTATATCACTTATCTCATTGTCGCTCTGCATGCATCCGGAGATCTGCCAAATTATATCAGCTCATTTCTTACGTCTTTTTTGCATGCATGATGCAGCATGCGTTATGCGTAGTACACTCGTCCTACTTAATTACTTTCTTATCATTTCTATCATCTATAAAACCAAATATATTTGCATCAACATAGCTAAAAAGATGGCTGAAATGAAGTCATCTACCCTGAAGCCGGTGCAAGAAATACTCCGAAGCGGTGTTGTGCCGGAAAATTACATACAGCCAAAGGATGAATATGAAGTTGGTGATGGCTTTGTTCCTTTGATGGACGATTTGACAATCGATTTCTCTCTCCTATCATCATCATCATCATCATCATCATCATCACCTGAAGAGCTTACTAAGCTTCGTTCTGCTCTCAGCTCATGGGGATGTGCTCAGGTTTTGCTCTTTAATTCCAAGATGAATGTTAATTGTTACCTCCTAGATCTTTTCCATATTTTATCTTTAATGAATATGTAGCCATGACTTCACTAATAATACAAGTTCTTAATTATGTGTTTGACTAGTACCCAAAACAAAGTTTCATAAGCTGGTGGATTGTTTAGAAATAATATATATCCATACAAGTTACAAGACAGACTCGTACTTCCTCCGTTTCTTAATAAGTGCAATATAGAGAAAGTGGGGGAATACCAAAGAATGTAGAGAGAGAAAGTTGGGTCCACAATAGTGTAGAGTAATTCAAGTGATGAAACACAAAAGTTGTGGTCCCCTCTTGCTTTTTGGTTGCATATTTGTAATAATATTGAGCTTTTTTTACCATTTTGAGCTTGGTTGCACTTATTATTGTGACTATTCCAAATAAGAAAAGTGCTGCACTTATTAAGAAACAGAGGTAGTATAATCTACTATGTTATATATGGATAGTACTTGATTTAGTTGTTAAGGTTGAATTTTATGGGTAGAAATCAAAGCGATCAAATTCTAATATTGAGATTTTGAGGGTGTGAATTCATTTATCGTCTCCTTACTTTTAAGGGCTCGACCAATCAAAAGGATAGATCAAAGGATCCTTTAGAGGTTAGGTCCAACTGAGTTATTCAACTTGTCTACCAAAGGAGTGTTACATGATTCCCTAATTCCCCTGCGAATTGAGAAAAGCGAATTATGATCGGTTTTGGTTCATTTTGGACGAATTGGCGAATTCAAAAGGCGAATTAGATAGCGAATTAGGTAATAATGACCTAAAGTAAAATATATAAGTACTATTGAATTTGATTAGAAAAAAAACTATATTAGTCTGGAAAACACTAATTTTATGTTACATCGACCTTATATTGCACTATATTTGTGCGCATCAATCTCGACATTAGGTTTTTGATCGATTTTGGATCTGTCCCGTTCACCTTAATTTTCATTCTTTAGCTCGACCTATATAATTTTTGGAAAAATATTTTTTATGAATCAAATTCAAATATTTCGATTTAAATTCTTCATGATTAATTCAAAATCTTAACAAAAGTTGTTTCTGTAATAGTATAATATTAAGAAGATTATTTATGTTTTTCTATTAAACCACGATAACTTTTATTATTATTAGATATTCTGTTTCGTTCCCAAAATATATGTTATACATGCATGATTTTGGCAGATAACTATTTAATAAGAGAGTGACATGTGTATTCTGTCCCTTTAATTTTTATTTTGGAATAATGTAATAGACTAGATTTAAGAAAGTATAATCTTAAGTACTCCAATTTTTATAAGAGAGTGACATGAATGTAATAGACGCTTTATTTACTCTCGTGAACTTTTCAGTTTGATAAAAAGCTCATTCTAACCAATTTCATTTTTTATTTTCTTATTTATTTTAATTTACTCTTTTGTTATGGAATTTAGCTAGTGAATCATGGTATGCCAAGCACATTGCTTGATGAGGTACAAGAAATGGGCAAGAAATTCTTCACACTACCACTAGAGGAGAAAGAAAAGTACTCCTCCAAAGGGAATAGTCTCGAAGGGTATGGAAATGACAACACGATCAGAGAAGGGAGTTTCAATTGGAATGACAAGCTGCATCTTCAAGTTTATCCTTTTTGCAAGCTTGGATATTGGCCAGGAAAGCCTGAGAAATTCAGGTAAATCACGACCTAAATCAAACTGCACCTATCTATCATTAGATTAAGTTGTATGATATTGATAAGTAAGGATCGAAATTCAGATCTACATAGACTAGCTAGGTAAACACCAATATTGCTAATCGTTGCAAGTTAAGTCGAAGACAGACAAGAATATTGTTTTACTAAGCTAAGGACCAAGTTTATTAACTAAAACCTTAAGAAAATGCACATATAACGGGATTTCAAATAAGAAAAGATGTTAGGGGGACGGGGGTTCCAACACAATTCATCAAGAGATTAGACAAGTGAGCATTAAAAATAATGGGGATTAGTACATGATCGAACACTACATAATGGAACAATAACTTCAATTCCCTAATAACTCCAACAATCTCTTAATACACGAGTAATTAGCATCTAGTATGAACTTTTGTTCTACACCAACATATCCGAGGTGAATTAAAGTCCGAAGCAAAGCGTGGATTATGCATTAGGGTGCACAATGCTCATTGTGCACCAAAAAAGAACATACCATTTATATAAAAGAACATAAATTTTTTTCAACAACTTTTCTTCTTTAAAAAAGAACACACGACTTAAAATTAAAGAACGTGTAAATTTATATTTATAAAAGAACAAATATTATAATGAAAATAACATATAGTAAATGAGCATTTATACTTAAGGTAAAAGAACATATACCTTTTAAATTTAAGTTTGAAAAAGGAATATTTAGTTGCAAAATTTAAGGAAGCAAATAACAATAGTTTTTAAAAATTATAGACTCTAAAAATAATAAAATAACGCAGTTTAAAAAAGGATGCATCATGCTTTATATGCACTTGGCAATAGTCCGAAGCCAACTAATAATCAAGACCAAGTCACAATTTCTTGTCATCCTAGTATGACTAACCCTAAGAAACTAAGCAAGACTCAATTGGCCAAAATGAATGCAACAAGTATTGGGAGAGTTCAAACATGCAATAATTTAATAATGTAAAACCACCAAAAATCCAAGCTCAAGTGTGCAAAATAATCATAGTTGGCCTTTTGAGCTTCTTGACGTTTACTTGGCCTATTTTTTCTGTTTTTCACATCCTAAGGCCCGTGGTTGTACAAAACAAGAGCTAAGCAAGGGCTGATGAGATCTGATGAATTTTTGGCGTGGCTGTAATAATTAAAAAGCCGTGAAGTGGTGCAGTGGGGAGGTTGACTCCATTGATGTCTGCGCATGGAGGGGATTTTTTTGAAGATTTGGAATACTTTCATAGCATGAATATAAGCCTCTCAGTGGCTGCAGTTTATTGGGCCTGGGGATATCTCTCTTATTTCAGCTAACCAGTAATCAACTCATAGTTTCATTCATTTTTTCACTTTTTTGTTTCATTTCAGCAGGCTTTATTTCATAGTATAGGAAAAGTTCCTTATGTATGTGACATGGATGTAATTCTAAATGGAAGGGGTCCCCTCTTTAGGGTGTGCTTAAGCACTATTAAAATTTCGCTAACCTAGTGGGGGAATACCCTACTTTGAGTTTAGAGGCCTCTTCCATTATGTTTACTATAAATAAACTGATGACTCGCAACTTATCAAAAAGAATATATGTTTTTTGGTCCATATGAGCCACGAAGGCGGTACAAAGTACAAAGAAGGGGAGGGGGGATTCGAACCTGTGACCTATCGTTCACAGCACCTCAATCTTAACCACTAGGCCAAGACATCCTTGGTTTTAAAAAATATATATATGTGAATAGAATGAAAAGTTAAAATGAATCATCCAAGAAAACGTAGGAGTTATAAAACAAGACTAAAGTTGATTTTTGTTTTCTTTTACTATTGCCAAATTAATGAATTGTTGGTTGGTTATATTCTTTTACTATTACCAAATGAATTATTATTGGTTGGTTATAGGATAACTTTACAGGAATATTCAATCAAGACAATGATATTACTTGAGACAATTCTAAAAGCTATGGCGCGCTCCTTGAATATAGAAGAAAAGAGCTTCTTTGAACTATGGGGAAATGATGAAGAAGATACGTTACATGCAAGGTTCAATTTTTATCCTCGATGTCCGAGCCCAGATCAAGTTATTGGGCTAAAACCGCATGGAGATGGAACTGTAATCACCATTCTCTTGCAAGACAAAGAGGTGGAAGGGCTTCGAATCTTAAAAGACAACCGATGGTTTAGGGTTCCTATCATCCCTGAAGCCATTGTCATTCATGTTGGTGATCTGATTGAGGTGATAATTATCGCATATATATAGCACATTACTCTAATATTGTCTTAAGGTCTTATAGAGGTGATCACGGGCCGGATTGGGTTTTGGCCAAAAATAATCACCCAGGACAAAGTCTTAGGTGGAATGTTCCGTGCCAAAATCCGCTAAATTGGGCCAAGCCAAGCCATACAAGCTTTTCGGGACATTGTCAGGTAGGGCCAAATAAAATTAGCCTAAATTTTCATATTCTAGTCGCCTTGAAGGCCGAAAAATTGCGTCCAAAACCCGCCCATTTAGTTGAGGCTCATGTTGATCACCTCTAAAATCTTAGCATGATTATCACTGCATTCTTCTCCTTTTACAAATTTTTTAGATAGAGTTGAATAGAAAGCAAAATCTGATCTCTCGAATAAATTTCTCCCACATAGTTCCAAATCACATTATGTCAAAAAAGTTGTTTAATTGATTACTTCACATAGGAAGTTTCAATTACCTTGTGATGAGTAGCTCGGCAACTCCTCGCTTAAATCGATCCGGTGCACAATATTTTATTGTGTAGCATATGTCGAATATAATCAATTTTTATCAGATATAATTAGTTTTTATTTGATAAAGTCATTTTTTAATATGATATAATCTTGTATAATTAGTATTTGCATATCTTAGTCAATTTTTATATAATATAGTCAGTTTGGTTTCATAATAAATTAGTGCGAACCAGTTTCACCACAAACTTGTATTTTTAAATGGGAAGTGGAATTACTCATGAATAACAACTTTTTCTATATTTTAGTCAACTAAACAACTCAATAGTTCGTAGTTTTAGCTTCTTCGCATGTTTTCTTATAGAAACTAGCGAAACACATAGTATATCATACTTCTACCTCTAAATAAGCGCAACATTTCTTTTTTCATGTTTGCAAACATATTCGACCATTAAGTCTTTATTTGTATATCATATTTTTATTGCAAGATTATTACAAAATTCCAAGTGTATATTGGTGTGAATATATGATTAATTTTTGTAAACTTTGTATTGCAGATAGCAAGTAATGGTATCTTTAAAAGTCCGACGCACAAAGTGGTCATAAACCCAAAATATGATCGGATCTCTTTAGCTATGCTTCCCCTACCAAACCCAGATAAAGAGATTGGGCCACTTAAAGAACTGGTAACTGATGAAAGGCCCCAATTATATAAGAGGCTCAAAGACTATGGCCAAGTTTACTTTCAGTACATCTCTTCAGGAAAAAGGCAAATTAATTTTGTGAAAAATAATTACTAGATATTTGGTTCAATTTGTTTTCAGCTTAAATTTTCATGTTGATAAACCATTTAAATCTATTTAGTGTGTAGAGATTAAACAGTCACATATGTCAATAATGTAGATGAGATTAAATCTACCTGTGTGTGTAATGTACCTAAGATTTATATTGTTTGCTTGTCAAATTAATGCTGTGAATTATCTTTTCCAAAAAGTTTCCATGCATATTACGAAGTCTAGTTTTTTTCACTCTTTTGGTAATGTAGACATGTAGTATTGAACCTAACAGACTAACATGGGAGATCAGAATCAGTCTAACGATAAGTACAAGTGTACAACCTTTTCTTTGGAGATCCTATTAACGGATTAGTCTTAATATACTTGCGCAATCACCATCCAAATTTTGCGAAAGGTGCATATTTTAAATCATAAATAATTCTATTTTTCTATAAGTAAAAATTATAAAAAAATTAATATTATAAAAGTATAAGTCGAGACGAGTCTAAAAAGATCATACATGATTATGCATTGCCTTACATATAATTCACAAAAAAAACACTCAAAAAAGAGTGTGTGGATAGTGGAAAAGTATCATGTCAAGTATTTGGCATGAAGAAACTATTATTTTGCTCTTTATCATTTTAATGACTAAAAATACGGGAGTAAATAGATTGCGAGTTAAGAAAACAATGACAAAAACCTAATAAGCTTGCGATCTATTTTGGACTCATTTTGGACTAGGGACCCGCCAAACATATTGGATCTAGGTACAAATTCGGATTTTTAAGACCCTGTGGGTCTTAGGCAGGTCTAAGTCCAAATCAAAATTTAGGGGTCTGGGCCTGGATCGACCCGCCCCAAATTGAGACCTGATCAATGTCCATCCGTATAGTAATTTAGACCCGCAAACAAATCCACTTACTGACTCGCATCCAAACAAATCGACTAATGTATTTGATTTTTTTAGTGGGCTCGGGTAGCCAACACAAGAGATATGCGTGAGCTGGTCGGGTAACGGGCCGAGTTTTAAATTGAAACAAGTACCTGCATTTCTAGCTAGGGTTGTTCAGAGTGTGTTATGGACTGCACCAAACCGCAATTCAACCCAATTTTTTGCGGTTTAGGTTTGTTTGCGATTTCTAAATTGTGGGTTGGTTTATGATTTCAAGCAATCCACAAAACTATATATTTAGATGAATTTTTTTTCTAAGAAAATAAAGTCTATCTATTTCTTATTTTTTTAATACATTAGACAAAAGTCATTGATTAGATGAGGTTAGGGTTCATTTCCTTCTTTTAGGTCTTTCACATATAATTTGTTCCTATCGCGGGAAAAAATGTCTTAATTCTTAGATCACAAAACTCGTATTACGGATGGAAAAATGGTTAAATTGCACCGCACCAACCCGTTTAACGTGATGCAATTTGGATTGCTTTGGGCTAAAGTACGGTGCAGTTATGATTGGAAAGATGTCAAAGCACATACTTTCTCAGTTTCATTTTAAAAGCAACAAATGGGTATTATTTATTAGATTTAAAATATTCATTTGTTACATTTAAAACGAATTGGAGGAAGTATTACCATTTTGGTTTGAAATTTGGATTACATTTCAAACTGTACAAGCCACCAACCCAATGCACGAAGAGTCCTATAGTGACAATTTTGTTTTGTTTTTGAGATTTTTTCTCCAGCTGTCTTTAAAATTACTAACCCAAGCACCCAGCGACACACGGCTTTCTCTTATTGACCACTTTTGCAATTGTAGCATCTAAACTTCCCTCCAATTTTTTACTTAGCTCCTATTCTTTTGAACTTATTTTTTGTTCAATTTACTTTACTTTAATTTAATTCAATTATTATTATTGTTATTTTCACTTCAATTATTATTATTATTATTATTTCACTTCAATTATTATTATTATTATTATTATTATTTCACTTCAATTATTATTATTATTATTATTGATATTAATTATTATTATTATTATTATTATTATTATTATTATTATTATTATTATTATCATTATTATTATTATTTTAGTTCAGTTCAGTTTAGCCCAGTTGAATCCAAAAGAAAAGAACCTTAATTCTTTTTTCTGTAGTACTCACTCTGTTTTTTTTATCTTTCTCACTTTCCGGTGCACATCTCCCAATGCAGAAATTTTGAACTTAAATATATTTCATTATATATTAGTAAAAATTATAATGATTGAATATTAATAATGTACTAATTAAGACGAATCAAACAAGACCCCACATGATTATATTTTTTCTTATAAATTGAAAAAAATTGAGAAGATTCTCTCTAAATATGAATAGTATCAAGATTCTAAGTGAGAACGATAAAAAAAAGAGGGAGTAATTATCTATACAAATATATTAAAAGCCGTGCCTAAGAAAGTTTATGTGCCACATGGCACTCTCATCAAACTTCTAATGCCAACACTTTATGTCTAGGTATACTCCTCAATTTAAAGAATATAAATATTGTGTAATTGCAAGGTCTTGAACACGTGACTTTTGAAATGAAAAGTAAAAGTTTAACCATCACTACACTATGACTTTATTGTCTAATGTTTGAAATAAAATATGATAAACTCTTATAATCAATATACTTAACTAAAAAGACTTAAACAAGTATATACATCTCTAACACTCTTATGACGTAACTAACAAGAGACTATTGATGTCATATTCTCTTACCGCTTAAGCTACTATTTTCAAACTTAAACCTTTTATATTTTTTTACTTATCACGCCATGACGTAAAATTTTCAGTTTCTTAATGAACATAAAATTTGAAAAGTGACCAAATAAATTATGAAATTTAAGAATAATAGCATATTTGTTATTTTAACGGACCCGAGAGATCGTTCGGGCCTAAATACTAGTTGAGTATTGAACCATTGATTCATTACATTTGTGGAGTTAGTGAGTGAATTTCACCTCTGGGAGTTGTGAGGGAATTTGGCAGTCATTTAGTTAGTGAACTAGTTATTAGTCCGGGCAATGCCCCGGGTAAGAAAAAATTTCATTTATTAATGTAATACTTTATGATAATAACACTAAATACAACTTAGCCTAGTGGTTAGAACTTTAGTATATGTTATTGAGGTCTCAAGATCAAACCCTATACTATGCAATTTTTTAGTTTTTTATTGTACGTGGATTACATGAACTAAAATTCCCTAGGGAGAGCTCCACGTGGCACAGCTTTTTGTTTTCGCACTCCTTTTAATATATTTGTATAGATTTTACAATCAATAATAAATGAGTAATTCAGGTTTGCACTCCATTCCAAGTATGTATGACCCGACCCGGAAAAAGCGAGTAGATTTACGAATACCCAATTTTTCTAGATCAAGTCATGAGCCATTCTAACTATCAGAAGCAGATCTATTAAAGGTCCTAGGTGGTCCAGGTCCCACCAAAAAAAAACAGCTTCCTTTATATTTATTAACGTAAAAAAGACTATTGTTTAAATTCGGTATTCGCCTTGTTATACCACAATTGCGAGTTGCTCTAGTGGTCAACTACCTACCAACCTCAGCGCGGGTTCTATTCCCTGGAGACCATTTCCACCTTTCTTTTTCATTTTGTTTCTTCTCTATTTGATGACCTTTGATTTGCTATATTACTTTATACTTCTTACTTGTTCTTTTCCTTTTCTATTTTAACACCTTTTCTTTTCATTCTATTATTTTTGAAGATTTTGGCTCTAATTTTAACCTTCTTTTTTGTAATATAACAATTAATTCTCCCATTTTCCTTTTTGGGTTGTCCCTTATTAGTTTACGCACTTTTTTTTCTATTTTTTTAGAATCGTCCTACCAATTGTTTACTATTATATTTACCTTATCATTCTACTTACCTTGGCCCACAACATTAACTTCAATAGTCAATACAATAAATTGGAGATAGTATGAAAATAAATATCGATATGATGAAGGTATTTCTAATAAATGACTCGAATAATATAAAGTTTTGGTCAAAACTCATCAACTTATCATTTGTGTATTATATTGTATATTTGCTTGATTTAGTTAGGATCCCTCAATTTCAAAATTCTAGATCCGTCCCTGCTAACTATCCATAGATGCAATTACTTACACATTCAAATACCTAAAAGTTTTACATTATCTTTGTACAGAAAGATGTATGACCAAAAAAGACATTTGTCAAAACCTTTAAAAAAGGTTTGAAGAAGGGAGAAGTTTTGAAGACTTATATCAAGTTATCAACCCCTTATATTTGTGTTATATATTCCACCACAAGTCACCAAATCCCCGAGCATTTTAGGCTCAATTAAGATGAAAAAGTAGGGGAAATAGAGAAAAGGACACAAAGATAGGCAAAACAATCACATAGCTTCAATTACTTACACGATACTACAACAAGATTAGAAATGACACAAACTCATCATCATGCATACAATTCAACCTTTAGAAATCCCCCATTAATGTACAACTTTTCCCAACACAAATGACTCGCTCACATTAGTGATTACACTGACTCACTAACAAGTCTAAAATAACAACACCAATAAAAAGCAAAAACAACCATTACATACTATCCAAATTCCAAATTCCAATTTTTTTAGTGGCTTTTAAGAGCTACTGTAGAGAGAATAACCACTAAAATCAACAAAACTGCGGTGATAAATGATGCTACAACAGCTCCACTAGATCTTTGGCAAAAATTGTCGAACTGTTGACAAATTGCAATCCAATTTGTGTTTGTGTTTCCTTTGTGAGCCAATGATACTATAGCAGCACCCGCAGCAGCAGCAGAGATTGTCAACGTCAATGCGATCTACATAGTATAACACGTACCATTAAAAATGATCTTGCAATTATAATATGGGAAAACTATATGCAGCCCTAAAGGCGGTATATAAGAAGCTAAAAATGAAAATAAGTTGTATTAATTAATCATTTATTACATCGGTTGATGCAAAAATTTTCCATAAATTCACAACTCATTTCCATTTTAAGTAGTGTATTTATGTTTTATATGCAACCCTAAGGGCTGCATATAACATAACCCTATAAATAGTGTCAAAAGTCAATATGTTACCTAAAAAAACTGAGGGAGCATAATTTGTTGATGCAATGCTATTTGAAATCAATCAAAGTGTACATGTAAAAGGAAATTGATAGGATTTGAAGCTTACTGTGTCAAAAATAACTAGGATAAGCCTTGGCCCTGCAGCAAGTGGCCTAACAATTGTCACAATAGAGAATGGCATTGAGAGGACCAAATATGCTGCTACAATCGCATTAGCTATCACGAAATACCTGTAAAAATATGCTGATTAGTTAATGATCTCAATACCATTAATACTACATGATATACTAATGGATACTTGCAATGGTGGATCCAAAAATTCTATAAAAGAATGTTAAATAAGTTGTCGACCTTTTTCTTTTGATCACTTTATGCTTATTTGATATTTTTTTGTATTTCCTCTTTTTCTAAACAATATGTTACAATTCGACTTTTACCCTCTTTGAATACTAAAAGATGGAAAAAGCTATATGCAGTCCTAAGGGCTGTATATAAGAAGTTAAAAATGAAAATAAGTTGCATTAATTAATCATTTATGATAGCGGTTGATGCAAAATTTTTCCGTAAATTCACAACTTATTTCCATTTTAAGTAGTGTATTTATGTCTTATATACAACCCTAAGGGCTACATATAGTATAATCCTTAAAAGATATCGTTATGTAAAATATTATTGGCTTAGTAACTCTTAGTTTATTTTTTTAATCTTATGAACATGACATGATCAAAGTTAACAAGTACAAAAGTCAAAATTGTTACATTTACAGATTTTATCTTAATTTATAAATTAAAGTTTGATAAAATATTCTATTCTATATTATCTAATATATTAATGATTAGAGTAGTGCATCGAAGAGTGAAACCCATGAGAATCAAACAAGACAATTATTTCATACGGCAATGACTATCATTAAGCTATGAAAAGAAAAAAAGAAATCCTTACGTGAAAGTAGGTAGATCATAATATCTAGCACGAAACTGGAAGAACTGAGTGAAGAAAGGGAGAGTTTGATCAGTAGTTCCCATGACAACAGTAGCAGCAAGAGCTGTAGCAAGAGCAATCAATCTCACAACAAAATCAATAACACCAACTCCTCTCTTCACCCCAGCTCCATCGTTGCTGTTCTCCCGAGCCACAACTTTTCCGATCAACGGCGCTTCCATGATTGGAGTCTTCCCCTTCGCCTGATCGCGTGCGCCGCTACTTTCACCTTCCACCTCAAGAGTCGAGTAGTGCTCTCCGTTCTTGGCCATCTTCTTCTTGTTGGTGGTTTTCGCGGTCGAGGAGGCGGTGTTGAGGAGGTAAACAGACAGGAAGAATGAGAGGAAAGACAATGAGGGAGAAGATTGTAAGAGATAGATGATGATTAAGAGTGTTGTGAAAATGGTGGGTGTTGTATGAGACATATATAGGGTTAGGAGAGAAATAATAATATGAGGGTGTTTTTGTTCTTCATGCATGCATATAGGGGGGCCAGAGGTTCATCATGGTGGAGTTGTTACGTATTTGCTAAGAAGTAGTAGTTTAGTTTGGTCATAAATTAAAGAATGTTTACAAAGTATATTGGTTTAGATGATTTATGCAACTTTATAGTATAAAAATATAGGTGAATGAATGGATTGGGTAATCTGATTTTATGTGCTTTGACAACTAAATATAAGTCATAGGGTAGTAGGTTGACTGTTTATATTATGTATCATATTTTATTATTGAGTTGACTAACATTAGAAGTTGTAAAAGGCTTCTGCAGTAGGAGTAATATTACAATATATACATCAATCATTCTTGCAAATCGATCAACTAGGCAAGAATATGCTTACTTTCTTTCCTAATCCATCAAAAGACAAGGAAGTATGTCTGACTTTGGATGAGTGTGTATAACAATGAAAAAAAGGCATGCTAATGATAAGTACTTTTGGTTAACAACAATAGTTGCTTAAAAGGGTCAAAATTACTAAAAGAAACATGATAGTGGAGTTGTGAAGGCACTAAGATATCACAAAGCTTGTAAAAGAAACTTAATTTTAAATTTTGTAGAACTACTTCTTGGTGTTGATTCATTCCTTTTTCCTCTTCCTTCCCATGGACATAATGCAAGATAAGGCAAACATATTAACTTTTATCATAAAGGCCGTCTTAAAAATTTTAGGCCCTTGTATTAATTATAAAATTGGGCTTTAGATTTTAAAATATTATGCATAAATTGTAAAAATTTAAATAATGTATTTTATAAAATTATCATCACTAAAATATTTTTAACAAAATTAAACTGAACAATATGACTAAAACAAATATTTGATGTACAACTTTTTGGCTTTCTAAAAAGTGGGGCATTGTGCTATTAGTCACTTTGCACGCCCTATTAGACGACCCTAACTTATATAGATTAACCCCCTAATTTGTGATAGTAGCAAAAAATTATACCACTACGTATTCTACTAGTAAAATTAGTTATAGCCTGATTTTCAATCGTCATACTCTCACCGGTTTATGATAACATGCCCATGACTAACTTGTTTATGCAGAATTGCAAGCAAACAAATGTGTTACATGTGATTAGCGCCTTATCAGGGGCATGTCCTTCGAGATTACCAGTCCCATACCTCATTAATGTACGTACAATCTATAGTTATAACTTATAAACTTATAATTATTACCATAATACTGATTGATTAGTTAAAGAAAACCCTAAAAGGGGGATAGATACTGCTATATCATTAACCATTTGATGCATTTTTATACTGAAGGAGTACATGCATGGTTAAATATCGCCTCAAAATCGCCCCAAATTTATTTTTATAAACTATTTTACCCTTCCTCTTTTCCACACCACCCACCACCACCTGCCACCCCCTACAACCACCCGCCATCACCTACCTCCCCATTGCCACCCGCCACCTCCTCCACCACCCACCTGGAAGTAGGCGGATTTTTTTTTGGAAGATGGGAGAACGTCTGGCCTGATCATTCGCTCCATGGGACGAACGTTTGGCCTGAACGTTTGCCCCATGGAGCGAACGTCCAGGCTACACGTTCACCCCATGGAGCAAACTTCTAGGCCAAACGTTCACCGTCATCGTCCTAAAAAACTTCAACTTTTTCCAGGTGGCTGGTGGGTGGCTGTGGCAATGGTTGGGGTGGAGGTGGGTGGAGGTGGCAGGAGGTGGAATGTGGTGGAGTGAGGTGGGTGGTGGTGCGTGGGGGTGGTTTAGGGAAAAAGAAGGAAAAGATTAGAGATGTAATTTCAACTCTTTTTGGGGCAATTTTAAATACTTCTGGGACAATGAATAGAAGTTCAGAAATAAATCAAGCTAAATGGATGAGTACATTTGCGAAGGAAAGTATCTTCATTACGAAAGTATGCTACTAAAGATGAACTCCATATGCCATGCTATGTTATGCTATTAGTACATTATTATTCATCAATATAGGTTATGTTCAACCCAATGAATGGGCTAAAGGACTAAAAGAAAAATTAAGAAACTAGAAGCAATTCTTTTGTGTTTGTTGTTAAATCACTCTCTGTGTGTGCGTACTCGCGTCTGTAGGTGTGCGTGTGTGTATATCTCTTCCATCTTTGGTAGTTTCTCTTCTTTGGTCTTCGGTTGCTACTGTATACTCCCATGTTCATTCCTTTATAACTTTTACAAATACATAATTAGAGAAATTAATAATTAAAGTTGTGCGTTGACAAGCGTGAAAATTAAATCATTCCAATTATTTAGAAACAGATGTTAGTATTACCATCTATTTGATCCTAATCAAAGAAACAACGCGAGGAATAAGATCGGATCTGAACTTCTATTCATCGCCCAAATTTACTTAAAACAGCTCTCCAAAAAAGTTAAAATTACTTTATAACATTTTATTTCTTTCTCCCTAAACCACCACACCCCACCACCAACCACCTCCTGTCACCATTCCCACCTCCCTCCACCCCCCAATCCCAACAACCACCACACGGAAACGTCCGGCTTGACATTTCTGCCATAGTGGAAACGTCTGACCAGGATGTTTATGCGATGGTGCCAAAAAAAAATATTTTTTTCCCGGCTTGCTCGTGGTAGTGTGCGTCGTTTCGGTGGTAGTTATGGGAATGTAGGTGGTGGTTGTCGAAACTCGAAAACAAAAGAAAGAAAAAGAAGGATAAAATTGAAAATATTTGATGAAATCATGACGATTTTAATTAATTTTGAGGCGATGTTTAACAATCCCATCGGATTGGCCCTGGCCCCTAGGGCTCAACCCAAACCCAAAAGTACCACATCAATCAAATCAAATCCAATCCAATACCAACCTAAACACAGACATCAAAAAGAAATTCCTCAAATCTTTTCTTTCCCACTCTCACTTCCTCTCTTCAACTCTACTCCTTTCCCAGTTCCCACCGTAAATTACACAAACAAACAAACAAAAGATGTGGGCAAGCGCCGATGGTGGACCGCCGGAGGTGACACTAGAGACTTCCATGGGCCCTTTCACCGTTGAGGTTTACTTTCTTATTACTCATCTTACTTTATTTCCATCTTAATTTTATTGGGTC
The DNA here is from genome assembly GCF_026745355.1 of Beta vulgaris subsp. vulgaris. Lineage (NCBI taxonomy): Eukaryota > Viridiplantae > Streptophyta > Magnoliopsida > Caryophyllales > Amaranthaceae > Beta > Beta vulgaris. The sequence continues at coordinate 3,605,943 of NC_079208.1, forward strand.
TTTGTTATTTTTTCCTAATATTTTTTTACTAAAGTCGAGAACTTTGATTTTGTTTTAGCTGTACTATAAACATGCACCAAGAACATGCCGAAATTTTTTGGAGCTTTCTCGTCGAGGATATTATGACAACGTCAAATTTCATCGCATTATTAAAGTAAAATTACCCCCATTCTTTTTTTCTGCTGCTTTTAATTTGAGCATTTTATTTATTTGGTGGGTTGAATTGTAATTAATGTTAATTGGAGCAGGATTTTATAGTGCAAGGAGGAGATCCTACTGGAACTGGAAGAGGTGGTGAATCCATATATGGGTAATGCCCTTTTTTCTCAAGTAATATTTATTCTTTGAACTATTTTTTTGTGTGTGTGTAATTCTTGAATTTTGATTTGATGGGTTTTTAATTGCTTGAAAAGACGAAAATGGGTTTGATTTCATTATCAAAGTGCAACAGTGAAGATTGGACTTGATATAAGGTGGGAAGTATTAGTTTGTAGAAGAAAGGAGAGTTATATGTGGGTTTCCTTTGGGACCAATGGCTTGGTGGAGTTTGTGTGTTGTCTACTGTGTAGGGTATGCAGTTCATTCGAATGTGGTAACATAAATATCTTGATTGTAGCAACAGTGTATGGAATGGTTAATGGTCCTGCTCGTTTGCGAAATGCTAGGATAAGTTGTGGTGTGGGAGCTTGTGATAATGTGGGGGTTATTATTGCTTTTGAGATTGTTATTTGGCAGGTAATACCATAATACCAAGGCATGATGACTTGCTGTTGCGGTAACACCTTTATGATTTCCTGGTGAGTACAAACTAGAGAGGCAAGAATGGGCTTGGGGACCCTCTTTGATTAGATCAAAGAACAACAAAGTTACAACAGGTGGTAGAAACAGTCGTGTTGCCAGCTACCTATCCTTGATTTCCACGGCGAACTTGCATACAGGGACTTATTACCTAGATGGAACTTTGATTTAGGCTATGTAGTTAGTACAGTTGTTAAGTATGAAATCCCACTGTAGCTTTGGTTTGGTCTACGTATTTCAAGTTAAGTACACAATAGGGTACTCAACTTTGCCTTTTGTTTCAGTTTGGGTACTGATCTTTAAAAAGTTCCAGTTTGGGTACTCAAAAATAACATTTGTTAGTTTGATACTGGACTTTGATAATTTACCGTTAACAACACCCAAAAAAAGAAAAATATGACATGGCAGTAGTTTGTGTTATAGATGACAAGTAAAACTTTACAAATTCGTAGTTTAAGGACATGTTAGTGGAAGTGGTTTACTTTTGGTTAAAAGTAAAATCATTACAAACCGAAGAATTATACTGCTGCGGCCCATCTTATAGTTACACAGCATGAAAACCAAATGATCTTCTCTTAGGGTAGCTTACAACGCATCAGTTGGGAAGAAGTCATTTCTGCTGGCTAAATAAGAATCCAGTTGTCACCTTATTGACCTTGGATGCCACCTGATTCACCTTATAAGAACTTGATATGTACATATGGTGCTAATGGAGCTTCACTCATAATTCCTGGAGGCCTAGACTCAAGAGAAGGGGGGGGGGGGGGGGTTAGCAAAGTAATCAAGAAAAATGTGACTTGTTTACTATTAGTTAAACATAATCACTTGCAAAATTAGAACTTGGGGTTGGGGGGGGGGGGGGGAGCAAGTATGTTCTATTGTTCACATCAGATAAAATACCAGACGAATTTGTCTTAGGGTAATTTGTAAATGCTTGGAAAATAATTTCTGCAGGTTAAATTGGATTTGGTTATTTGGGTTGTCATTTTTCTTAATTCTCATCGCAGCTCATGCTCTTTCCAAATGGGAAGATTTCAATGGGACAGATTGAGTAGTACTTATATTAACGTTTTTTTTAGGGGACTTCTATTAGCTTTTTAGTTTAGCAGATACCATCCAATTATAGCTATTCCTTTTATGGTGTACTGCAGTAAACACTTCGAAGATGAGATAGATTCAAAGCTGAAGCATACTGGTGCTGGCATTTTATCCATGGCAAATGCAGGTCCTAATACAAATGGAAGCCAGTTCTTTATATCTCTGGCACCCACCCCCTCTCTTGATGGTAATGATGACATCCTATCTCCTCTTCGTTAGAATTAGTTTATTTTGTTTGAAGTCTGTGGCCAAATCTTTCCTGTATCTTATTGACAGTTGAGGTGATATATTTCTATATCATACTTTGGGATTGATCTTTGTTATGCTTTATTGTGTAATTTATTGGTACATCATACTTGGAAACATTTTCTTTTCGGGCACATGCCAACTGTGGTTTCAGCTGTAAACTGTAGATCTCAAATAGGCACCCAAATATATAGTTTTTGGACCAATTGGACATAATAGTAAATTTTTGTGTGGTTGATTTTTCTGGAATAGGGTTCATCTTTACTCTGTTGTAATTAACTATAGTTTGCAGAGGGCAAATTGCATGGCTCTTTTGCTGTAAATTTCTCATCTCTGTTCCTTCTGTAATATTTATTTCTGATGATCTTTGTTTTCTCATTGCAATACTCTGTTGAAGAATTCAATGCTTTGCCTTATGTTGAATCTGTATTAGAACTTTCTGATACTGTTTGATGGATATTTTGAAATGGTTTTTTCCAGGAAAGCACACAATATTTGGAAGGGTTTGTAAGGGAATGGAGATCATTAAAAGGCTTGGTAGTGTCCAGACAGACAACACTGATAGGTAAAGCATGACTTTAATGTTGGAATTAGTCGATTTTCATGGCTAAAGACATTGAATAAGTGAACACTGCCTGATCTATTGAGGGGGTTTGCATGTAAAATTTATAGGTTCAATAGCTTTGTTATTCTAGTAATATGGAGGAAGGGGAAACATCAGGTATAAGACACTGCATATTTACGTATTTACGCAATCCTGATTGATGCAGTCCATCTATTTAGGGTAGTTGCACTGGAACTCTCTTAAGGCATGATCCGAGCCTCTTTCGATAGTTAAAACCCCAAACCAGTTAAACCCGGCTTGATTTCCCTTAGACCGTTCTTGCTATGTTGTGATGGCTTATCATATATATTGTGCCCTTGCAGACCTATTCATGATGTCAAGATACTGAAGACAACAGTCAAGGATTGATCATGGAATCTATCAACAAGGCATCTCTGCTCACTGTAGTAATTGTCTAACATGTTGGTCAGTAATGACTGAAACTCGAATACATGTCATGAGTTTATCATACAAGTAATCCTGACAACATATTACTCTGTTTGGTATCTTCAAGAAATACTTTGTTGTTTGAATATGACAACAGGACATGGATAACTATATTAAGATGAACATTTCCTCAAAAGAAAAGAAAAAGGGATAAAGATGACTATTTGATGCAAAGAATTAAAGAAATTATTGGACGTTTCATGTAATAGTATGACACAGTAGTGTGATATAGGAAACAAGCTGAAAATGATGAGCAACTGAACACGAACACACATTTGCATGAATTATTATACTAAAAAGTAGAATACAAGTATCTGATGGTTTTATATTTTACGTAAGATCATGGGGTTGCCATTTTGAGATTGAAGATTCGTAATGAAGAGGGCACATTAGAGAAAAACGGCGACAGCTCAAATGAGTAATCTTCTAAGATCATAGCGAAAGCCATCTTCACTTCAAGCATGGCAAGTTCAGCTCAGATACTTATTCATGGACCGCACCCAAGAAGCATGTGTGAATTTGATCACATTCACTTTAGCTACACCTTCAGAAAGTCTGTCAGGGCTGAACTATGCGGCATCCTTACCCCATTGTAAGGTAATGAACTAGTGTTGTTTGTACTAAGATTTGTACCCCTCGTGGTAGCAAAATATCCCCACCTTTGATTGGTTTGTGGATCATCCGATACATATCACAGGTGGATATAATCTCACGACCTCATTCGCGATCATTGTCATTTGTTTCAAAAGTGATCATTTCATTGTTAGAGTGATGTAGGAACACATGAGACTTGCCCAAGTTCTATATCGTTCATACTGACAACTTTGTTCTATAGCCTTTCGACTTGATCTGAACTTTTGAGGCCCTTTGACTTGATTCAGAAAAACAACTAGAAAAAATTAGATGACCTCGACTTGATTAGGTACTATAAGTCATAACCATTTTTCTTAGACTAGAGGTGAAGAATAATGTCATTACGGTAAAATTAGAAACCATTCACAAGTATTATTATTTGATTTAAGACTTCAAATTCACATTAGTAATCTGAAGTAATGTTCGGCCAACTACTTATAATACGTTTACTCTCCGGTCCCACATGTGACAACTTCCAGAAAAAGTAGGAGCAATTTCCTACAGTTAAAAGCAAAATGATAAGTAGAAAAAACACACATTTATATACTCCCTCCGTCCCATAATACAGTGCTTGTTTCTTTTTTCACGGTCTCCAAAACGTAACTTTGACCATTAATATCTTCAATTCCTTATTAATAAAAAATATAAAAAGTTGATATTATGAAACTACACATTGAGACGAATCTAACAAGATCCTACATGAATATGTTTTTTTATATATACAAATGAGAATACTCGGTCAAAGATTTTAAAGTTTGACCACCAAAAATGAAATATGCACTATATTATGGGACGGAGGGAGTATCACATACTTCAAATGGATAATCTTGCTTGTGCTACAATGATCAAAAATCAAGAGGGGCAGAAATGAATGTTCGCATATGCTCAAGAAATGTATCAATCTGATCCAACAAGATGAGTGGGAAGTTAGAGTTTCGCACATTTATTGTGAGGGTAATCGAGCTGCGGATTGGTTTGTCAATCATGGAGTCACTCAACTCCTTATTTTTATATTTTCTTCTGCTCATGTAGGTCTTGGTACTATTTTAGATGAGGATATTAGGGGTGTGATTGTACCCCGTATGATGCCTCCCTAGCTTTGGTTTGTTTAGTAGTTGGTAGTCTGGTTGTTTTCTTTCTGTTTTCCTTTTTATCTTGATGTCTGTACCTCTTTTGGATTAATATATATATATATATATATATATATATATATATATATATATATATATATATATATATATATATATATATATATATATATATATATATATATAGAGAGAGAGAGAAGAGAGAGAGAGAGAGAGAGAGAGAGAGAGAGAGAGAGAGAGAAGTGAGTTCATATGAGAATGCATACTTATATGAGAAATGAGAATGAATTTTACACGCTATAACTCTTGTGAATAAGTTATGTAACTTTGATGAAAAAGTGATGTAACTCCAAAAACAAAATATTTGAAAAAAAAATTCAAATTTTTTTTTTTTTTTTTTTTGAATTCAAATTTTTTTTAGAGGGATATAACTCTAATGAATAAGTGTTGTAACTCTAAACCATTCGTGTGGTTGAGATTCATTCTCATTTCTCATGTAAGGAGCATTTTCATGTGATCTTGCCCATATATATATATATATATATATATATATATATATATATAATATATATATATATATATATATATATATATATATATATATATATATAATATATATATATATTATATCCTTACATGAGAAATGAGAATGAATCTCAACCACACGATTGGATTAGAGTTACAACACTTGTTCATTAGAAACACTTTTTCGAAATATTTTTTCTAATATTTGTTTTTTTGGAGTTACATCACTTTTTCATTAGAGTTACATCACTTGTTCATCAGAGTTATATAAAATCCATTCTCATTTCTCATGTAAGTATGTATTCTCATATGAACTCACTTCTATATATATATATATATATATATATATATATATATATATTATATATATATATATATATATATATATATATCACATACTTCATATGGATTGTTTGGATGGATATGCCGGTGGTGATAATTTTCATAATCATTCAAGAAGTAAGCTCCCAAAACACCACATATCTTTGGGGAAAAAAAAATCCAAAACAGCCCATAATTTCTTGAAGATGGCAAATAATGTCAATAAAATATTTCCTGTGTTTCTTTTTACGTTTTAACTTTCATGCTTGCCGATGTACTATTTTGACTACTAATATCTTTTAGTATATATTAGAGTAAAGTATAAAAATTGGATTTTGTGAAAATATACATTGAGACGAATCCGACAACATATTACATTATAACATTTGATTTTATCTATAGTAAATAATACATGGTCAAACCTCATAGATAAATAGTGGAATTTTCATTGTGTAGCGAGTTATTCGAAACGGAGGACGTATTGTTGTACCATTATATTTGACGCATTTATTAAGAAGTCACACGAGGAGGAGATAAAAAGAGATATGAATAATTTTATTTCATTTTTTTAGATTAGTAAGAAAAAGTTCCCTATTGAATCGGAATCTCGCCCACTTGACCTGACCCAACTACTCAAGCAAAATTTCTTAAGATGAGATTAAAAAAAGTATGGGCATGTGATCAACTTAATATGGAGAGAAAAAATGGGACCACAACAATTAGTGTAGTTGAATAAGACTTAATTAGTTTTAACAAAGGTATATTCGTAATTTCCTACTCAAAAACTTTACCAAGAATATATAAAAATGTTGCATTTAATTTGAAATCGCTGTTTATGAAAACCGTTGCATTTAATTTGGAATGGAAGAAGTATAAATAAATAAAAAGTGAGATTGAGGTAATAAAAAAGAAATAAGATTAAAAAAATAAAAGCAAAATGAAGGAAAGTGCTACTATTAATATTAAAGAAAAGAAGAATTATACACTTTGTTTTACAGCTGGAATCATAAACTATTGTTAACCAATAGTTGATGAGAGTAGATCTACATATACTATTTGTTAATCGTAAGTTTAGTTCTAAATATACTAAACTATTGTTAATCACATATACTAAACTATCGTTAATCATATACTATTGTTAATCATAAATGTAAGTCTACTCTTATGGTTAACAATAGTATTGAAATCATAAACTACCGTTGACCAATAGTTCAGAAGTGTAGATCTACAATTCTACATATATTATCTGTTAATCGTAAGTTTAGATCTTCATATACTAAACTATTGTTAATCACATATACTAGACTACCCGTAAATCATAAACTATTGTTAATCAAAAGTGTATAGTATTGGAATCATAAACTATTGTTAATCATAAGTGTGGATCTGTATATACTAAAAGGACTCCAAATTTCCTAACTATCACATAGTATAATCTTTGAGTGGAAGAAAATAATAGACTACTTGCAAAAATGGCGGCTGAGGGTGTTTTGGTTGACATAGCTTCGAAGTTCTTGGGATATCTGGCTCAATCAGCTTTCCAAGAGGTTTCATCATGGTGGGGTGTAAAGGGTGACTTGAAGAAGTTTGAGCAATCCCTGAGTCTGATCAGAGCTCGGGTTACTGATGCTGAGAAGCATCAAGAAGGAGAAAACAGTGCTGCTATCAAAGAGTGGCTTCGCAGGCTCAGAGCTGTGCTATACAGAGCTGATGACTTGTTTGATGATCTCTACATCGCTCAACAGCGAAAGAAGCGTACGAAAGGGGACATGGCCAAGAAGGTACGCTTGTTATTCTCAAGTTCAAGCCCTGTTTTGTTTAACATTGAACTAGCTCGAGAGCTCAAATCTATTAGGCAGGATCTTGATGACATTAAGTCTGATATGGATGGCCTACATTTGAGTGTCTGTGATCATAGAGGAGAATCTCGGCTTCAAATGGCTCGTCTGATGAGCAAAAGGGAAACAACCTCTTTTGTTCAACCAGATGAGGTCGTTGGTAGGGAAGGTGATAAGGATGCAATAATTAGTATGCTCCTTGATCCCGTGCTTGATGAGCAAAGTATCTTTGTCATCCCAATTGTGGGGTTTGGGGATATTGGCAAAACAACGTTGGCTCAATTGGTTTTTAATGATGAGAGGGTTAAGCACCATTTTGAGCTTACTAAATGGGCTTGTGTACCTATGATAGATGATCACAAAGAATTTATGCGTAAAGTTTTCAGGTGCTTTACTGACAATGATCATCAGAGTCGTTCGTTGGAAGAACTTCAGTCATGTATTCGTACATCAATAGAAAATAAAAAGTATTTGCTTGTGTTGGATGACATGTGGGATGAAAGCCGGGATAGATGGCTTTCTCTTATGAGCTTGTTTAGATGTGGTAGCAAGGGAAGCAAGATAATTGTGACTGCGCGTTCTAATGTGGTAGCAGAAGTTGTTGGCACTGTTCCCACATACAAGATAGGATTCTTAACAGATGGGGCGTCATGGGAGCTTTTTAAAAGACTTGCATTGAAGGAAGGGCAAGAGGAAGACAATCCTAATTTTACTAAGATTGGGAAAGAAATTGTTGATAGATGTGCAAACGTACCACTTGCTATTAGAGTTATTGGAAGCCTGCTCTACTCTAAGGATAGTGAACAAGAGTGGTTGTTGTTTAGAGAGGCTCATCTTTCAAAGACAAAGATGACAGGAGAGAACGACATCATGCCTGTGTTAAAGCTAAGTTATGATTTCCTGCCATCACCGTTAAAACAATGCTTTGCGTATTGTTCGCTGTTTCCAAAAGACTATGAATTCAAGAAAACTGAATTGGTTCAGTTATGGATGGCTCAAGGGTACATTGAACCATCTCAAGAGAGTCTTAGCCTTGAGGATGCTGGGGGTTTATATTTTCTGGAGTTACAAAGGAGGAATTTATTTCAAGATGTCAAGGAAGTGGCTCTAACAGGAAGGGTAACATACAAGATGCACGACTTAGTACATGACTTGGCCTTGCATGTAGCTGGTTTAGAGGAGAAAACGTTTGAGGGTAGTTTTGAAGAGGGAAGGAGTTCATCATCTTTGCTCACAATGAGGAAAATGCGGTCCATTGTGAATGCTAAGTTTTCATCGCCATGTTTGAGAGAGATGATACCATTTTTTCAATCCTTACGTGCCTTGAGCTTGGTAAGATTTGCAGAAAGCACATTGCCAGATTGTATAGGGAGGTTGAGACGTCTAAGATACCTTAATCTTGAACATGGCAGGATGAAGTGTCTTCCCAACTTCATCGCGGAGTTAGAGTGCTTACAAACTCTCAATCTGGACGACTGCTGTTATCTAAAAAGATGGCCAAGAGGTTTTTCTAATTTGGCCAACCTTAGGCACTTGCGATTTCAGGGATGCGAATTCCGTGATATGCCATCAGGGTTTGAGAAGATGAAATCCCTCATAGAGTTGAACAAATTTATTGTGGGAAAAGTTAGCGGTCTGGACACACTAGGTGCTTTGGATCTTAAGGGAGATTATGTAGAAATTGATTTTTGCAAATGTCGTATAGATTCAGTGGGAGAAACCAGAAGGGTGAATATGAAGGACAACCAGAGATTGAAATTAAATTTCTGTATGAAAGAAGAGACTCCTAAATCCGGTGATATGGAGCTTATGTTAGAATGCCTGATTTTGCCTCCAAATCTTGAAGAATTGAGTATTGGGGGCTACAGTGGAGAAAGGTTTCCAACTTGGATGCTCCCTAACCTTGTTACTGTTAAGATTTATAATTGTAAAAGCTGCGTGCAACTCCCCCAGTTCAGTCAGTTACCTTTTCTCAAATGGCTAGATCTTTCTAATTTAGAAGCCTTGGAGTACATAGAAGAAGATGGTTGGGGTGGTGATGGAGAGTCTTGTTCTGCAACGCACTTCACCGCCTTGGAGTTTTTGTATATACGTAAGATGCCGAAACTAAAGGGATGGTTTTGGAGACCGCGAGTGAAGGATGATGTCCACCCTGTCCCTCAACAAGCAGCGATGACATCAGATGTTCATCAAGACTTGACGTCACATCGACTTCTATCATTCCCACGTCTTTCAACACTATATATACTTGATTGCCCACAGTTTGTTGTGTCCATGCCTCTAACCCTGCTGCCAAGGCTTGAGGAATTTCATGCTCAAAACATCCATGAGTAGGGGCTAGAATCCCTTCTGGCATCACATAGAGAAGCACCTTCATCTTCATCTTCATTTCCATCTTCTTCTTCCTCACCAACTCTCTCCACGTTAAAACATTTGTCTGCCTGGAATATGAATATAGTTTCTTTTTCAATTAATTTCGGTAATTTAGAGACCTTACGTATCAAAGATTGCGAGAAACTCACCAGTTTGATCGTTGTTTCTCCAAATTCCTCCATTGGGCAGCTATATCTTAGAAATTTGAAAAATCTGAGAGCCCTACCAGAGGAGATTGGCCACCTCTCCCAGCTTCGTTACCTTGACATCTGGGATTGTACTGAATTGGCCTCACTTCCACAATCATTGCGTTGCCTTTCTTCTTTACAATCACTTCGAATTGAGCGATGTCCACACCTGAAGACAAGATGTCGGAAACCAGACGGTGAAGATTGGCCCCTTATTCAGCACATCCCCCACATTAAATTATCTTAAATAGGTATCATCTCCTTCCCCATGGAATATGGATCCAATCTTTTTTAGTTGTTATTGATTTTTTTGGTTTCTATATATCTTGCTTCGGTTCATTTGGGAAAGAGAAATCATGATTATTATTCTAATCTAAAGCACACATGCCATTTCTGTAGCTCCTGCTGTAATGTATTTTTCAACTTTTGTGTTCTGACTAGATTTGAGGTCTACAAGTCATTTATAACAACTTGAATATGCAAAAGAACTATGGGAATTAAGCTGTTATGGATTTCGTTTTCTATTTTTATTTTCTATAAGATTGCAATTTTCGATTACATTACATTGTATATGAGCACATGTTTAAGTGTCTGCATTGGACTAAAATATATGAAGAGTCTGAGTAATGTAGAATTGCAACAAACGGTTTTTCATTTATTTTTCGAACAACCATTTTCTGTTGCACGCATGTACAACACCCCGTTGTTCTCCCTGTCTTGCTGATAATAGATTTAATTGCATTCTGAATATGATTTTCTCATGAACATTTGCTGCAGGAACTGCTGGCATACCTCATTTCAGATCCTGATTGATACAGATACTTGTCGGTTGCACCAGCTCAAGTTTTACTACTGTTTTATGGATCAATCGTTTTGTTACTATCATGTAATTGATTGTGTTCAAGATTGAATTTTATTTTTGATATATGTAAACTTACCTTAAGGTAGAAGTCTTACTGTGATAGAAGTTGTATGGGTATAACCCAAGTTCATTAACGGCCTTCTAACTAGTGACCGCGAATATACTTATGGACGCGAGCACGATAAGACCATTAAAAGGGTCGTTCGAGTCAGTTCATCACCTGGGACCGGCAGTGTTGGCGGACGCCTAACAAGACAAAATAGAGGGAATCTTCCCACCTGTCAAATGCGTCATAGCCCTACACGTGTCAAAGGATCATACGTCCTGTCAGAGGAATAGTACTTCTATAAATACCCCAATGGTACTATTCTGCAGGTACATTCTCTTACACACTAAAAAATAGCTTATCTCTCTCTCTCTTATTTCTCTCTCTACATCCTATGGTCCAAATATCTGACTTGAGCGTCGGAGGGGGTTTCCTCAAAACCACCCCGAGGGTAGTTTACGTTTGCATCCTGTGCAGCTTTCCAGCAAGGACGTGAGCTCTCAAAACTTGGCGGACTCTTGCGAGGACGCTAACCGTTTCGAACCGAAACAACTTGGCGCTAGAAGGAGGGGGCCCTCCCAACCTTAGCAAAGAAACAATCATGGGTGACGTAAACAACACAAATCAAGGATCCAAGGAGAAGGATGCCGGCCAGACCTCGTCGCAGCCAGTCATCACTGGGGCGATGGAAACCCACAATTCAACTACCAATCTCCCGAGGGACAGACACCAAAAGTAACGTACCTCTCAATTTAGCTCAGCTAAGTCAATTCTCACCTGAACAGCTGCAAACTGTAGCTTCTTTCATTCAAATGTTGACTGCCAACCCCAACAAAGCACACCCAATACCAACCTGTGGGTGTACGTAAGCGACCACTGGCCGCAGCCGGTAGGAACGCGGACGGCACCCCTCTTCGGAAAATGCGATCTTTGAATCCAAGTGGACGAGAGATGGAGAAAAGGATTGATCAGTCAACTATGAAGAAGACATTCTGGAACAGAAGAATTGTATATTCAGAGGAAGAGGCCCAGGGTGGCTCCCGTCGTGAGTACAGTGCCTCAGGCGCTAGTAACTATTCGATGGGGGTCACCTACTCATTAAGCCTAAGCTCTCCCCCTTCACTATGGATATTTTGAACCATCCAATGACGAGAATCAAGATGCCAACCTCCAAGTATGATGGCACTTCGGATCCAGATGACCACGTGGCTGCTTACGAAGGTCACATGTTCCTTTACACTGATGTAGACGCCATATGGTGCAAGGTCTTCCCGTCCACATTGACAGGCATAGCCCAGACTTGGTTCAAAAGTCTAAAGCCAGGTAGCATCTCTAGCTTCTCCCAGTTGTCGTCCACATTCAGTACTCACTTTGTCAGTAATAGGCGCCGCGAGCGTACTACGGGAGAATTATTGTCTGTCAAGCAGGGGGCAAATGAAAGTTTAAGGGACTATATCGGTCGCTTTAATGTTGAAGCCGTTTCAATTCCACGCTTACAGCAAGATGTAGCGGTGCTAGCCTTGATGACTGGCCTCAAGGAGGGGTCACCATTTCGAAATTATCTGGGTCGTAAATCTTACACCACTCTGGGTCCCGTCCTGGGTAAAGCAAATGATTATATCAGAGGGGAAGAGTTTGACAAAGCTGTGGGTAACCGTGAATCTGAGAAGAAAGAGGATAAGCAAAAGAAAGATAAGGGCCGTGAATCTGATCGCGCCCGAGATGATAGACGACAAGAGTCGCATATGGTAAAAAGAGGAGATGAACGAGAAAGGGATGGCGAAAGGTATGACCGCGATCGTAGGGATCGTGAGAGGAATGTTCGGGAAGGAGGTGAGCGCAGAGACAGATTTGACGCGTACACCCAGCTGACTACCTCAAGAAGTCAGATCTTTTTGAAGAACAAGGATAGCGACAAATGGCAGCGTCCTAAACCTATGTTCCACAAAAATCGTGATAAAAGCAAATGGTGTGATTTCCATGGGGATCACGGCCATGTCACGGAAGATTGTCGTCACTTGAAAGATAATCTAGAAGATTTGTTGAGAAGGGGCTATTTCAGCCAATATAAAGCACAGACGAAAGAAGGAGATCTGGTGAAACCAGTCAACAAAAACGTTCAATCAAGGATAAGTGAAATTCACGTCATCAGTGGCGGACCTATTCATGGAGGTAGTGTGAATGGAGCCAAAGCCAGCCTGAAGGAATTCAGGCACCAAGTCAATTTCAATGAGAGCATGAAGTGGAGGCATCCGCCAGCCATGCCGGCAATGACTTTCACACTGAAGGACGCAGAGCATGTGGTCTTCCCTCACGATGACCCATTGGTGGTCACTCTGAGAATTTCGAATTGTTTGGTCCATAGGATCCTGGTAGACGGTGGAAGCTCAGCTAACATCCTGTATCTCTCAACGTTCGAAAAATTGATGATAGGACGAGAATACTTGAAGCCAGTCCGATATCCTGTGATTGGATTCACCGGGGCGTCTGTAACTCCAGAGGGTTTGGTGAGCCTCCCGGTCCGGATAGGAGACGGCAATGAAGTCCGGGATATCATGACTGAATTTCTGGTGGTAGACGTTCCTGGGGCCTACAACGCCATAGTGGGACGCCCTCTGATACATGATGTCCAAGGTGTCGTTTCCACTTATCATCTGACAATGCTGTATGTCACTAATGAAGGGATGACAGCTAAGCTGAGAGGGAACCAGGAGGCAGCAAATCATGCTACTTGACAACCTTGAAACAGCCAGCTAGGAGGATGCCAGTGGAAGAAGCAAATCCACCCGGGAGAAAGCAAAGAAGGGCTCAAAGAAGGGCCGCGATGAATGAACAAGGAGAGAAAGGGTCAGAAAAGATAAGGAGATGATGGAAATATCAATGGAGGAGTTAGAGGCCAGGCCAGAGGATACGCCAAGGCCGAAGCCTGATGGGGAAACTCAACAAGAAATGCTAGCAGAAGATCCGGCGAGGACGGTGGCTGTAGGGACGGATATAGATCCGGAGGTGAGGGTCAATTTGGTGGCACTTTTAAGAGAGAATGCAGACGTCTTCGCGTTCTCCGCTGATGAGATGCCCGGGATAGATCCCTCTGTAATTGTCCATCGCTTAAATGTGGATGGTGCCGTCCGCCCAGTCAAGCAGAAGAAAAGAAATTTTTCGGCAGACAAGAATAAAGCCATAAAAGAGGAGGTAGATAAATTGTTAGCGGCAGGGTTTATCGAGCCATGTGACTACCCAGAATGGTTGGCTAACGTCGTTATGGTAAAGAAAGCAAACGGCCAATGGAGAATGTGTGTGGACTTCACGGATCTCAATAGGGCCTGCCCAAAAGACTGCTATCCTTTGCCTAGGATAGACCAGCTAGTAGATTCTACTAGCGGCCATGCTCTGCTCAGCTTTATGGATGCATTCTCAGGATATCATCAAATCAGTTTCTTGAAGCAGATAGAAAGAAGACGGCATTTATAACAGATTGTGGAGTTTACAATACAAGGCGATGCCTTTTGGGCTTCGTAATGCCGGAGCCACTTACCAGAAGTTGGTCGATAAGGTATTTGCGGATCAGAGAGGCAGAAACATAGAAGCTTATGTTGACGACTCCATTGTCAAAAGTAAATCTGACCGCGAGCACCTAGAGGATTTGGCTGAAACATTTAGAACGCTGAGAAGGTACCAGATGAAGCTTAATCCTAAAAAATGTGTGTTCGGAGTAAAGGCTGGGAAGTTTCTTGGTTTCCTTGTCAGCAAAAGAGGAATAGATGCGAATCCGGAAAAGATTCAGGCAATCATGACCTTGCCAGAACCTAAGGGGGTGAAAGACATCCAGAGGTTAACAGGGAAGATGGCATCACTTACTCGATTTATTCCAAGTCAGCCGACAAGGCCTTGCCTTTCTTCGCTTTGTTAAGGGGAAACAAAAAGTTCGAATGGGGGGAAGACCAGAGCAAAGCTTTCGCGGCTGTGAAAGAGCACTTGAAAAAATTACCTACAATCACAAGACCAGAAACAGGGGACGTACTGCAGTTGTATGTTTCAGCGTCACCAAAGACGGTCGCGGCCGTACTATTGGTGGAGAAGGAGAAACGACAGTGCCCCATATACTTTATAAGCCATATCCTTAACGGCCCAGAAAGCCGTTACCAGTTGGTAGAAAAGATGGCCTTGGCGGTCATCATAGCAGCCAGGAAACTCAGGCCATACTTCGATTGTCATCCCATCCAGGTGCTCACAAATCAACCACTGGAAAAAGCTCTTCAGAAAATGGATAGCTCGGGTCGTCTGCTGAAATGGGCCGTAGAGCTATCCGAGTATGATATTCATACAAGCCCAGAACCGCCATAAAGCTCAGGCCTTGGCGGATTTCATGGTGAGGCCTCGTATGAAGAAGGAAAATAGAGCAGAAAGAAAGTTGGCTGTTGGAGGTAGATGGATCCGCTGCTGATAGCGGCTCAGGAGCCGGTATAGTAATGACAAGCCCGGAAGGTAACACTTTTCAGATACGCTATCAGATTCGGTTTCCCAGCATCAAACAATGAAGCAGAATATGAAGCAGCCATAGCTGGTCTGAGAATGTGCTTGGCGGCTGGCGCCCAGCAAGTACTACTAAAGACTGATTCCCAATTGGTTGCGGCCAGCTAAAAGGGGACTTTGAAGTTAGAGGGTAAACATGGCGAAGTATGTGCAGAAGGCAAAGGAGTTGATAGCTCAGCTTCCGGCTTTGAAGTGCAGGCCATACACGAGCGGAGAACGCAAAAGCAGATGCTCTTTCTAAGCTAGCCAGCTCCAATTCATTCAACGTTGAAAGGACGGTCACCATAGACATGCAAAAAGACAAAGCATTTTAGAAGAGATTGTGACCGTCAACATGGTAAACCAGCAGGGGGAATGGTTCAGTGAGCTGGTGGCGCAAAATGACAGGGGTACTCCCAAGCAATCCCTTCGCCGCGAAGAAATTAAGACGACAGGCAAACTGGTACATCATATACAGGGATGAGCTATACAGAAAGTCATTTAGCCTGCCTCTACTAAAATGCGCAACGGCATGGGAAGCGAAGAAGATACTGGAAGAAATACATGAGGGCATTTGCGGAATCACATCGGAGGAAAAGCTTTAGCGCTAAAGGCGCTAAGGGCAGGTTTCTACTGGCCAACCATGCTGGCGGATGCTCAGAGCTATGTCAAAAAATGTGATAAGTGTCAAAGATTTGCTCCCGTCATCAACAGCCAGCCAATGATCTGCAGCCCATATTTTTGCCCATCCCTTTGCGCAGTGGGAATGGATATCCTGGGGCCGTTTACAAAAGCGGCCGGGGGAAGGAAGTTCTTGATAGTGGGCATAGATTATTTCACAAAGTGGATAGAAGCAGAACCGACAGTTCAAATTAAAGCCCACCAAGTCAAGAGATTCATTTGGCAGAATATAATGACAAGGTTTGGGATCCCCATGGCTATTGTTTTGACCATGGCGTCCAGTTCGACTGTCGTCCAATCAAGCTTTCCTGACAGAGTACAGGTAAAATTCGCATACTCAGCTGTGTGCCACCCACAAAGCAATGGCCAGGCGGAGGCCGCGAATAAACAAATCCTAAACGCCCTAAAGAAGAAGCTGGATGAATTTAAGGGAAAATGGGCAGATATGGTGCCTGCCGTCCTATGGTCGAACAGAACAACAGAAAAAGAAGCGACGGGAGAAAATCCTTTCAAACTGGCTTTCGGGCAGAAGCAGTGTTGCCGGTCGAGGTGGGTCTGCCCTCATACCGGGTGAAACATCAGGATCTAGACGCGAATGAGCAGGCTCTCAAAGAAAGTCTGGATTTCTTACCCGAGGTAAGGCTCATGGCGGAATTAAGAGCAGCTGCTTATAAGAACAGAATTAGAAGGCCTACAACAAGAGAGTCTGGGAAAGACAGCTGGAGGTCAATGATCTCGTCCTCAGGAGAACAGCCGCCACTGGTAAAGCGCATGCTGAGGGAAGCTAACTGCAAACTGGGAAGGCCCGTACATAATCGCTCAAGAAGATAGGCCCCGGTTCCTTTATCCTTAAAGATATGGACGGAAAAGAACTCAAGAATTGCTGGAATGCATGTTCTGAAAAAATATTATGTGTAGGCAATAATTGTAATTGGCCAAGAGCCCTTGATTGAATTACACAGATAATAAAACCTACACTAGCGTCCTGATAAATTCTCTTGTTTGTATTGTATCGTATTTGCGCAAAAAAAAAGTAAGTGCATTAACGGTCATATGACAGACCTAGCACACAACTAAAGCCATATAACAGGCTAAGTGCATTAACGGTCAATGACAGACCTAGCACACAAACTAAAGCCATATAACAGGCTAAGTGCATTAACGGTCATATGACAGACCTAGCACACAACTAAAGCCATATAACAGGCTAAGTGCATTAACGGTCATATGACAGACCTAGCACACAACCTAAAGCCATATAACAGGCTAAGTGCATTAACGGTCATATGACAGACCTAGCACACGAAACAAAAGGCCATATAACAGGCTAAGCGCATTCACGGTCACATGACAGACTTAGCGCACAAAAACAAAAAACCATACCACAGGCTAAGTATATTTGCGGTCACATGGACTTACACCTAAGTTAGAGACATAATCAAACCGGACGCGACGAACATTGTGAACGCGAAGAAACAAGGGAGAATAAAAGCAGGAAACATGATAAATAGACAAAAGTACTCCATAGATTAAAAGCTACTGGCTTGGCGGCCAACTACAAAAAGATATACTGTGGCGGCCAATTTAAAAGAAAAGGCTTTTAGTCCAAATAAAAAGTACTCAGCAAATTAACGTAGCAATTATCCAAAAAACGCCAACAAAAGGCGGATTACAATATTACAAAATGAAGAAGTCTTTACAGGATGAAAAATAAGAAATTAAAAACTGTTCGAAGAGAAGAGGAATAAGAGATGGCCGCCAAAAACTTCAAGAAGGGGGGGTTCAGAGTCACGAGGGTCGACAGTCAAGCAATAGATCCTCGTCGGCGAAGTTCGGGTCCCCCTCAAACGGAGAAAGATGCTGACCGGCAGCATGAGCGTCCTCAATCACGTTCCAGTCAAAACCAGGAACGGTTTTGCAGACGCACCTCATGGCAGCTGCCCAGCCACCATCATACCGTTTGTGAAGCTCCGCCACATAGTCATCGGACCTTTTAAACTCAGCAACCGCCTTCGCGGCACCCGAGCTTCCGCAGCAGAAGCATCCAAAACCGCCATCTCCTTCTCAGAATTGGCTGTTTCAACAGCCTTGGTCAAAGCCTTGACGTTCTCTTCAGCCTCCTCCAGCAAGGCCGCCCTGTCCCTCAGAGTCTGCACCTCATCCTCCAAAGGCGCCATTTTCTCCTCAGCCTCCTTCAACAATCCCTGGCAGGTCTCCAGGGAAGCCTTGTAGGTGTCCGTCAGCCTTTGGTACTCCAAGTATTGCTCTATCAACTCGATAGCAGCATTGTTGGCCTATGAACGAAAGTAAGGGACGTCAGTAAAAAAAAAAAAAAAAAAAAAAAAAAAAAAAAAAAAAAAAAGAGAGGAAAAGTTAAGTCATACCACTAGCTGATCATGGGCCAACCTAGCAGCCGGAGTCTTCAGGGAGCCTGAAGGACGATCTAAGGGCAGCTGCATACCCTTAAGAATACGGTAGGCAAGGATGCCACCGTTTTCAGGGATGTCAGAGTACAAAGATTCGTCCTCCCTGACGTCCCAATTAGGCTGATAGACCTTACCAGGGGTAACGGTCTGGGGAGCAAAGGCAGCAGCAACCGCGTCACTTAGCGGCACCTCTTTTTTCTCGATCCACTCCCGGAACCTATAAAAGATGCCAGGGGAGAGATTCGAAAGGAAACTGGGAGTAGCAATCAGTTCCCTTAGTTTCTCTCGAATAGAAGACGTGGACCGAGAAAGCAACGAAGTGCCGCCAGCATTACCCAGGTCAGCATCAAGGCCACCCTCTCCCTGAACACCTTCAGAGATATTCGGGTCCAGATCCTCCACCTGCACCACCTCATTGGCAACAGAAGCGCCAGGTTCTTCAGTTGCCTGCCTTTTGTTAGCAGCGGAATCCTCGGCGGTGGGCTCCCTGGTGCGCCTCCGGTTCACGCCACCTCTATTGACGGTCCGATTGGCAGAAGACCGTAAAGGAACAGCAGGAGATGGAGGGGCATTTGAAGTAGCAGCAGTAATTGGAACGCGAACGCTGGAGGACGCGCCGCGACCCCTCCTCCGAAGATTTTGAGGGCCGTGGCGGTTCCCTCCTCGGCGTCCATTGGTAGAGCTATGCATGGTTAAGTAGTCAGATGGGGGAGGAGCAGGCAAATGCGTTAGCGGCCGATAATCACTGTCAACTCCAAGAACGTCAAGGTCAAGACGGTCAAGACCTGCAAAAGAAACGAACAGAAAGGGGTTAAAAGGAAATACATATGTACATAAAACAAATAACAAGTCGTCAGACGGACCAATCCGACAACACACTTACCATTTTCATAAGCCGGAGATAGAAGGAGAGCCGACAAGGGTCTATCTCCCAGAATGTACTTTGTATGGGGAAGCCAGGTCGAAGGCTCCTTAGTCCTAACCGTCTTCCCGTCATCATAGGTGGTGTCATAGTCGGCTGATGCAAAGTAGTCATATGCCGCTAACTCTTCCTTAGTTAGCGGCTTCAGAGGCAAAAGCTCCATGTGAGGGGTCGGCTCTGTGAAATGGCGACGTACAGGAAAGTCATCCGGTACCCGTACCCAAAAGAAGGCATCTTGCCAACCCTTCAAGCTGGTCATTTTAGGTTGGACCGTCATCTTTTTGTCGGCCGTCATGATGGACCACCATCCAGCCAGACGGGAAGACCCGTTCTTCTTCAACCAATGAAGATGGCGAAACAAATTTAGAGTCTGGGGGAAGTCGAGAAAGCGTACCACCCAGATGTACGCGATGATATTGCGGATGGCTAAGGGAGTCAGCTGAGCCAAACAGACGTTAAAGGCCTTTAGGATATCCACCAGAAAAGAGTCCAAGGGGAAGCGAAGGCCGAACTCGAAATGATGAGTATAAACAGCAACGTGGCCAGGAGGGCAGTCAGTGACGACGGATCCCTCGGACGGCACGACTAGCCGGTAAGAGTCCGGCATATGATACAAATTCCGAGCCACTCGAGGGTAGTGCAACTCTAAAGCATCACGGCGCCAGGGCTCATCTATCTCTACCGAAAGGGGGCCGTTACAATCATCTTCCGGAAGCCAAAGAGCTCCCGTCCCAGGCCCCGTCTCATTTTCCTCCTCTGTCCGGGAAACCTCTTCGACCATGGGAGCCTTCGAAGCAGAGGCGTCACCTCGACGCTGGTAGGTAGCCTCCTTATCATCTCCTCGAGCCATGCTATCAGGGGAATCACTGTCGTCACCTAGATCAATAATAGGAGGATTAGGAGTGATTGACTCCTGCAAGCGGTCGTAAAAGTTGGACGGGACCCTCACACCCGCATCCGCCAAGCTATCTAACCAAGCATGCTCCCTAAGGGGGGGGATATCAAGCCCAGGGACGGCATCCGCTGGCGGATGTCTACGGGTACGCCTAGCCAAGATCTGGTGCCTAAGTTCCCTAAGCGTCTGCTTATCGCCGCTTTGGCTAGCGTTTAGATACTTCAAAGTCAAATTTTGTTCCTCAGGAGTGGATGGGTCGTTCAGAAACTTAGACCTTAATTCCTTTTCTCTATCAGTTGTGGGGGGTATGTCCGCTAACAGCCTAGTTCTCCCAACAGGGCTCTTTTCAGACTCAGAGTTTAGACCAACAGGAGGAGAAGAGGGATCACTTTCAGTTAAAAAAGCTTCGGCGGAAATATTTTGGCTATCAGACAAGTCCGACATGACGACGAAAAACAAAAAAGAAAAGGAGAAGAAATTATAGAATTACCTGGAAGTATTAGGTAGCCGGAAAAAGCGAAGCAACAAAGAGCAGAAGTCGCCGGAAAAGACAGGCAAAACTTCAACACAGCAAGAACAACCTTGAAAGCTGAAAACTTTAAACTCCGAAAACCACAAAACCAAAGAAAAATGCAAACCCAGGTAATGCAAGTCGGAAAAAGGCGAAATTCTTAGTATCACAAGAACCGGGACGGGGAAAATAAGAAAATGGTGAACTTTTCAGCAAGAACTAAGCACTAGAAATCAAGTTTTGGAGGAAAAGAGGTTCGAACAATGGAGGTTGTGTCAGAAGAGCAACAGGAAGAAGAAAGGGATTTTTGTAAATAAGCGGATAAAAATTCCAAAAATAAACCGCCTTTTGCTTTTATATCGAGGTGAAGGGCCAAGATTAAGTAAACCTTTCAGCTTCCTCTCAGATGCGTGCCAAGTGTCAAAACTGCATTAAAACCTAATAAAGCATTTGGGCGGGATTTTCGGAAAAGGTAATCATTAACTTTTCGAAATTCTTCAACTCCCTACGGCGACACGTGGCACTCCACGAACCTACCCCACTAAGAAAGGACAAAAGATCACGATAAAAGTAAAAAGAAATATAAAAATACCGTCACAAAAATACCCGCGTCCATCCGACAACATCTTCAGTGGTCGCGACCACAAAAGATGCTGGGGGGCTAGTTGTATGGGTATAACCCAAGTTCATTAACGGCCTTCTAACTAGTGACCGCGAATATACTTATGGACGCGAGCACGATAAGACCATTAAAAGGGTCGTTCGAGTCAGTTCATCACCTGGGACCGGCAGTGTTGGCGGACGCCTAACAAGACAAAATAGAGGGAATCTTCCCACCTGCCAAGTGCGTCATAGCCCTACACGTGTCAAAGGATCATACGTCTTGTCAGAGGAATAGTACTTCTATAAATACCCCAATGGTACTATTCTGCAGGTACATTCTCTTACACACTAAAAATAGCTTATCTCTCTCTCTCTTATTTCTCTCTCTATATCCTATTGGTCCAAGTATCTGACTTGAGCGTCGGAGGGGGTTTCCTCAAAACCACCCCGAGGGTAGTTTACGTTTACATCCTGTGCAGCTTTCCAGCAAGGACGTGAGCTCTCAAAACTTGGCGGACTCTTGCGAGGACGCTAACCGTTTCGAACCGAAACAGAAGTATTTTAAGAAGAGTTTCCTAATTGCTTTTGAGTTTAGTCGTCTGTTTCTCCTTGCTCTACGAGGAATAGGTTTCTGCTCTGATCTACACGTTATTGGATGAATGAGATGGAACACGGATTGTGGTGAAAAACAACTATGTATGATTAACGTGGGAGACAAATATGGAATATAAAGTGACAACTAAGAATAGCTACAGATGGTAAATTTTATGAAGATAGTAGCTTTGCAGAATGCCAAAGGTTGGCTTCCTCTTCAATAGGTATCACCTCTTTTCTTTCTTAATTCTTACCCAGGATATCTTTGTTAAGGACATACCCTTTTAAGTAAGACAACTTTCTCCCTTATTTTTCCAACTTTCATGGAAGAATACAGTAGTAAGGTAGATACACCAAGGATTAAAGCACACAAATTATACCATGTTAATCGAACGCTAAAATTCATGTTTTTGATTCGAAGCTTTCATATATGCACATATTTAGAGATGCAGGAGTAGTGAAAGTGTTTTCATGTCACATCAGTTTTTGTTTCTTTTATTTATTTTTATTATTTTTTTTGCTGCAAATAGCAGGTCCTATTTGTATATATATGATACCATCATTAGAGTTCGGGCTAGATCAATTTGAGGTTGTAGATCATAAAATCATGTTCATGATACATTTATGCAGATCAAGATGAGTTGGTCCTGGGTTATGTATTGTATAGTTTATCTTATTACAGGATCTTACTGTTAATAAGTTCAAATTAGATCAGAAAAGATACGTATAAATCAAATTACACGAGAAACAATAAGTTCTGATTTACGAGGCATATGTTCAGAGAAATTATTATTCATGATACATATTGATTAAGATAACAAGAGCATTCAAAGTATTAAACAAGAACAAAGAAAGAGAACATAAGTTGTTTGTTACAAACCGGTTCAATTAGATTGAACAACCACCACTTTCACTACCCAAATACCACCAATCTAAGATCAAGTTATAACAATAAGCTTCTAACTTGCATCCACTTTGAGTTTCAATCACTAATTCAACGATTAAGTGAAGGAATTAAGCAAAGATTTGATAAAGGTCTAAACTGACCGGTAGAACACTTAGCACACAGCTGATATTTTGAGCATAAAACTCTCAATTTTCATTCAAATGACTTAATTCCAAAAGGAATACAAAGCTAACTTATATATCTACCTTGTGTCCAAAAAAGCTGATTTGGACCACAAGAGCTACGCCAACTAAGCTAATAAAATACAAGAAAGAAATATTACAAACTGTTCAGCACACTTTCTAAAAACTAGCTTAGTTCCCTATTGGAAGTTACAAAACACGAAAAATACCAATAGAATACTAAAGTAAACATATTAAACTATAACTCCTCAAAAGCTTGAGTCATTTGCAGCTCAAATGATTGCTGCCCAAAACAGAAGAAAGAGGCTATGAAGGACGCAGGAGCTGGCAGCAGCTTTCCTTAGCATGAAGCATCCTCCTTTCACTTGTTAAGGCTTCTTTCACCCATGTGAACTTCACATGGCTTAGTACACTTCCCAACACTTCAATTCAGCTGGAGGTGGCAACCAAAAGCAGCAAAAATACCTTCCTAAGCTTGCTTAGAACCGGATTACAATGAAGCTAAACTAGCTTAACTCTTAAAACATGATTAACTTAACTTAAGTATGTAATTAGGCTACTAATCACTTACTAAACTTGATTACCAATACATAATGATGATTAAGGTGTCATTAAGTATTAACTAATCTTGCTTAAGTAGAGATTAAATATAGGATTAGCCTAATCAAGGTGCTTAAGTAAGGTTTTAGAATAAACCGAGCTAGTTAGGCTAAGAAATTGAACTCTTTCACCATGTTCTTCTTTTGATCATGTAGAAGAAGACCTTGATTGTTTAAGCTAGATGCTCCTGCATCATTCTCCTCAGGTTCGAAAAGGTCTTCTTGTAATTCAAAATCTTCAGCAAGGTATGGAGCTAAATCACCAAACATTGAATGTAGCAGAGATGTTCTGCACTTTGAAAGGACCATCACTTCGTGGCATTAGCTTGTTCTTCTTTCTTGTAGGAAATCTTTTCTTCCTTAGATGTAACCACACTAGATGTTCCTGTTCACTTTGACTATACAACAAGATATCACCAAAATAAACAACAACAAAGATACCAATGAAGAGCCTGAGTACCTCGTGCATAAGTCTCATGAAAGTACTGGAGCATTTGTCAAACCACATGGAAGATCAATAGGAAAGACATCACCAAACTCCTTCACTAGAAGGCTTCACCATTTCGTGCACTTCATCAAAATTCTCATCATTTTCACCATAACCTTCCCCTTTTCTAAGCTTGTCAAGTTGTGGTTTAGAAAGGATTAAGGTTTTTTTGTTTTGTGTTTTAGGTGAGGTTGTTTTTGGTTTAAGATGATTCGGCCATGGCTAGGACTAAGTACAATTTTTTCTTTTATGCATGAAAGTGTAAGTATTAGTCCTACCATTATGTAAGGCTTCTTTATCAGATTGCCAAGGCTACCTAAGAGTACATGACATGCATCCATAGGTAATACATCACATAAAACTTCATCTTTATAAGAATCACCAAAAGAAAAGCTAATTAAAGCTTGTTTTGTTACCTCCACACAATTGCCATCATTAAGCCAATGAAGCTTATATGGTTTTGGATGTGAGAAAGTAGCATGATTGAGCTTGTCCACCATAGAAGATGAGGCAACATTGGTGCAGCTCCTCCATCAATGATCATCGAACATATCTTCCCTCCAATCAAGCATTTTGTTTGAAAGATTTGATCCCTTTGAGAAGGAACCAATTCAGCTTCTTTGGCATGAAGAACTCTTCTTAAAACAAGGCTTAAATGATCTCCTTGAGTCACCTCTCCAACCTCCAAAGCTTCATCACTTTCGGCCTCCTCTTCATGTTCCTCTTCTTGGTTTTCCTCCTGTTCAAGTGATTCTTCAATGTTTTTAATGTCAATTAAAGTCATTACTCTTTTATTAGGACATTGAGCTTGATAATGACCATAACCATGACACTTAAAGACATTTACATCTGATTTTTTTGAGGTTTCATCCACTACCTCTTCCCTTTATCAACCACTTTCGAATGATCACCTTTAGGAGTGTAAGGAGATGTGTATGGTGTGTTAACATTAGAAACTCCTTGAGGATAGGTAGTTCCCTTCACAAAAGGTTTCTTCTTCTTCTCCTTAATGTGTTTTTCAACTTTAAGAGCTAACTTAAAGAGTTCATCTAAGGTAGAATAAGGATGTAACTCCACCTTCTCCTAATGTCTTTTTCTAACCTCCTAGAAATCTAGACATTGTTTGCTCTCTCTCTCTTGTACATCCAATTTCATTAACAACTTTTCAAACTCATGGATGTAATGTTCACTCCTTTATGATCTTGAGACAATTCAGAAGTTGGTTATATAAATCAAGTGTATAAGTGGAAGGTAAAAACTTCTCTTCATTTTCTTTTAAGTTTACCAACTCTTGATTTTAGGCTTTGTTTTCTACTCCTAGCTAAAATAACATTCTCCCACCAAAGGGATGCATACCCTTTAGCTTAGCTACAGCAACTTTAAAGGCCTTAACATCATCATACTCCTTAAGTTCAAAGATCCTCTCACACCTTGAAACCCACTCCAAATAAGCATCTGGATTAAGGTTTCCATCAAACTCAGGAACTTCTAACTTAATGTCTCTAAAATCATCTTTTTTTGTGGTTTTCTCCTAGTCCTTGAAGACTCAGAGAAACCTCTTCACTACTATCATAGCTACACCTTCATCCTCCACATTTTCTCTCCTTAAAGGCCTCTAACCCTTCTCTAACACAGTCATCAAATTAGCCATTTGTTCACTTAAAGTGGCTATTTGATTCTCCATCCACCAACCTTGCTCATCACATTCATACTCTTCTAAACTGATTTTCTTCACCTCCACTCATGATTGATTCAACCTCAAAAAAGATTAGGCTAGAAAGAAGAAAAGAAGTGTGTTTGGCTTAGAATTAGGTTCGGTTTTAGGGGGGGATTGTGTTTGGGTTTTGTTTGTGTGTTTAATGTGTTTTAGGGATGAATTAGAATGCTCTTAATCAACCTACAGCTCTGATACCAAATGATACATATTGATTAAGCATTCAAGAGCATTCAAAGAAAGAAACAAGAACAAAGAAAGAGAACATAAGTTGTTTGTTACAAACCGGTTCAATTAGATTGAACAACCACCACTTTCACTACCCAAATACCACCAATCTAAGATCAAGTTATAACAATAAGCTTCTAACTTGCATCCTTTGAGTTTCAATCACTAATTCAACGATTAAGTGAAGGAATTAAGCAAAGATTTGATAAAGGTCTAAACTGACCGGTAGAACATAGCACACAGCTAGTATTTTGAGCATAAACTCTCAATTTTCATTCAAATGACTTAATTCCAAAAGGAATACAAAGCTAACTTATATATCTACCTTGTGTCCAAAAATCAGCTGATTTGGACCACAAGAGCTACGCCAACTAAGCTAATAAAATACAAGAAAGAAATATTACAAACTGTTCAGCACACTTTCTAAAAACTAGCTTAGTTCCCTATTGGAAGTTACAAAACACGAAAAAATACCAATAGAATACTAAAGTAAACATATTAAACTATAACTCCTCAAAAGCTTGAGTCATTTGCAGCTCAAATGATTGCTGCCCAAAACAGAAGAAAAGAGGCTATGAAGGACGCAGGAGCTGGCAGCAGCTTTCCTTAGCATGAAGCATCCTCCTTTCACTTGTTAAGGCTTCATTCACCCATGTGAACTTCACATGGCTTAGTACACTTCCCCAACACTTCAATTCAGCTGGAGGTGGCAACCAAAAGCAGCAAAAATACCTTCCTAAGCTTGCTTAGAACCGGATTACAATGAAGCTAAACTAGCTTAACTCTTAAAACATGATTAACTTAACTTAAGTATGTAATTAGGCTACTAATCACTTACTAAACTTGATTACCAATACATAATGATGATTAAGGTGTCATTAAGTATTAACTAATCTTGCTTAAGTAGAGATTAACATAGGATTAGCCTAATCAAGGTGCTTAAGTAAGGTTTTAGAATAAACCGAGCTAGTTAGGCTAAGAAATTGAATCTCTTTCACCATGTTCTTCTTTTGATCATGTAGAAGAAGACCTTGATTGTTTAAGCTAGATGCTCCTGCATCAATTCATACTGTCCTCCTCTGTCTGTCAAAACTCTTTAGTTAGAAAGGGATCTGGTTACCTTTTTTCCGTTTCTTGCCAATCTTTGTCTTCAGATTTCAGATACTGGATTTATGTTAGTCTGATTGACGTGGTCATCTATCTCTTGCTTCATTGTGATAGCTTATGATGTATTTTGTCTTTGTAGATCTATTCGCGATGTTAAGACACTGAAGACAACAGTTAAGGATTGATCATGGAAGCTGTCGACAAGCATTTGTGCTCACTGTAGCTCTTGTTGAAGATGTTGATCAGGTGACTACTACTTAAAATACCTGCTGTGAGTTTATTGTATGATTACTCTTTAATACTTTGCCATCTGAATTTTGAACATGATTACAACAGGATATGGGCGACTAAATTAAGATAGTTGAAAATAATATGTGATAACAAGCATCTGAACACAACCACACATTTACAAGAACAAATTGTTAAAAAGTAGTATATAATTACTTATTTCTAGCATCTTTGCAATTGTCTAATAATTATTATTACTTTCTCAAGATCGGATGCCATGTTGGGGTTGAAGGTTCATAACAAGGAATGGTGCATGAGAGTAAGATGCTGACAGCTCGAATGAGTAACGTTATTAAATCATTGCCAAAGCCATCGTCACTTGATGCATGGCAAAAGTTTTGCATAATACATATTCGTGGACCTCAACTGAAGGGCGTGTATAAAACTTGTATATGTTGGTTGCCTTAGCAATACATTCGGAAATCTCTTGGGGTTGAACTCAGTGGCATCCTCACCCCATTGTTTAGGATTTTTATCAACTAACACTAATGGTACTAAGGTTTCTATTCTTGGTGGCAGCAAAATGTCCCCAACTTTGGTTAGTTTGTAAATCTTACAATACATCAGAATATGGTGGATATAATCTAAGAACCTTGTTCACTATTATTTGAACTTGTTTCAATAGTATCATTTCATAGTTTACTTAGGGTGAATGGGTGATACTGAAGAATCATCACCTATAGGACTTGCCAAAGATGCTAACATAACTTATGCTGCTAAAAAATTGTAGGATTAAACAGAAGATGTACTGAGGACTTGAGGAGTGAGTACTAAAAACTGTCAAGTTGTTTAAGAATCGCATATGTCCTGACTTCTGACCATAACCGCGGAAAACCTTCTTTCTGGCGCAAGCTTACCAACCAAATGCTTACCCAATCGAACTATCAACTAGACAACCAAGACCGAAGTTGTATCTCTCCTTGCAAGTTAATTTTATTTGCACTCTTAGACCATCAACCACACAAGCAAGACGCAAGTTATCAAGGCATGACCAAACATCTAGCTTGCACGATCAGCTGGTTGACACCATTTCTTCACATTTGCTGGCATTTCATTACAAGTTTACAATTCACATCTATTTGGTCAATGTACACTCTAGTATATCCCTTGCCTTGTCTTGAAACTTTCTCAATATCAAATTATGTATGCGCCAATTCCCACTTGAGTCAAGCATTTCTGCATCAACTACTAACATGAATATTTCACTTAAGTTTTTTAAAAAATCAATAAATAAAAATATGAAAAACTCGACCACCGTTTTTGGTGAAAAAATAGACCACAATAGCTAATGGATGAGTAATTGGCTGAGTATATGATTTCTTTTTGTCATTGTCTCTAGTAAGTACCTTTCACCATATCAAACGTTCACTTGTTAGATGATTTTTTTGTCATGAATATCTCTCTTCTAAACTTTTTATATTTTTTTAAATAATAAGAGATGTTACAAAGTTGAGTATTAGCAAGCATGAAAATACGTATTGAAATAATTCAATAAAACCTTACATGCTAAAGTTTGTAAATATCATATAATAGTCACATACTTCTGGTCAAATAAGTACATGAATAATGCAAAAGTCAAAACATTATCAACTATTAAAAGTTAAAAGGGATGTATATGTTATGAAGTGGGCAAAGCAATAGATATAGGTTAACTATTGTAATATAAAGGACAAAATATATATAATTATAATGTCAGCGCTTATTATCAACGAGGGCTATCGAGTTTAGTATAGTACATAAAGGAGTATTATTGTAAATTGCATCAAAGCGAGACTAAACCGCTCATAAAATATATGCACACCTATTCATGTATCAAGGTTTTATAATTTTCTAGAAACACAAATTTAAAGATATTAATATTCAAACATTTTACATTATAAGCTTAGAAAAGTAAACTGTAACCATTAAAAGAAACCGAAAGAGTATTATGAGTCAAATGGAGAGATGATAAATCCATAACTACTATGAGGAACATTGGCCATAAGTCAAATATATAGTGTTCATGTTTGTCACTTGTCCAAAGTCTAAACTCAATATAGACTTATATGCTTGACTGCTTGTGCTGATTTTTCATGATTAATCTTACACTGCTCTGCGTTGGAAGTTGGAACAAGAGATCGACATGGAAGTCATGGTATTGATGCAGGTGAGAAAAGCTTCTCGATTTTGATTAAGTTCAAAGACCTGATATTGTATGTTTTAGTGTTTCATCTTAATTTCGAATTTGATTAATTAGGCCTGATATTTCATGTTTTAGGGTTTAGTTTTCGCACTCTCGATTTTAGGTTTTGATTTCGTCAAAAATGGGCGATTCTTCTAAACTCAGAGACTCCCACTATCTCTTTTGGATCTATTGTGCTTTTTTTGAGGTGATTTTATTCAAAGTATTCTTCTGTTACTCTTTTCCATCTTCTTGCTCCTCCTTTTCTGTTTTCATTGTCTCTTATGGATTTTACAATTTTATGGGTTAGGTCTTCTTGCTCTCATTTCCTTTATTTCAAATCTCGCCGTTTGTGTGTTTGCTTTCTAGTTATGTTGCATTTGCAATTTCAGGTCCAGATTACTTAACTGCAACATCTTTGAGATAAATTGTGCACTTTACGCATCAGAATTAGAGGCTACCAACTTTACTTTTTGTGTCTAAAATAATTTTGCTGAAGACTTGGTATAAGTCAGGAATTCAGATTAGATTATGTAAGAGTATATATGGCTTACTCAATTGCTTATTTGCTTTTTGAGTCTATCTAGATTATGTATTTAGTTCAAGTAAAAAAAGAATCCATGTCATTTTTGAGTGCTTAAGAACAATTAAGTTAAGCACCATATGCCTTAGATCCTAGAGTGCAAAAGTCCTCAAAATGTGACAATTATTTATTGATGCTTAGGAGCATGAATTGATGAGTCAATGAGTCTAAGTTGTGTTTCAATTGCATTATCTTTACTTTGATAGTGTTTGTTTTTCGTAGAAGCTCGTTTAGATGTTAAGACATTTATCATTAATCTTGGTTCCTTTTTACTAATTTGACTTAGGTGATTTTGATTTTTCTTTTCAATTTTCTCTTTGTTCTTCGTTTGATTTTTGGGTGCCCCTTTTTCATGTATCTATTTTGATATATATTCTTCTGGGATTTTGCTTGTGCTGTGTTTTTCTACTATTTATGGTTTCGAATTTTGGTCTTTTTCCCTCTTTTATTGAGGATATTACTGGGTTCTTCGACTTTGTGTGTTTCCCGGAATCTTGATTTAACTTTTTTGTTGTTGTTGGCATATTCGAGTTTTTGCTCATCATATTCTTGAAAGCTCCAACGTCGCAAATGTGTATCACGAAAATTGTGGACTATGAGCTGCCTGATCTTGTGCTATTGGACTAAATAGCTCTTTAAGTCTATCATTTTGCACCCCAAAGCCTCTTACTTTTGTTGTTATCCATTCTTTCCTCGTTTTTTATTTTGTACATTACTTGATCTATTAATATTCTGTAATTTTGTACAGTATTATGATGTTTGGTGAATTATGGGGGTATAAAGTGAAGCTTTCCGGTTGATTTTTTTTCACTTAAATATCTGAAGTGAATTTCATTAGATCGAATTTCTGGTATCTGTAGATTTATTGGATGAAGAAGGTAGATGAATCAACTTTTTTCCCCTCACTCTTCTCAAGTAGCATAAGATTTGGCGGTAGAAGGTAGAAAGTTTGCTCTATATACCTTACTTCTTTTAGTGGTTTATAAATGGTTCATCAGCGATATACGTAGGGAAATTGTGCTAATTAGTAGCTTATGAGTCATTTGTCTATTATTATCTTGGATGCATGCAAACTATATGTCAGATGGTATGCTATTATCCTGGCATTGGTTTTAGAATTTGTTGCTCTGAGGTGTGCTTGACTTAATAGAATTGCCAATAATCATCTGGGGCATATTTTTGTTGTTGTTGTTGTTGTTGTAAACTTTTCCATATTGTCTTATCACTTATGTGGTGGTAAGATATAGAGATATACTTATGTAAAGGTGGAATTATCTGTACATATAGAATAAGACCTTGTTTTGATAAATATAACTATTATTAAAAGATATCATTTGTGTTTTTTTTAAAGAAAGAATATGTGTTTTCTAGTAAGTGTGTATTGTTTCAGCTACGAATTCTCTTGGCAATGGCTAAAGATGGTTTACTGCCATCCTTTTTCTGAGATGTCAGCCAAAAAACTCAGGTTCCTGTGAAGAGCACTGTGATTGTTCGTATTGTTGCTGCACTGCCGGCGTTCTTTATGGATGTTTCAGAATTGGTAGGGACGTTCTTTTTCTTGAAATATATAAATGCATTACGATTTTTGTTGGATAATGGTCTTCTACAATCTATATTTCTTGATTTTTTTTTTGCATGCATTACTAAGCCATTCTTGAGTTAGCATACCATTGTCCAATAATGTAATGTATCGGAGAATAGAGTTGTAAACTTTTCCATATTGTCTTACCACTTATGTGGTAAGATATAGAGATATACTGATGTGAAGGCCGTGGAATTATCTCAATTTTTTGCGCACAGAATTCTTTTATGTGACTTAACATCCTTTGTATAGTGAATATTTACTTCAAAAAGACTGCTTGGTAGACCACCTTTTATATTAAAATTATCTATATGCTCAAGCTTATTTCAAAAGCATGATTAGTTCATGGAATATGAAAGATTATTCTGAGTCTAAATCTCCAGCTTAAAATACTTTGATTTGGGTTATACAGAGAGCTGCAGTTCTTGTATAAATGCCATGTGTGAGTTGGAGTAGAAACCTTTGAGTAATCATTTTCGTTTAGTCGTGAAGAGTCTCTTGCTACTAGAATTTGTAAGATACACTGGTGTTGGGTGCTGTATTTTTGTTTCTGAAGTTTTACATTTAAAAGAATGGGCGCAGCAATCTTGTTGGTGGAGATACTTTTGTGGCAGAAGGAGCCTCATATAGTAAGAATGCCATTGAATTATTCTTGACATGGCAACAATGCATCTTATAAACATCTTGTAAAAAAATTTCTGCTGACCCAACCTTTATCTCGGAACACATGGCTGGTACTTTTGCGAAGACGAAAAAGACAATTGTTTGCCGTCTAGAAAGGACGGGATTGACGGAGCTGGGGATCTTTGCTGCCCAAATCACTTTGCTCATTTCTTAAAGATCTTGGCATAAAGTTCCAAGTGAAAGTGTATCTGTTGCATTCATGATTACGTTTACTTGCCCAACTTCGAGGGACTTCTTTTGGATAATCAGATCGAACTTCCAAGTATTGTTATTTTAGGGCTCTATCTAAAGGGTAATGGAAGAACAGAGCTTGACTTAAGTGATCTTTAATTAAGTTTCATCTAGGAGCTTAAGCTTAGTGGAAAGTTTTGGAAGATCCTGCTAGCTCTATATGGTGTGTGCACTCATGCTTGGAGAAGCCACTTCTTGACTAAGTGGGATGTTTTATACATTTCAGGAGTCTGGTAATCTGGTTACAACCCGATGATTTATTGATTTCACATGTGCCAATCTCATGCAATGAATGATTGGCAGGCAAAACTACAATCCATGAAATCAACACTTAATTGTTTGCTAATAAGGTATGCTAATGTCCTTGCTTGTTATATTTTGATAGTTGAACCTGACAGTTGACAGTTGACACTTGA
Organism: Beta vulgaris subsp. vulgaris; assembly: GCF_026745355.1. Lineage (NCBI taxonomy): Eukaryota > Viridiplantae > Streptophyta > Magnoliopsida > Caryophyllales > Amaranthaceae > Beta > Beta vulgaris. The sequence goes on from NC_079208.1 coordinate 3,639,323, forward strand.
CACTGTACCTCCTTCCTCCTGCACCTCATTTTTGCAGTAGTAACAAGATTTCTGATTTTAAAGTAGTTAGCTAAAAATGCTCACTAGATTTGCCTTGGAATCAGATTATACTTTGAGTTTTGTTCAATCTTACTGTTATTATGTGAAGTATCTTTTATTCACCTCATTTGAAACTAAAGGGCTATTTCAGTTAGTGTTCCTATTCTTGTTCTCTGTTGCTCTTCTTTTTCTCTCTTTCCCCCCTATTTTAATTTTTGGGATGTAGCTCATATGGTAGAGCGCTCGCTTAGCATGCGAGAGGTATGGGAATCAATACCCTGCATCCTATCGATTTGTATATACTGTCTTTTTCTATTTTTTTATTGCTCTTTTAGAATTATTTGGTTTTTGTCATCTTGATGTGTAAATTTGACCATCAGATTGACCATTATTTGTATATTGAGAATGCCTTTATCTATGAACCTTCTAAAAGATTGGAATTGTATACTATTGGTAGTAACACTGACTGTTTGAGAGGTTGTTGCTCGTATATATACTCCTTGTGCTTTTGAATTTTAGAACCTTTCTTCATTGGAGCGAACGAATACGCTTGGGTAGTGCCTCATTAGCTTACTGAATGTATTAGTCAAATATTGCTTAGCATGAACTCTTAATAACAAGCTTAGCATTTTTGAGATTGCTTAGTTCTAACTTCAAATCAATATGTCATTCCTAGCTTAATAGTTGATACTGCTGTTTGTCTGCTTTGCGCAACTTATGAACATACGAGCTATTTTGCATCCCTTGCTGGAAAAGTGATAAAGTTTTTCATGTCATTCAAATAAAAAAAATTGACCATCTAAGACCCTAATTATTGTTTGATAAAACAAGTTTTATACTGCAGGAAGAATCTTCCCCCAGTTGGTAGTTGCAAGCCAAGTTGCAAGCTAATGGAACCTCCTAGAGGTAATGCCCGTGTTCCCCTAAGCTGAACCACCACAGTCCACATGGAGTTTTCTCTTTTGCTGCGGCACCGCTTCTACAACCTAGATACTACTCCGTCTCATCCTCCCCTCGGTGGTATAATCTTTTTTTTTTCCTCAGTGAACGTGAATTGTGTGATTTAATCTCTCCATTAACCAGCTCATCTAGGCATAGAGGAATTAGTTTCATTTTTAGTTTGTTTTCCTCATTCTTTTTATTTGGTTACGGGTATTAATCGCAATGTCTTACGTGCCAGAATAGTGAAAGTAGCTTTGACGGACCTCAAGGAAAAAGACGAGAGAGATCGTCATCTTAGGTAGAAATGAGGCGCTGCCGTGCAACAAAGGAAGGGAATACAGAATAGAAACATAAGCGAGCATGCCTAATGTTTAAAGTTGATACTTTGATTTGGAAACAATAAGAGGTAGTTTGGTTCACCAATAAAGAAGGAGAGAATCAAGAAAGGAATGAGTGGGAAACTTTGAAAACATGTTTGATACTTTAATTTGGATCGTAAGTAGAATTCACAATTCGGATTTGAGTAAGCAAAAACAATTAAATTTTATTGGACCATTTGGGCTTAATATCAACCAACCTCTTATTTTGTACATGCAAAATTTAATTTGTTTCTATAGATGATTTTGCAACTTAACTACAGGTATATCAATGTTTATATCAGATACGATTTTAGGAGGCCTAAACTATAACACTCTTGTAAATCATTAAAAGGAAATTGATAGATTAGTTGGAACTATTGCATTTGAATTTCGAGATTAATGTTCTATATTTGTTACTATATGATTGCAAGCGCTTGATTGTGTGAACATCTTACATACGTACTCATCTAAAACTAGATATGTCTTACTAGGCTATTAAAATTGTTCAGCAATCTTGCTTTTCTTCTTCCATTGTATCATGTAGTTAGCAGCTAGACGTTCTTGTTTTCACTTTATCAAAGCTTCAAGTGTCAAAATTTGCAAATGTTATTGTATTCTGGCACACTTGGGCTCCATTTGGTAGGGCGTAAAACATTTTCAGTGTAAAATGATTTTCATGGAAAACAATTTACAATGGAAAACACAATTTCAGAATTAGTTTTTCGTTGTTTGGTTCGATGTAAGAAAAATGATGAAATGAAAGGAAAATGAAAGGAAAAGTAAAGAGGTAGTGAGAGGAGTATACAAGAGAGATAAGGAAAATAGTTTTCTCTTCATTTTGAAAGGAAAATGGTTTTCCATCATTGCGAGAGTAATTTTACCCCAAGGGAAAATGGTTTTACACTCTTTTGCCAACCAAACAATGTAAAACTGAAAATAGAGGAAAACTGTTTTCCGGAAAAACATTTTACGCCCTACCAAACGGAGCCTTAGGGTTTGTTCTCCCCAACTTATTTTCAGTTCAGTTGAGTTCAGTTTAGCTCTAGACAATACTTTTATATTCACATATCACTATTCATTTCAGTTCAGTTCAACTGTTTTATACCGAAGAAAATAGATATTTATTGTACATATTTTCACCAAAGCATATCATGAATGCATGCAATATATTTAACCATCTTCCAAGGGTATTTTGGAGAGCATATAGGCTCACGTTGCTCCATATTCCTAGCCAAAACCCCTTCCATCATTTGTAAAATGGCCAGAACTTTCAAGTGCAACATGCATTCATATTATGCTTTTCCACCTAACATATCTTCTTATCTACCACCTTTAGACGCATTTGTTTTTGTCACTTGCTTATACTAATGCCTAACAACTAGTATGGTTAAAAGCAAAAGTATAGGTAGAAAACAACAAATTTATATCAATATGTAGACTGTTCGTATATGTCGGTGCTATTTCTCATAATTTACGTAAAAGTTAACTGTCAAAGACTCAAAGCTCCTCATATTTTTGGGAAAAACCCAAAACACCCCGTTTTATTCATCTTCAATGGAGTACAAGGGTACAAATCATCAAACAAGATTTGGACACAATCTTATCACAAAGCACATAATTATGTTCAAACAACTTTTTGACAAATGCGTTGATTCAACAGACAAAATTGTTCTTTGTAAGACCAATTTCCTAGTAATAAGCAAAATATATATGTAGGTGATCTTTTCATAACTATTGTAAAGTAAACCGTCAAAACACCTCATATTCTTGGGAAAAACCCAAAACACTCATAGTGTTGAATCTTTTGATCAATGGAGTACAAAAGAATAGTCTATATTTAACAGAGACTAGTACCACCATGGCGTTAGTTTCATTAGTATTCAATTTGTTTAATGAGGGGTTGTCACATGGAGTATTATTCATTGCAACTTGTATACATAAATTTCGAGTCAAAATATATAAGACAAGAAACAAAGTAACAAAGGATTTTTATTTCAATAAAATGTATTGAGTACAATCTCTGTAAACAGTTTATAATAAAAATGAACTAAGTCCTCTTATTCTGTTCCGTAGTTGGAGAGTGACACGTGTTGATGTCGACGTGGGTGAGTATAGTCTGACGTTTTGTCAACGTCAACCTGAGTTTGAGTGTGGGATGACGTTTTGTCAACGTTAACCTGAGTTTGAGTTTTGTTTGAATGTATTCGAATGAGGGCTGAGCTGACAAAAGCTTGAATCTCAATCGAATTTGTTTGAGTGTATCTGAACAGTCGGCGTGGATTTGACGTGCTTGTTGACTATTTGCAGAGAGAATTACAAGAGAAATTTATGAGCTTATGAAAATAATGATTTTCTGGTCCCCTCAACTGAAGGATATGTGAGGTTTATTTATAGGGAATGGAAAAACTCTTCATGTACTTGGTAATTTATGGGATTGGGCCCGTTTATGACTTGAAAGTCTTTTTCACCTTTGTCATTTGACCATTTTATTTGGACTATTGATATGGACTGACCCAAATATTTAACAACGCAAATTATATTTGTTTGTTTTAATTTGGATATTTTATTGAGGTGGGCTAAATTAATTAAATCGGACTAATTATATTTATTTTAACTCAATAATAATCAATTTATTTTATTTTAAAATACTAATAAATTTTTAGTGTCTACACAATTTTAAAATTTTTGAAGGAAAAAATGCTCTATGAGACATTCTCAATACAAGGTACAAATTATCAAACAAGATTTGACTCACTCGATAATGTTGTTACCTTAAATTCTTGAGACTTTAGGTACGTGTTTTGCCAATTAAGAGTGTTTGGAGATGTAAATTCTCTTTTCTTTGCTCATACTATTAATCACCTAGTAGGAAAATAATAAAAATTTAATAGAAGTTTCTTAAGAAAGACTTGTGAAAGGCCTGGTCTTGTTTTATTAACTTTTACTTAGAAACAATAATTGTGTTCAAGCAATTTGTTGAAGAAAAAAATATTTGAAACAATCTTATCACATGTGGAAGTACAATAATTGTGTTCAGACAACTTTCTGTCAAATGTGTTAATTCAACCGAGGAATCATTGTTATGTGTACTGTGTAGGACCAATTTTCTACTGTAAAAAGCAAAATAATGAGTAGAGAAACAACAAAATTTATTTCACCATTTGAAGTATACAGTATACACGGAGTATTGTTTAAAGCAAGCAACCATTGATAATTTAAGTGTAGATCTACAATCAATCTACATGCATATATATAAACTAAAAGGATTCCATATTTCCTCACTGTCACACGATATAATCTTTGAGTGGAAGAAAATAATAGAGTACTTTCAAAAATGGCGGCTGAGGGTGTTTTGGTTGACATAGCTTCGAAGTTCTTGGGATATCTGGCTCAATCAGCTTTCCAAGAGATTTCATCATGGTGTGGTGTAAAGAATGATTTGAAGAAGTTTGAGCAATCCCTGAGGTTGATCAAAGCTCGGATTACTGATGCTGAGAAGCGTCAAGAAGAAGAAAACAGTGCTGCTATCAAAGAGTGGCTTCGCAGGCTCAGAGGTGTGCTATACAGAATTGATGACTTGTTTGATGATCTTTACATCGCTCAACAGCGAAAGCAGCGTACGAAAGGGGACATGGCCAAGAAGGTACGCTTGTTATTCTCAAGTTCAAGCCCTGTTTTGTTTAACATTGAACTAGCTCGAGAGCTCAAATCTATTAGGCGGGATCTTGATGACATTAAGTCTGATATGGATGGCCTACATTTGAGTGTCTGTGATCATAGAGGAGAATCTCGGCTTCAAATGGCTCGTCTGATGAGCAAAAGGGAAACAACCTCTTTTGTTCAACCAGATGAGGTCGTTGGTAGGGAAGGTGATAAAGATGCAATAATTAGTATGCTCCTTGATTCTGTTCTTGATGAGCAAAGTATCCCTGTTGTCATCCCAATTGTGGGGTTTGGGGGTATTGGCAAAACAACGTTGGCTCAATTGGTTTTTAATGATGAGAAGGTTAAGCACCATTTTAAGCTTAGTAAATGGGCTTGTGTACCTATGGTAGATGATCAAAAAGAGTTTATGCGTACAATTTTAAGGTGCTTTACCGGTGATGACCATCAGGGTGGCTCGTTGGAACACCTTCAGTCAGGTATTTGTGGATCAATAGACAATAAAAAGTATTTACTTGTGTTGGATGACATATGGGATGAAGACCGGGATAGATGGCTTTCTCTTATGAGCTTGTTGAGATGTGGTAGCAAGGGAAGCAAGATAATTGTGACTGCGCGTTCTCATGTGGTAGCAAAAGTTGTTGGCACTGTTCCTGCTTACGAGTTAGGATTGTTAGCAGATGAGGTGTCTTGGAATCTTTTTAGAAGACTCGCATTCAAGGAAGGGCAAGAGGAAGACAATCCTAATCTTACTAAGATTGGGAAAGAAATTGTTGATAGATGTGCAAACGTGCCACTTGCTATTAGAGTTATGGGAAGCCTCCTCTACTCTAAGGATAGTGAGCAAGAGTGGTTGTTCTTTAGAGATGCTCATCTTTCAAAGACGAAGATAACAGGAGAGAACAACATCATGCCTGAGCTGAAACTAAGTTATGATTTCCTGCCATCACCGTTAAAGCAATGCTTCGCGTATTGTTCGGTGTTTCTAAAAGACTATGAATTTGAGAAGAGTGAATTGGTTAAGCTGTGGATGGCTCAAGTGTACATTGAGCCATCTGAAGAGAGTCTTAGCCTTGAGGATGTTGGGGGTATATATTTTCTGGAGTTACAAAGGAGGAACCTATTTCAAGAAGATCTCAATAGATACGGATATGTAAAATACAAGATGCACGACTTAGTACATGACTTGGCCTTGCATGTAGCTGGCGCTGAGGACGTTTTAGAGGAGAAAACGTTTGGGGGTAGTTTTGACGAGGGAAGGAGTTCATCATCTTTGCTCACAATGAGGAAAATGCGGTCCCTTCTGAACTCTGAGATTGCATTGTCAAGTTTGAGAAAGATGAATCCAATTTTTCAATCCATACGTGCCTTGAGCTTGAAAGGTTTTGTAAAAAGCACATTGCCAGATTGTATAGGGAGGTTGAGACGTCTAAGATACCTTAATCTTGAAAACAGCATGTTGAAGTGTCTTCCCAACTTTATCGTGCAGTTAGAGTGCTTACAAACTCTCAATCTGGACAATTGCTGTTCTCTAAAAAGATGGCCAAGAGGTTTTTGTAATTTGGCCAACCTTAGGCACTTGCAATTTCAGGGATGCAAATTTGATGATATGCCATCAGGGTTTGGGAAGATGAAATCCCTCGTAGAGTTGAACTGTTTTATTGTGGGAAAAGTTAGCGGTCTAGACACACTACCTGCTTTTGATCTTAAGGGAGATTATGTAGAAATTGTTTTTAACAAATGGTTTAGAAATTCAATGTTAGAAACCAGAAGGGTGAATCTGAAGGACATCCACAAATTGCGATTACGTTTCTGAAGAGACTCCTGCATCCGGTGATATGGAGCTTTTGTTAGAATGCCTGATTTTGCCTCCAAATCTTGAATACTTGCAGATTAATGGCTACAGTGGAGAAAGGTTTCCAACTTGGATGCTCCCTAACCTTGTTACTATTGAAATTTATTCTTGCAAAAGCTGCGTGCTACTCCCCCAATTCAGTCAGCTACCTCGTCTCAAATCTCTAATTCTTCGAAATTTAGAAGCCTTGGAGTACATAGAAGAAGATGGTTGGGGTGGTAATGGAGAGTCTTGTTCTGCAACACACTTCACCGCCTTGAAGAAATTGGTTATAGAGCAAATGCCGAAACTAAAGGGTTGGTTTTGGAGACCGCGAGTGAAGGATGATGTCCACCCTGTCCCTCAACAAGCAGCGATGACATCAGATGTTCATCAAGACTTCACGTCACATCGACTTCTATCATTCCCACGTCTTTGGAAACTCGTAATTGAGAATTGCCCACAGTTTGTTGTGTCCATGCCTCTGACCCTGCTGCCAAGGCTTGAGGACTTACATGTTCTTAACATCCAGGAGAAGGCGGTAGAATCCCTTCTGGCATCACATAAAGAAGCAACTTCATCTTCATTTTCATCTTCTTCTTCCTCACCAACTCTCTCCACATTAAAACACTTGATTATCAAGAATGTGAATATAGTTTCTTTTTCGATTAATTTCTGTAATTTACAGACCTTAATTATCAGTAGTTGCGAGAAACTCGCCAGTTTGATCGTTGTTTCTCCAAATTCCTCCATTCGTAATCTATCACTTTTTAATTTGGAAAATCTGAGAGCCCTACCAGAGGAGATTGGCCACCTCTCCCAGCTTCGTCACCTTGACATCCGTTATTTTCCTGAATTGGCCTCACTTCCACAATCATTGCGTGGCCTTTCTTCTTTACAATCACTTCGAATTGAGCGATGTCCACACCTGAAGACAAGATATCGGAAACCAGACGGTGAAGATTGGCCCCTTATTCAGCACATCCCCGACATTGAATTAATTTAAAGATAAATAGCAAGATTGACCCTTCTTCAATAAATATCATCAATCCTTTAGTTCTTATTGATTTTTTTTTTGGTTTCTATATATCTTGCTTCGGTTCATTTGGGAAAGAGAAATCATGATTATTATTAATTTGGGAGCAACACTTATTCTAATCTAAAGCACACATGCCATTTCTGTAGCTCCTGCTGCAATGTATTTGTTTTTTTTTCAACTTTTGTGTTCTGACTATATTTGAGGTCTACAAGTCATTTATAACAACTTCAATATGCAAAAAAAAAAAACTATGGGAATTAAGCTGTTATGAATTTCTTTTTCTATTTTTATTTTCTATAAGATTATAATTTTCAATTACATTACATTGTATATGAGCACGTGTTTAAGTGTCCGCATTGGACCAAAATATATGAAGAGTCTTGAGTAATGTAAAATTGCAACAAATGATTTATATTTATTTTTCGAACAACCATTTTCTGTTGCACGCATGTAAAACACCCTGTTGTACTCCCTATCTTGCTGATAATAGATTTAATTGCATTCTGAATATGATTTTCTCATGAACATTTGCTGCAGGATACGGATACTTGTGAGTTGCACCAGCTCAAGTTTTTACTACTGTTTATGGATCAGTCATTCTGTTACTATCATGTAATTGATTGTGTTCGAGGTTGATCAGATTTTTGCTATTCATATGTATGTAAACTTACATTAAGATAGGATTCTTATTGTAATAGAAGTATATTAAGAAGAGTTTCCTAATTGTTTTTGAGTTTAGTCCTGTGTTTCTCCTTGTTCTACGAGGAATAGGTTTCTGCTGTGCTCTTATCTATAGGTTATTGGATGAATGAGAAGGAACATGAATTTTGGTGAATACCAAAACAAAGTAGCAAGTAAGGATAGCTACCAGATGGTGAATAATTGGCCCCTTATTCAGCACATTGCCGACATTAGAATTTTATGAAGATAGTAGCTTTGCAGAATGGCAAAGGTTGGCTTCCTCTTCAACAGGTATCACCTCTTTTCTTTCTTAATTCTTACCCATTATATCTTAATATCACTCTGTGTAAGAGCTTGTTAAACATATCCGATGGGCAACAATATATCTCATCTCTTAAGACAATGAGAATCTGCAGCTGTGAAAAAAATTGGATATGTGAGACATCAGAAGTTGGTGAGGTTTTTCATACTCTTTCAGGCCTATGTTCAGAAAAGTTAATTTTTTATACTATCTTGCTCTGTCTGTCAAAAACTTTTTAGTTAGTAAGGGATCTGGTTGCCTTTTATCCATCTTGTTCCAATTTGTCTCTAAGGTAGTCAGGTTCTTTGACAAACTACAGCATCAGATTTCAGATACTGGATTTATTTTGCCTGATTGATGCGATCATCTATCTCTTGTTTTAATGTGATTGCTTATGATAATTGTTGCCTTTGTAGACCTAGTCATGATGTTAAAACACTGAAGAACAACAGTTAAGGATTGATCGGTGGAAGCTGTCAACAAGCATCTGTGCTCAGTGCTCACTGTAGTTCTTGTTAAACATGTTGATCAGGTGACTGCTCCTCAGAACCCCTGTTGTGAGTTTATACTTTATTGTACGATTACTCTTCAGTCTTCAGTACTTTGCTGTCTGAACATTTACAGCAGGATATGAAAGATAAGAGGACAATTTGAAAACATTCTGAAATAACAAGCATCTGAACACAAGCACACATTTACAAATGAACTATTTGTTTAAAAGTAGTATACAAGTACTTATCTCACACATATTTGTCATTATCTAATAGCTTTTATATTTTTCGCGAGATCATGGGGACACCATGTTGGGGTTGAAGGTTCATAACAAGGAATGGCGCATGAGAGTAGTGCTCTAAGATCATTGCCAAAGCCATCTTCACTTCAAGCATGGCAAAGTTCTGTCCTATACATATTCGTGGACCCCAATCGGAAGGCGTCTATGAAGAACTCTCGAACATTTTGCGATCCCAGATGTGTCCATATCAATGGTGACTTGATTGTTTGTTGCCTTAGCTATACCTTCGGAAAACCTCTAAAGGTTGAATTCAGTGGCATCCTCACCCCAGAGTTTAGGATCATGATGAACTAGCAGGGTTGCTACTCAGAACATATAGAACATTCCTATACTAATCTTTATGATAAATATTCTAATATACCCTTACAGTCACTAAATTAAGTGATTGGAACGAGACCATATTTATGTTTGTAAAATCAAGTCATATTCTTCATTACAGAGCAATATGACAATTAGTTATGGATCAAAGGAGTATAAAACTAAATCATGTAATAGAACATAATACTACCTCCGTTTTTTTTAGTTGCAACGTTTGACAAATTGCACTATTCATGTTCTCTTATTTGACCACATTTATTGATTTATATGTTAAACAAAATATAGTCATGTGGGGTCTTGTTTGATTCGTTTCAATGTAAGCTTTCATAATATCAAATTTTTATAATTTTTACTTACATACAATTAGAGATAAAACGATTTGAAATTGTACATTGGCAAGCGTGAAAGTCAAAATGTTGCAACTAAATAAAAACAGAGGTAGTATCTACATATATTCTTTGTGATTTTTTGCTTGGTCAATGGCTAAGTAGTACATGATGATTTGGAGAACAGATGTATTATATATATGTTGGTCAACTGGAGAACAGATGTGTTAATGTAGTATATGAAAATCTGTTTGATTAAGAATTGGTCTTGTGACAGAGATCCTTTATTGATTCATAGGACTTCTAGTCTCGCTAATTAATAATTCTTTGCTAGTGGGTCTATAACTTTTTTCATCTACCATAGTCCGATCCATGAGTATGGTACAGTAAAAGTTGTATTTTTTTTTTTTTGGAGGATTTTAAATGAACAGAATTTACACAATAGGTACAGTTTCAAATAAACAAATTAGAAAAAAAAAATGTTTTGGGTCAATTGAGTATATACCTTGTACATGGTACAATAATACATCCAATTTTATGAGAAATGCATTATATAGAGTACAGATTGTTCACTTGGATATATTAATTTCAATGGACGATTTATTTTTGACATCAACCAGACAAACACCGAGTAAATACATGTTGATGAATATGATGATTATATGTTTTATTTTTATTTTGGTTAAAATGGCATAAAAGAAAACTTAATCAGAGTTTTGGCTTGGAAGCCTACAACAATCCGTCAATAATAAGTTCATACACTCAGTAGGGGGAGGGGTAAATCCCTAACAACATTTAGATTTCTAACATTTCTTCTACAATCACGGGCAAGAAAATCCGCAACCTTGTTCTTCTCACGCCTCACGAATGTTAACTTGATTTCCTTGAATTCCTGTTTGCATGCCCTACATTTTTTAAGCACATTACAATACACATCATTAAATATTGTATCGCAAGAGATAAGATTAATGGCCTGCAAACTGTCCGACAGAATTAGCACATAGTCAAAACCTCCACGTTTGGCCAAACCTCCATGATGATTATATGTTGATTATACCAATAGTTCGACATGCGTCGTATATAATAAATAATTTAATGATTAAATTTGAATGTTCTAGTTTAAAGATGATAACTAATTCAAAATCTTAACAATATGCAGTTAGAAGGTAAATAACAAGTTGTCAAAAAAGCAGCAAAGATATAGGAGGAACTCAAGAAAGGGTGGGAAAATTTAGCATGTTTTACTATAAGCACCTAAATTTTTTATTAATTGGTTCTCTCTTTTGTAATGATGAAACAGGATCTCTAGTATCAAATTGATGTCAATAACACTATATCATCACCTCGTGCTCTTGCTCTTTAGCTATTGGCCTACAATTTTAACCCTATATTGACCTTTTTAATACAAATTCTATCAAAAAAAAAAATTTTGAAGAACAAATTCTATCAATTTTTTAGAGTTTCTCCAATTAAAGTCCCTAATTTGACTCAACTCTTATGTCCATCAAGTTACCTTGCCTATCAACCACACCTTACCTTGGATTGTCCACTTGTGCTGTAAAAGATTTACATTAATAATGCGTGCATTATGTTCCCAGAGCATAATGAGAACCGTGCTTCCACAATACAAAATAGAACAATTATAAATTCGAAAACGAATATATTATTGTTACAGTGGAACATTGCAAAAATTCACTTAAGAAAACGAACATTCTACTGTTAAAATGGAACATTGCAAAAATTCATTTACGAAAAAGAACATTTTACTGTTGAAGTGAAACATTACCAAAATCCAATTACGAAAATGAACATTTTTATTGTTCAAGTGGAATATTACTAGAATTCAATTACTTAAATAGAACATATGCTTATCAAATGTAGTATAAAACATATTTTCGAAAAAACATAAAACATTCTTTTCTGTGGAAAATAAGTTTAAAAGAACATTTTTCAAAATAGAACATTTGCTCATCGAAAATAGAACAATTTTCACAAAAAATAGAACATAATTTTCTGCTGAAAAATAATCTTAAAACGAACATTTGTTGAAATAGAACATTTGCTTATTGAAAATAGAATAATTTTTGCGAAAAATAAAACATTTTTTGCTGAAAAATATGCTTAATGAACATTTGTTAAAATAAAACATTTACTCATCGAAAGTAGAACAACTTTACTGGATGCATGGCGTGCACTTGCTCCTGGTAGCACAACAGAACTTTCATTACATCAACTAGTATACATGAAATTGACAAGTGCATCCAACATACTATTACTGTGTGCATTTTGAGTGACGAATAAAGACCTGGAAAAACAAAGAGGTGATAAATGGTATGTTCAGCTGAATAGGAGCTATATACGAATAAAATTCCATTCTATGGTAAAGCTCTCTTCTCAAGCACGCTTCATAAAAATCAAAATCAAGCCAAGAGGCAAACAACATTTTAAGTGGATAACCACAAGTACATCTCATTGAGCAAGCACTAGACTAATCTATTGATTTAATGCTATACATTCTGTGAAATTTTCTTACATATAGGGCACTCTCACTAATCGTCTAAAAATCCTAATGGCCAGTCAGACCAATCAATAATACACTGCTACAACTCCTGTAATGGGGTGTGGATGAACTTTTAGGCACCCCCCAGACACAATGAAAAACCTTATAGGGGGAAAGAGAAATGAAGAAACAATCAAAACTAGACCTATTAACTATCTGTCGACTTCCGATGGAGAGTAACGTGAAATCACGCCTTCAACCATACCACCTAAATAATCCTCGCCACCCAAAGAAAAAACCCTAAATCAAGGACGTTAACATCCTGTTTTGTTGCTAATATCCAAACATATGTATGCACCAGTTCACGATGCTAAAATTCTTTTTTTGTTCAACTCCCAGCATTTCCATTCTAGATCATTGCCCCCTTTTCGGAGAAGAGAAAGATATTCAACGTCGCTAACAAAAGCATTCAGCTGACAGCTTCTTTGGGAGTGGCAAGACTCAATATAGGTGGTGGTGGGACCGGATTAAAACCATTAGTCTTAAGAGGAGAATCGTCTTTTGAGGTTATGACTTTCAATGGGACAATACTTGCCTCTTCAGAGACAGAATCCTGCTGTTGCTGCTGCTGCTGTAATATTTCCATGCGTTTCGAAGATGGAACATCACCCTTGCAGTATCTGTGCCAAATATTTCGATACGCTTCTTCTAAACCAAGAGTGAACTTTGCTCCATCACAGACTGGTGACTTGATCATAAGATCCCGCAGAGTCATCCTTAAATTTGAGAGTGCTGATACATCCGAAGCCAACTGAATCGCCAGCTCAACATACTGATCTTCAGTCTCGGCCACCAGATTGCCTAACCCTGCACCAAAGAAGTAAATATTTGAACTTCCGAAAGAAAATTTCCCAATTTCCACTAAAGATGATTTTTAAGAAAGCTGTAGGAAGTACAACTTCTTGCGTAGTTTAATTCTTATACAGCACGTAAACTTCCTGAGAAAGGGCCTTAAGTCCTTAGCCTGTTTCATTGACACTGGGGAAAGTTTACTTCTTTAGAGTACATTTCATAAGTCTGACATAGCCCCATGTAGGAAAGGGACACTTTACAAGTGTGGTGGTTAGTGGACATTTGCAATTCCAAAAGAAGTTCCACTTCCCATTCTATGAAATTATTATTAGCCAAAAAGCTCAAACGAGCACTTCACGCGAACTTTCTGTGTCAAGTAGAAAACATATATCTACAAAATTTAAAACAGTAGAGCATTTTCTGGAAGCCTGAACAGCACTTTTTGAAGCTTGTCAAGTCGTACTGGAACTTCAGCACCCTATGGCAGGCTTTGCCAAAAGCAACATATTAGAGTCCTTATCTCCTTCCTTATACAGTAGAGTACCTGCCAGAGCTTATGTTCTATATCAGATATTGGAAATTCTGCAATAGGTTTGGGCATATTTAAAACTCCAAAGTATGTTATGCCCAGAAATGTGCAAAAAAATTTAAGAAAGGAACCCTCAAGAACCAGACCTGAACAAGTACATATTGCACATTTCATGCAACATATGTAATTAGAGACACTAGCACACTGCCTTAAGAAGAATACTCCCTTCGTCCAGAAAAATTACACGTGTCCCACGTATAAGTTGATATCTGCTTTTGGTCTTTCTCTCTACTTTTTCTCTAAAGCGCGGACCTACACCGACTTTTTCTCTCCGCGTTTTCGTCCTCCGCTTTTAAAAAACTATTTGTTAACTCGAGCAAGGCACATAGAGAATATTGTTTCAAGACATCTGGAAATTTATGCATCTAAGAAAAAATAGTTCGTAATGGCTTTCCCAACATACTCCTAGTCTCCTACCAAGGTCAAGTAAAGAGAACAGTGAGGGAATAATCCAACTGTTAGAGAAAGGGTTATTTAGTAATTTGAATCAAATCCTTAATTTTGCAAGATCTGGAACAATGTGATAATAAATTTCGGACAGAGGGAGTCTAATTTGCGTCGAGATTTTCAATAATGAGATGCGATAAACTAACATGCAGACAGAATATAATTAGACTTTAGGATAAATCAGCTTACCAACTTTGCTAAGAAGACTAACACCAACATTATGAGCATGCACATTGCCAGCCATCGTAACACATGGAACTCCCATGAAGAGCGACTCACATGTTGTGGTTGTTCCAGCGTATGGAAAAGTGTCCAAGCTACATAAAGAGTAGCCAGCATTAAGAAAGAAACTTTCCAAGGGAAGAGAGGGAGGACTATCATGAATAGAAAGATATTGAACATTTACAACTTATAAAAACAGTTGTGGGATTTGTGATCACAAGCAGCACAAGTGAGAGAAAACCCATGCAGTTCAATTGGGAATGTTTTGGGTACAAAGTTAATCAAGTAAGATGCCATGGTGCTCGCAATGCTTCAAAGTGCATGAATGACAGAGATCATATAATGAACACTACAAGGAAATTGAGCAACAAGATGAAATCTAATTGCTAGGATAGTTGCTACAGTTGTCAAGGAATCAATAATATATAAAAAATGTAACATAGATGACTCCTATTATATAATACAGAAAGAAGAAATTCCTATTTTTCGTTTTATAATTTTATTTCTCTGGCCCAGTGATATCTCAAACATGGTTAAAGTTCCAGCCGTAACATAACTGAAACCCAGGGTGGCATGATCCAGTTCAAAGGGAGGAATGCATTAGCAAATTCAGTGACATAAATGACAGCTCTCACCAATCAAGGCATGCCCTGAGATGGTCTGAAAACAGTTCTCCATAACCAAACTCTTTCTGGGAAATATAAGAAAGATCAGCCAGGATAGCCCACCGAAATAATACTTCATATACTTCCTCCGTTTTTTTTACTTGTAACATTAAAGTACAGCCACAAGAATTAAGGAGAGGAGAGAGAGATAGAAAGAGATTTAAAAAAAAGAATGACCCCTCATGTGCTACGATTAAGAAAGAGATAATATATTGCCAAAAATGTCAACGGTGCAAGTAATATACAACTCCTAAACATGGGAAATGGTGCAAGTCAGAAAAAAAAAAAAAAGAGGACGTATATGAAAAGGGTAAAAGGTGGCAGCTACATGTCTAAAGAGGTATGTTATGTTGTTGTGCGGGAATTCAAGGTTTAGCATACTTTCTGTAGTATGTTGATGAAAAGCTACCTTAAAGCTACTTCTATCCCCTTTTAGAAATCTTGGATATAGTAACGGTTGGTATTGAACTTGCTGCAGATAGTAGATTGACGGGATAGAACAGAAGGAAGACAGAACAGACGTGCCAAAAGCTTTACCACCGACGGATTATAGCTCCAGTAAGTCGGTAACCAAAGGGAAGTCTAGTCGGCGGTCTCTGTCTCGTTTTCTACTATAAGCGACACCACGTCGAAGGCGGCTGGAGAAGTGCACCTCGTTGCTCCATCATAGGGAGCTGCGAATAAGTATTCTGATGCAATTTTGCTCACGCTTGCACTTGCCCCTTGCCTAAGGCGCCAAAAAACTAAGCTATTGTTCCTGTTTATTGAAATTTCCTGCTTATATATCGTCTTTACTCTTTAGCCCTCCCCTTGGTCCAACACGAGACCTATTCTATGTATAAAATTAGCTTCAGGGAGATATCATGGATTGCATACTGCCCCTTGAATTTCTCTCTCGTGTCAATCACACTCTCAAGTCTCATCTTCTATTTTTCAGCTAGAAAGAATATTGCTCATGGTGATATTACATTTCAGTCAAAACCCTCAGATTGGAGTTAGGTGTGACTCACAAAGTTGTCGAAAGGTTAGAGGCTTTTTCTTTCTTAGACACCCTGAATCAGAGAGCACAATTCAGGGACTCTTCCAGAACTTATTTGTCTATCTCCTGTTATGACCACATTACAATAACACTATCCTCTTTCTTTGTTCCACTTATCAGGTATATTCGAAAAGCCAATGTCGCGTTTAAAATATAGACATATATGTCAATACCATACTAGAAAGGCTCAACACTTGTGACAATCTGTAAAACCAAAGACTGGATAGGTGCTTATCCCCCTGATGCCCAAGTCTTATGCTCAAATAGTGAGAGATTGCGACTCATCTGTTCTTACATGACAATCTAGATTCTTCTTTCTCAATCTCCATTTTTGCTATAATGGGGATTAGATGGATTTATTACAGTCCCAAAAGCACTGGAAGAGCCAAGACCAGAAACTAGAGCAATGAAAAGAGAAAGAGCACTCCTCTTGCATTTGCAGATCCAAACTGCTACTTCTAAGCCCTTGTAAAGGCATGACCAATCTTAAATGTTGAGTGGAGAGAGACAGCAGGATGTTCCAAAAAGATCTTATAACTAAAGAGCTTTTTTGGGGTAGAGTTGGATCCTTGCTTCCTCGTGATGCTATATTAGGGATTTGTTCCTGGGCTATCTGACAAATATATAGCAAGATTAGCATGCTATTTTCTCCATTAGTACTCACAGAGGACTGTGACATACTGACATGCACCTATATATTCTCATTTTGATAAAGATCTCTTTCATCCTTAAAATTGACAAGCAACACCAACAAGAAAAATGGCCAAGAAACGGAGTTAAGAAAACAGCATAGTGTGACAGTATCTATTTCTTATTTTATTTTTTTGGTGCAAATAGGATGGTTGTTTCAATATTTGATAGTTGAAAAACACTGGAGAAAGAAAAGGCCAAATGCCTTAATAGAATTTGAACCTGCAATACACAGACGCTCATGAACTGACGGATGCTGAATATAAATATCTTAATGAAAAGAAGTTGTGATCATTCTTCAATAGTTAATCTCCTACTACCAAAACTACTATTGAAGTCATTTCTTTGCACATGCATTCTCCAGAATTAGTTGCTGAAAGGCAATGTTGGCCCAATGATCCACAAGAAGGTATAATGATCCCAGTTTCAAGCCCCAACTAGCAACTAAGCTATCAGAATTATGAGCAAAAGGGGAGGACAGCATCACAATAACAGCATGAAAACAGATAGCAATGTCTTGAACGATACCAGTAGACTGCACACGACATGTAGACAAGAAGCAAGTTGAATATAACAAGCTATTTCTGAGTAAGAGAGAAGGATTATATAGATACATTAGACAACAATAATGTAAGAAACACTATATGGAGAGAGGACGGAAGGTCAGAAAAACACACAGACGTAACACATCTGCAGGAAAATTTGAGCCCTTACCTTACATCCATGAGAGCATACGCTTGCAAGTGATCATGATTTAGAAGAATTAAGGGTAAAAGATCAACACGAACAGGCTCCACTCCCAGCTGCTCTAACGTTGAAAGAAATTTATGTCTTATACTGTCGCAGCAAAAGGGTTTGCATTTCACCACTAGCCGTGAGTTTGGTACAGCACATAATATTTTTGCCCAAACTTGCAATACTTTAGGTGTTATCTAGAAACAACGGCAGATATTACTCATGATGCAATTAAAAATAGATAGTAGACAAGTTCAAAGAGAGACGGAAATGCCTTATTTTCCACATCAAAATAAGCATACCTTTGCTAAATTGTTAAAGCTACCAAAAGTGACGAATCCATTATTAAGAGCTGGAGCTGCAGAAACAGAGCCAGCTTCTGAAGAAGGTGTATAACAAAGAAAAGAATCGGGTAACCGAACTAACTCCTCAACATGCCTGTCACCGACAGGTTCAGTAAGTACAATAAATTAGTAGCAGGCTTTGCCACTAAGCAGGTTGTAAAATATAAAATACAGCAGCAATACACTTGAAAAGCAAGTGGTAACGCGAAACTAGACATACTTCTGTCTTGTATCTGGGGGATCAGCGAATGCATCAGTTATTCTGTAGTCAATGGTAGGTAAGCCTGTTGTATTTGGGTAGCCAATCCAAGTAACCTGTGACCCAAAAGAAAAAATTGCAACTTACACTGTCAAGTTTTCATCTGAAAACAAACCAACAAACAGATTTACAAAAAGAAAAGGAAACAGAGGGCTGGTACTTAGAATGTAGGTCTCTCTCAATACCTGCAGCGGAGCAGGTCGACAAGCCATTGTTCCCAATTTATTATTAGCTGTATGTCCAGTAAGTTCT
The DNA here is from genome assembly GCF_026745355.1 of Beta vulgaris subsp. vulgaris. Lineage (NCBI taxonomy): Eukaryota > Viridiplantae > Streptophyta > Magnoliopsida > Caryophyllales > Amaranthaceae > Beta > Beta vulgaris. The sequence goes on from NC_079208.1 coordinate 3,658,212, forward strand.
ACAAATATATCAACCTTGTCTTCCCTGACCATTTGAGCAACCTTCTTCTCATCTATGCCATATATATCTCTCCACATCCCACCCTTCTTAATGACCTTCTCTCGGAATCTCAAAGTCTTGGCATCTGCCTGCAGAAACCGCATAATAAAAGGTCTCAGGCAATATAACGGAAACTATTACCAGAATCATGGTCCTGAGAGAATCCTTCACCATTGATTCAAGATGTACTAACAAGCCAAAGTATAATTTCCAAGACAAGAACATAAACTAGAAAAACAGCATAAGAAAATGTGTAGCCACAATCCAACATTGACTAGTAATGCTACAGAACGCAACTATCTCAATATGCACAACAAAAAAACAAAAGGGTTACAATAATCAACTTCAATACATGTCATAAGGTCAAACCCTTGCCACCGAAAGAGACAAGACAGCAAGCAGGGTGTTCGGGAAAATTATTTAGAATACAACTCTTGAGTAAGGCATACCTTCACGACTGCTGAGTAAATTATCACTTTGAAGCTCATGCTGTCATGATGTGCCAGTGGTGCTTCAATGAAGTATGAAACAGAATGGGTGAAAAAATCAGGGGAAACATATCCAACAACAAGAGGCCTCTCAGGATCCTTTGGGTTGTCCCATGACGTATACTGAGAATACAGCCTCATGAATCTCTGTCCCCAGTCCCTGAAAATGCATAGCTCACTTGAGACGAAGCATAACTTAAAGCTAAAGCATAATAATTTTGGCATATACTATCTTCCCTAGCCTGACAGAAAAAAAGTCACTTACATAAAAAGAGTGAAGAACTTCAAGAAAAACAGAAGTCGACTAAATGAAGCAAAAAAAAAAAACAATAGAACACCAGTCACAAAACTGAGTCACAAAACTGAATCAGAAAAAAGACGTGCAAGGAAAACACCCATATTAGCTTAAAAAAGTGTAACTCTAAACACAATATCTTGAGAATACTCCATTTGGACATGAGTGTCACATCATATCAATGCCTAGAGATATGAAACGAATCCTGTCTACGACTCTATGACCCTTTTTTTTTTTGGCAACAAGTACACACAAGCAAAGAAACAACACTAAACCCACTACTTGTGACCTAAGGCAACTTCGTGACTTACGACACTAGACCCACAACTATTAGTATTACAAAGCAAAGCATTATTAACATCATCCATACCGGCCTTAATACTACATACTTCCTCCGTTTCTAAAGAAGTGCAACACTTCTTGTTTTCACGTTTGCCAATGCATTATTTTAACCATTAATATCTTCAATTATCAATAAGTAAAAATTATAAAAATTTGATATTAAAAAAATTCACATTCAGACGAATCTAACAAGATCCCAAATGACTATGTTTTTCCTAAAATGTAAATCACCAAAGTTAATTAAAGTTTAAACTGTGAATAGTAAACACTATGCAAATGTTGCACTTATTTAGAAACGGAGGAAGTATATGACAACCACTATGACCCTTTATTTTGGTCATATTACTCCCATACACTCCTCATCGCTAATTCTAAGTAGGGATTTTAGAAAATCCAGTCCCAGGATATTGCTACTTCAGAAAGGTCACAATGTTTTGTAGACATACTAAAGTATATTTGTGACTATTATCTCCAGAATGTGTCAACTGTTATATATACATCTAAAAGTAGTCTTTATCAGAAAACATGGGAAGCTTTTAGCATCAAATAGTACTGTACTCATTTCCCGAAACAGGTAAAAGGTGTCTTCCAGCCAGTCACCAGAGTTAGCTATCAACATAAGTTTAAGGTGAGAAATAGATGATACCTAAAGCCAAAAGTGACAAAAGGCTTGCACGGATGAAATAACCAACACTGAGCAATTAATTAGTCGATGATGAGATCAGGAAGTCAGTAAGGTCATTGCATACAGTAGAAAAGGCTACTGTTTAGATGCATGCTCATTTCATCCAGATAGACATGTAAAAAGATTCCTCACCCCAATTTAAGACCAGATCTTGGAGCAGAAGAACGCATTAATAACAAAAAGAAAAACAAAGGCTTTCTCATCCCTCCAACCCCTCCCCCCCAACCCAAAGGCCACTGTTTTTTTTGTTGGGGAGGCGTGGACAGTTGAATTTGGTCTTTCATATCATGAAATTTCCATGTACTGGGAATGCAGGAAGTATCATACAAACCAATTCCAATCACCGTAAGAAGAAAGTTAAGAGCATAGGATAAGCGCAAACCTGTGAGCCTCATATAGCTTGTCATCATCTCCTTCGTTGATGTAGTTCATAGCAAGTAAGCGATTCTGACAGAAAATCACATAATATTAGAGATGTTGAGACAAATCCACAAAACATCAATTACAACCTTGTAAACTAGTAGAACAGAAAAAAGTTGCGGAAGCAGACTCAACAAAATTAAATTTAAAAGGTACAATTACATCCCATGATCTTAAGATAAGGTCTAAATTTTCACTATTTGGAAATTTATAAGTTCAGAAGAACCCTGTTATACTCTCTGCTTTGGTAGTTCAACTACAAATGCATAAAGATGTATGTCAAGTCCCAATTTTGGCATCGTCTATACCATCAGATGTGTGGGACTAAATCAAGGTCATTCCATTATGCACAGGTCGTTCCACAATGGTTTTTCAACTTCTCATTCCGCACAATTTTGTATTATGATGTTTACTTTAAATTTACACCATGACAAACATAATAGAGCATTATTTTACCATATTCGATGTTGTAATCCATTAAACAAAACTGTTACAATTGAATTGATGTATAAGATAATACTAAAACTTAATCGCTACAAATATTTAGAACCTCTTATATTCTACATTTAAAGGTTTCTAAATAGATCTTATTAAATTTGTCAGTTCACGCCGCAAAGGATGTTAAGGTGACATGGCATCCACATGATGCCATTTTTGTAACATCGGGAGTGTCACTAAAATCACAAATATTGATTAGACATATTCAAATGGTATCAAAAAACGCCTCAATCAATCGATATGCCGGTATTGAAACGATTTTCAGTATTGTCGAACTGAATTTGACCTATTCAACACGGTGGGTTTTCAGTAAGCCAAAATTTCTGTCGAACATACCGTGACAAGGCAATTTCGTCCGCATTTCCTATATTTCCCATACAAGACTCTACTTACTCATAAAATCCTACTACCTAGTACCCAAAGCTCCTTACTACGAATAAAATAATACTTTAAACTTGGAAATACATAAGCTTAATTTGATTATTAGAAATTTGCAATTTATTATTAGACTATAATATTGGGGTATATACTCAAAAAACAAAAACCACTTAAGAAGGACTACAATAGCAAATTTGTGGACTAAAACACAACGCAGTGCAAAACCGCAACCGTTTCCATGACAGTGACCATAATTTGATCCATAAGACATGAGTTGACATTTACTGGACAGTAGCAATTGAACCTAGTTCTTTCCCACCAGGGCCTACACTATATAGCACCATCACATGCATCTAACTGCAGAATTGAGTTGTCAGAAAACTAAATGCTGTAAGAAGAAATACCTGGCCTGCGTTGCGTGAGTCGGGATCTATCTTGAGACATTGCTCATAGGCTTCAATAGAACGAGAAATCTCACCAGCATCCCTGTATAAAACACCTAATAATAGCAATGCAGATCAATAAATAACGTTCCTAACAAAAATTTAGTACTATATTCTGCTGACAGAAAAACAAATGCAACTACCCCAAACAATACTCCTCCATGAAACATTATCTTCCCAGTTACACATTTGCCTTATTAAATGAAATCATTTACAATACCTATGCTATATTAGTAATTAGTTGCTACTTAAAGTTATATATTATAGTACCTGCAAATTCCGAATCTCTATTATATAAGGCAACACATGGGGAACACCAAAAAATAGAAAAAAATAAAAAGAAAAATAGGGAGATAACTAACTATTTCATTTTGAATGAAAAAAAGGGGGGAAAGTAAGACATTTAAACTAAACATCAGTTTTTTGAGAAAACAAAATGTAAAGACAGTTTTTCTACCTAATTAATTTCATTTTTTACTTCATATGCTATCACACGCTATCGCATGCATTGCGTGCATGTAAGGCTAGTACAACTAGGTTAAGATCTCCCTCTATCCGAAAGAACTTCCCGGCTACTGTAGATACAGGAACTAAGTAAAGGAGAGAGTCAGTGGAATGTGGGGTTCGTTATTTGACTTTTAGGTAGGAGAATGAAAGGTGTTTAGAGACATGAGTAGCACTTAATAGATCAAGTGGACCCATGTGGAAGGATAAGAGAGGGAAAAAATTTGGAATTTTTTTTTAGCATAAATAGAACAAAGTAATATGGAAAAGAGCTCCGTAGAACAGAATAGAATGAAATTAGATACGGTATTTGTGCAATAGATGGAGTACATGAGTTTTTACTTGTGAGTTTTTTCTATCCCAAATCTTATGTTTAACAATCACTTTCTATATAGGCATCAAAGTATAGTAAAGTGATCACAAGTGTATCACTGGGTTAATGGCTGGATATGACACATTTTATGTTATAGGTTAAGGGTAAAAGTATTACAATGAGCACCTTAATTTTATTTGGTTTGTTTTAATGAGACAATACATACTATAGTCACTTACAAAATGGACTTTAGTAGGAAGGAGTGTCATTGGGCCCCCTTTCGGGAACCCCGTGGACATTAGTAGGAAGGAGTGTCATATGGCATGCAGATGTAGACATTTGACATATATGTATATATGCCATAACTCTTCCTTGATTTATGTCCATGCCTTAAATCACTTACAAAAGAATAGAGGGGGTACAAAGCACCCACTTTTCTTCATGAACTTTTCTACCCATGGTTAGCAGCAAAGAAAACATGACCATATACAACCCCAAATTGCCCAAGAAAAAACTCTCATCCCCTCTTTCCTACTCCTGCCTCTAGGTGGTTCTCAACCTATGTATTTTGCCCTCAAAGCTGTAGGAGTATTATTTGATAATTGGATTATGGCCATGTCTGCCAACAGCACCACTAATGCACCATCACATTATTTGGGAAGCTAGGGATCTTCCTTGACCAACTTTGAATAGAAAAGGAAAAAGAAAAAGGCTTTGGCTAAAATTTTAACACATCACTTAGTAGAAACTTGAATAGAGAAGGCAGAAAAATCATAAATGTCCAACCCAAAATAAAGACCATATATAACTAGGAAGCTCAGACTCAGGTTGGGTCCAAGTGTTGGACCCTTCAAGTTCTAATTTTAAGGATTCGTGGACTCATTTTTTAAGAGTCCAAATTTTGGATATGGACTCGAGGACACGGCAGTTAAGTATTAGAAAATATTACTTTACAGATTTAACTTCAAAATCTCTAGTATCATAGGGAAAAAAAAGTAAAAGAGAAAAAGAAGCTAAATGTTTACTATTGTTTGAGAGAGAGAAGAGAAGAGGTCTAAATGTAATGATTTTTCAAGAAAGTTGTAAATGTAATGTATTACAGCTGTCTGATGTACTGCTACTTGACTTTTAATAGGTCAGTTTTATTGCTTTAATTTTCACTTTTTGGTTCACGTGGTTCTTTTAACTCCCACCCCTTCCAGCTTCCCACCCCCACATTAAATTAGATAAAAAAAAAAAAAAAAAAGATCTTGACCATCTAGGTTTCCAAAACGGCAACACACAGCAACCTCCATCTCTCATTCTCTCTCCTCTACTGTCGCCAGAGAAGTGGTCGGTAAGATGACTTATGGTGACGAAATTTCGACAATTGTAAACGACTCACCCTCCCAAGTAAAAGCCCCAATATCTCAAGAAATAAAATCGTGTAATTCTAGGTCAATTTTCAGATCTAGGGTTTATAGGTAATTGATGCGGCGTCCACTTTCCCTTCCCATCAGTCGGGATTCCGTGTCGGGATTCCGTGTCGGCACCGGTGTCGTGTCTTGTCGACACCGGTACAGCAGGGTGGCTGGCCGAGTCTGAGCTTCACAAATATATAATACTAAATACCCGGTCACATACAATGATTCAATGGTACTACAAAAATTCAAAAACCTCTACAAACCTACTACGGAACCACAAAACTAGCTAATTTTTAACAAGGAAATGCGGCGCCATGAAAATTACAAGACAAAGTGAGCAAACTAACCTTCTCGAATAACAAGTCTATCTTATGAAACATCAAGGTTAGCTATAGAGGTGATACCATTGATGAGATTATAGAAAAGGTTATTACAAGCATAGCAGTCATCACTTTTTCAAAAACAAGTTTACGAGATACAGATGTTCTCTTGAACTCTCCTCTGCCCAAACCCTCAACATGGGGGGTGGGGGGGTTGAATATCCATAACAATTGAATCATCATATATCACTGCTATGATTCAACAACACTTACAATTAACATTTTCTGGAATCAACTATAAACATCGAGAGCATGAACTCCTTCAAAAGACTCTTCATCCAATAAGGATAAAGCATGCTTAAGATTGATCACACCAGATGGGATGTCATCAATTGCATATGATAATTAATGATGTCTCAGTCATGATTTTGTAATAAACTAGCATCACTAAGGTAGATAAAAGAAGAAATTTAAGGAGTAATATTTCATTGATAATATAGAATTCGACAGTAGAATAAAGATAAATACAAGCTTTTGAGAGGCTTGCTCTCTCCCAAAAGAACTCTTAAAAGTTCACCCAAATACTCATTAATTTGCCACATGCTTTTCTATCTCTAATGTGCCTCTTTTATAGAGCTTCTACTCTAACAAACTATCTTCTTCTGCAAGCCACTACCTATATAAAGCTATTTCCTAAAAAGCCCCTCTCCCTTTTATCAGTTCATTGCAGATTTTTGCACTCTAATGGAGACTTTTAAATGTACCCTTCAAATCCAACAAACTGAAGGTAGAATATCATTGAAACCCAACAAACTGAACCAAACCTCTTATTGGCAGTATACTAAACACTGATAGAGAAGCATAGCCCCTAAAACGGCCCAATATTTAAAATTCATTGGTTTGAAACTTCAAATACCTTCAAGTAGTTTACAAACGACCAGAAAAAGGAAATAATAGAATTAACTACTAATTACACTGTTATATAATAAATTCGGCAGGATATAGTAACTCCTACTTGATCATGCACTTGTATTAAATGTCAGCAGGTGTCCAATGATGATTATCAGAGTACTATCTGTTAGTACATACATCAGGATACAGCGATATGGGACGCAAACTTGGGAGTTGGGGGATCATAAACTTAAGTCTACACATAATTCATCATGACAGCACATACCTAAATTATTATATGCTTCAGCATAAGTGGGATTTGCAATGATGGCTTTCTCAATCATACTAGCAGCAGCATCCATTTTTCCCTGCCGCGCGAGAAAAGCCTCAATACCACACATATATATAAAGTAAATATAAAAAACAGTAAAATATACCTGAACTGTAAAAACAACACCAAGATTATTCAGAGATTGGGAGAAGCTCGGTTTTATTGACAAAGCCATCTGTAATGCGGTAGAAAAGAATTATTGATCTCTGGCCATACAACGATAACGAATAGCTGAGGTGTTTCAAGGGAGGCACAATATATAAACAATTACCTGATAACACTCGACTGCCTTATCAAGATTTTCACGATCTTTGTAAATGACCCCTAAATTATTGCATGCTTCTGCACATTGGGAATTGAAATGGAAAGCAAGTTCATAGAACACAATTGCCTGCATCAAAAAGAACACATTATCCTCGAGATCAAGAGACTACAAAATTTCTACAGAAACAAAGCTGGCCATTCCAGCTCGTATTGTTAACACGCAATACTTCCACTTTTTTCTTAGGGATAAGTTAAAACTACAGTAAAAAAATGGAAGGATAAAATTTGAAACACGTGAAAATATTTTTATTCCCAAAATAATTAGTTGAATGAATAATCCACCATGAACTAACAGAGAGCATTAATCCAAAAGGTACGTAATGAGGGAGTGCAGGAGAGGCTTGGAAAGAATCTTATGCTTCATGAAGAGACAATGACCCTTCTAGTGTAACTTACCATGTCAAACTTCAGCATTTCACCATATGCAACACCAAGGTTATACATAGCATCAGCATAATGCCAATTGTAGTACAAAGCTTTTTTGTAGTATGCTACACCTTGTTCAATGTCACCCTCGAGCTTAACCTGAATAGAGAGAATTGATGATTAATTAGTGTTTTGAGAAACTTCTCCAGAAAAAAAAAAAAAAACATAGCACAAAAAAGGGGGATGTTGAGCGAATTCCAGAAAATCATGGAATTCAAATCCTAGCAACGACAGCTGAACAATAGCCAAAGAACAATTTCCCAAAGACACCCCAATATCTTTGTAAACTCAAGATTATAGCTGAGCAAGAGAATTGTGAGAAAGAGTAAAGCAACTGATTATAAATATGTACTTGCAAAATTCCATCTGTTTAGCATTTTTTAGCTTTTAATATACTATAGGGAGGCCAATTACAAATCTGCCACAAGTACATAATCTACCAGTCTCTTAAAAGTGTGCAAAACTGGCAAAAGCACATAGTTAGAGAAAAGGTCGAATTTACTTTCTAACTGCAAGGTATTTAGTATTTACAAGAAAAGGTGGGCTACATTATACCATAACCGCCAGAAATTCAATTTAAAGAAAGGCTCAAAGGGGGGACACCAGCATAATAGCCTAAAAAGAAGAGTGATAGTATCTTTGAGATGAGAAGAGTAAAATGTGATGTAAATACAGTCAAGACAACCTTGAAGTACCCCATCAATGACAAATTATTTATGTAAAACAATGCTGAAGAACTCAAATGTCAATTTCTTACAGGAAATAAAAGCTTAAAGCTAGAATCATTACATGACATAAAAACTCTCACAAGATATTAAAGCACAAAGGTAAATGCTAAATCGTCACCTACCTTTGTTCCCAAATCAGTCAACGCTATTGCCATATTATTCTTAGCAATCTCAAAATTTGGAGACACTGTCAAGCACCTGAATCAGACAAAATAGTACCAAAAATTAAAATAAATACATTTGAAAACACTGCACTGACGTTGTATGATCATTTACGGAGTGTTTGGAAGGATGAATATTTGCAATAAAACTTATATAGTCATACAGATATATAAACATTGACTATAGTACAAACATCTATAGAGTGAGTGGAAAAGAAGACCAGTTACAGTGTAACCTATAAGTACAATCCTTATTATAGCTGAGACACAACCACCACCCATAAGATTCTTGCCCTTGACATGTAAGCGGCCTTACCCATGATCAATAACTACTACCTCTGTATTTTTTTAGTTGCAATTGCAACATTTGCTTTTTCACATTTGCCAAGACGATTTTTTCAACGTTAATATCTCTTGTTGGGTATAAGTAAAGATTATAGAAATTTGATATTTGAAATCCTCGCATTGAGACAAATCTAACAAGACCCCACTTGACTATGTTTTTCTTATATAATAATGCGAGAGAGTTTAACAAAGTTGGTTAATGAATAGTGCCACAAAAACAAATGATGCAACTAAGAAATACGGAGGTAGTATTTCATTTTCAGCAGTGAGACTATCTCTGACAAAATTCTTAAATTACTAGTAACTACTAGAGATAGATCCTTATGAATGCACAGCTTCTCACAAGCAAAAAAAATGAAGATAAACCAAGTACAGAGTCAGAATCAAGCTACCTCTCATAACATGTAATAGCAGACTCCAGATCCCCTCTGTTTTTGTATATGACACCCATGTTGCAGTAAGCTTCAGCATACATAGGCCTTTCTAGTGCTGCTTTCTCGTAACATGTGAGTGCAGTGTCATATTGCATCATTTCAGAGTAGACAACACCAAGGTTATAATATGCTGGCTGCACATAACATATAATGCTTACACCACTAGCTATTAAAAAATCACATGCTTGAGAAACATCAGAAGGTAAACTTACAGCATAATGTGGATCTATTTTAAGAGCTTCGTAGTATTTCTGAATCCCTTCTTGAGTATTTCCAGCAAGCTTTAAGCTAGTCCCAATATCAGTCAGTACAATGGCTAAGCATTCTGCCGCTGGTTTATATGATGGATCAGCTCTAAGAGCCTTTTGATAAGACTGTAGAAGGCAAAAAATAATATCTCAATGACTCCAAAAAAGTGAAGATAAGATACGACCTAGCTTCTGGGAATCACGACAAGATATACTTATTTTTCACTTCTCGCTGTTGATGCAGAACAGAAGCATATGAATCTTTACACAGAAAAAGAAGGATATATGATAATACCCCCCCCCCAAAAAAAAAAAATCAAGGGAAAAAGAGTAATTCAGTAATTCACAGCCAAATTTCCAGGAGCTTGATACAGTGACTTTAAACTCTATTCAAGAGGAAATCAAGTGGAAATAAATATCGTTTAAGGCTTTAAGTTGGTTGTAAAGAAGGATACACAAATTTTACAAAAATTACCAATCCAGAATTCAAACTACCAAAAAGATTATGATAGAGCAAATTATGCACTGAAGACAATGTCATACATCATTTACCAGCTTAACACGAGAGGTGACTACTCCTTAATGCCCTCATCTGCGATGAAGCACAGAGATTAGTTTACCCGAGGCGTGAAGTTGAACTTCTCCTCCTTGGGCCACCCGAACACCAAGAGACACCTCTTAATATAACAGTCTTTATCGATACTGGAGAGTGTATCAATTTGAGTTTCTAAAGAAAAAAAATGTTTTATAATATGAATAGAACATGAGTAACTTCAATAATAAATCATGTTATTTCCTAATGACTTGGTGGTTCAAATTGGCTAACTTAGATTTTAAAGGTCAAGACAAGGCAGATAAAATTGGATGGAGTGTAAATTACAAAGCTAGAATAAGTGTAATAACAAATTGCTGAAGAAAATAAGAGAAGGAAGCATGGAACCAATGAAAGACAAGAAAATAAGTGTAATAACAATTATCAGTGTAATAACAATCATCAGCTATCTAAATCTATTTAGATCAGAGTTCCAATGATTGAAATGTAGCTTAGAGTCAAATTGCTAAAAATTTGCAATGATGAATTGCTAATGAGGAAAGAGAGGGAGGAACATATTCCCCCAGATATGTCAGACATGGATACGTATCTAAGTATACGAGTCATCTAGCTTATGAAAGACTTTCCTGGTTCCATCCTAGAAAGAAGTGTTCGAAGTAACTCAAACCCCTCACAAGTACTAGAACCATAAAGCATAACACACACTACTAGAAGCATTTCATAAACATACAATTCTCGAAAGAGTTTAACACTAAAACAACATGACAATCATACCTCAGCAGCATCAACAAGGCGGCCATCATCCTTATACAATATACCACAATGCGTAAGTGCACAAGCATTCTGAGGATCAAGTCTAATCGCCTCCGAAAAACTCTCGAACGCCAGCCTCCCCAAGTTCTGCATCTGCAAACATATCCCTTTCCCTATAAAAGCTTCTACATTTTCCTTCTCCTTCTCCAATATCCCCTCATATATTCCCAAAGCTTCCACAAATTTATTTCGGGTGCGCAAAATGTTTGCATATGAAAGACCCCCTTTCACTTCAACCTCCTTCTCCAATGAACCATTACATTTTGTGGGGGACCCACCACTTTCAGTACAAATACCAGAAACTTTCATGAAACCATTCTCACATGGTGATTGCTTCTCTGAACTATTTACAATATTACCCTTTTCCATAAACGCCATTAAAAGGGGGGTTCAGTGGGTTCAACTGAACCCCCAAATTCTCTGATTTTCCTTCTTTTTTATGAATTTTTGATGATATATACTATGTAAACTATCAATTTTGAAGCGTAAAATTTATGATAGTAAAATTAATCCTAAACAAACCTTCGAATTCTTCAAAGATCCAAGTTTTCTGGTGTAGTCGGAGAAATTTCTTCGTTTTTTTTTTCTATTACTTCTCGTAGCTGCTTCTCATAATTGGAGAAAGAAGAGATAATTTGAAGCTGGAAATGCGAAATTGTGAGTGATAATTTGTAAATTTTAGGATAGAAAAATGGGAAAAATGATGAATGTAGAGGGGTTTGTAAATTGTAATCGAGAGTTAGGGTTAGAAACTAGAAGTAGTACTTCTTTTCTATGTTTTCAACTTTTTTTTCTTTTTCCTTCCCTCCTTGGTAAAATTGGTAACGTAATAGTTAGAAGGTAAATTTTTTAGTCGTCGACTCGTCGTTTTGGTAATAGAGAACAAACCGTGTGGTCGTGCTTGTTACTCCCTCTGTTTCAAAATATAAGACACTCACGCTTTACGAAAAATTATGACCATAAATATCTTTCATAATATGATAAATAAAAATTATACTATTTGATTTGTAATGAAAAATACTATAATAACATTATTTTTTAAAAAATCTATCAAAATATTAAGAGCAGCAAACAGTCAAAGTTCGACCTCGAACATCGTGTGTGTCTTATATTTTGAACCGGAGGGAGTATATCATTTTTAAAAGGCCATATATTTTCATTAAAATTGAGCGTCTGATCTTGTATTGGAGAGTTGTCGAGTCAATTTTTTCATCTTTAATTAGTATCTTCTCAATATGTTAAGTGTAATGTGATAAATGTCGATTTAAAGTTAGGGATGATAATAAGTTTTGCAATGCCTAGTCAAATAATTCTGTTGAAAAACGAGTAACATATAACATATTGAAGATGAGCCGAAGGACTGTGGTGACGCGCGCTCTCGTCCATGCCATGTGGCCAGCTATATATAAGAATTTGTGAAGCTGTGATTATTAATTTTTCTCGAAACTTTTGCGGGGCCAAGCCAGTCGAACCGCGGAAATGGTCCGCTATTGACGGTTTCGACTATGGAATATTACTTTGCAAGGTTGCACGTTTTATATGTGTGGTCCCACTAGACCGCTGACCTGCAACTGAAACTGAAGATGTTTTTTCCCTTTTATTTTTTGAGTAACTCATTGCAGTAACTCCTTCCTTCTAAACGACAAACAAGGTTTTTTCACGAGCCATTCTTTTAGGCCTTAACTACAATTGTTATAGACATTAAGTCACAAAGTATATTGAGAATACCCATCCTAGTAAAATTCAAAATCTTGAAGCTTCATGGTGAATGAGTTTAGAATAAAAATATTACAAAGTGACTTCCTCTACAAACTTCAAAATAAGTGAAAAGGAACAAACGTCCATATACCCTCCTACACCACACGCTTATCTACAATGATCTGAACACCTCTTCCAATAGAATCTTGCAACCTGCAAATGCAAAACTCTAATTGCCAAAAAAAAGTAACGTACATGTACAAAAAATTCAACCTTAAGTTGTTAAAACAAGTACTTTTTCCTAAGGAAAGGAACCCTGCACCTAATAGGTAACCATGTGATGGAAGTTGTTGTTACTATTATGAAAGATTTGTGGCTTAAATTTCGAACCGTGTATACTCAATCAAGGATTTATTTCATTTGAGAAAGGACCATACATGCAAGCAAGAAGTGTCCTTAAAGCTAAATCTACCTCAAAATCAGCTGCGATAAGAAACCCGCGTGATTATACAAGAAAATAGTATGATGATCCGGGTATATATGGTCGATGACATTAGTCCATAACATTATCTTCATGGTGTTGGAATTATGATCTTGAGTGTCTATTAACGAAGTGGCGATGAAGATTTTCATGGAATTGATTGATGAGTGGAGAACAAACCATAAAGGGAGGTTTGCACCAAAAAAAAAAAGTATGAGAGATGGCTTAAAGTTGAAACACATGGTGATATTACCTGCTGCAACAAGTTATTTTACCTGTTGGGACCACATGTGCAAAATGTATAGCAAAGATTGGTCTGTTAAGGACTTTTTATGGTGGAATGACCATAGTTGATAATGTTCTAGTTAATTTTCCTAATTTTGAGTTCATAGGAATTTTTAAAATCGAAAATTCATTAGTATCTCTCAAAATAGTTTCATTTTTCTTTGTATAAAAATTGGCATATACTTACTCATACACCAAGCTAATGTTTTTCTTCATTTTGTTTGAGAACGAAGTAACTAGAAAGATTGTTAGTTACACCTCTTTTAGAGAGATCATCTAGAAAGTAAGTTATTTTGAATTAAATGCATTCATGCATGGATTTATCCTGAAGATTTCATTTCAATGGAAATTTGGTTATTCACCATGTACGAGGATCCCCGCTAAGCATCCATGGCTGAATGGTTAAAGGGTAGTTCTAGATCTCGTTCAAAACCTACTACCGTAGGGGCTTTATTGAAACCGTTGAATTTGGAATATGGTAAAGTGGCTCTTGGGTGGGGAACTACTCCTTTGATGGGAGTTGCAATGGATTTGCTACGTCAGGCTTGTTAACTGAAATGCATCAATCCGCAATATTAGTACCTGCTCTCCAATCCCAGTGGTTAATGATGCATGTAAGTATGATGGTATTGAGATATGCAGTTTTTTTATATTTGAACTTTTAATTCTCATTTTGTAGCCATTTGGAGATTTACAACTATGACTTCTTTTTAAGCTTGTGCATTTTTAACTTCTATTTCTTTATTTATGACACTTGACAATTCACTGCTAAGAAAAGTATTTGGTGTAACAAGTTGTTATACTATAATATCGATTGTAGATGTTTTACAACTTTCAGTTGATAAATTATCTTTTCCCTTCAAAAGACACTTTTTTTGAAAAAAATAAATAAATTTTGGGGAATGTAACTTCTCATGAGCATTTCCCTCACCTAGGTTGGATGAGGTAAGTAAGTTCATACATTTTGTGGAAAATGAAAATTCCTAGAAAAATTCTAATTCTCTCGATATACCAATTTAAATAGTTTCAATTTTTCATGTTTTTTTTAAATATTTTTTTAGGTAAGATTAAGATCCCTTACAAGTTGGAGGAGGAGGCGAATATGGGTATACTATATTTGTAAAGGGAAAGAATCGAATCCATGCCGCAAAGGTAAAAGAAGGTCCCCACCAATCAAGTCAACCTTGATTCTTGTTCTCCATGTTTACTTATGTCAACTAATTTATTGCCAATATTTACTTATGCCATGTATTTTTCTACCGCTCATTTATTAAATTTAAGATCATGTTTACCACCAAAGACCCTTGAGTCCAATGATATGGCTTCCTATCTCCCATATGGGAGACAAAGGTTTAAATCTTGGTGGAAGCAATATTTCAATATTGTTGGGAGGAAGGGGTTTGGAGCTTGTTGGGTCTCTGGGTGAGTGACCCTGTGCGATGGCATCCCGTACAAAATTCATCTTACCACGGGTTTTCGAAAGGAGCCCAAAAAAAAATTTAAGATCATGTTTACCATGTGGTATTCCCTTGCGTAGTTGTGTGTCCATAGGCCTTAACCATTATGCATTCAAAGTGGAATTCATAAAAAATGCTTCTTCCCTTGTCAATATCGAGACAACACTTTTGAATTCTCATAAATTTAATAAATGAATTTAGTTTATTGTTGGGCCTCTGGGTGAGAGTCCTTGTGCGAGGGCAGTTTAGAGGAAATTCATCACTACAAGTTTTCGAAAGAGGGTAAAAAAAAAAAACTAAGAAGATGTTTACTATGTGGTACGCTCTCGCATAGTTGTGTGACTCTTAAGCCTTTGGGTGAGTGGCCCTGTACAAGTGCAGCCCAGAGGAAATTCATCTTACCACGGGTTTCCGAAAGGGGGCCAAAAAATAATAATTTAAGATCATTTTACTTTGTGGTATGCCTTTGCGTAGTTGTGTGTCCCTTAGGCCTTAATGGTGCATTCCAAGTGAAATTCATGGAAAATCTTCTTCCCTTGTCAACATCGAAACAACACTTTTCAATTCTCATATATATTTATTAAATGAATTTAGCTCATTCATTTTGAAAATACACAAATTATGTAATTTCGTATGATAAACCAAACAAACACTAAATTATCACAGATTCTATAATACATTGACAATATATATTAGTTTTTTTATTCATTCCATATGATGAATTCAAGAAATGCTGGTCGGATAACCAACATGTGTCACTTTTAATGTTACTCTTGATAATAATTATTCACTTTCTTCTATCCTTGTGACTGATGCGTTAGGAATTCCCGTCGAGCGGAGAGTTTCCTAATATTATTTTTCTTACCATTAAAAAAATTTACAAATTAATTTTTAAGTCCAATTTTAACTTTAGCTGAGTAAAGAAAAAGTCAATTGTTACAACATTTGAGTAGAGCTGATCAACTTCAAACTAGCCCACGGTCCCGACCCGATTTTTGGCCTTTATTGGTATGTGACTGGGCCCGACCCGTCCCATCTTTTGCTTTGGACAAGCCAATAAGTGACTTTTAGTCTATTTTTGGCCCGGTTCGATTTTGACACGAAAATCCTACTCATTCTAACCCGAAATAGCGAAAGTTGGGACAAAATTCAGCTCGGCCCGACCAATGGACTTTTTAGACCTGGCCCGAACCTGGGCCATGGTCAGCTCTACCATCTATCATTTGAGTTATTGTTGTTGAGTGTTGACTGAAAAAATAAACCATCATACTACTACATTTGTGGCCATCTTTTTTTGTGTTCTTATTAACGTTCTCACTCTCTACTTTTCATTTTACTTTCGTTTCCTCAGTTGGAATTTCAGCTTGCGAATTTGTTGATCACTCTCTGCTTTTCATTTCTCTGAAACAATGGCGATGACAGTAGAAGGTTCAATTCTTAACTTTTTGTTGTCTTTCCACTAGAATTTCAATTTTCATTTTATTAAGTTTGATCCTGTCATCTTTTTTTTTTTTTTTAAAAAGAAAAATCTAAACTTTGATCCTGAATTTGATTTTCTTGGATAAACAATGTTTTTTTTGCGTAATTATTGCTTATATTTAATGTTCTAAATATGAATGGTTCAGAATTGGGCGGTGAAGGAAATTAGGGTTTTTCTCACTTCATCAATTTTACGATTTTATAGAAATTGGGGAAGATTGAAGAAGTATATATAAAAATTTGTGTGATTTCCTTTTCAAATTTGTTTTTTAATTTTTTGATTGATGTTAGTGGTAACAAACAGAAGTCTTAGCTGAATAAATCTGATGCTGGGTTTACTGAGTACTTATATTGATGATTTTGATTTATCTTGCTTCTTGTGCTGACTTTTTTTTTTTTTTGTGCATCTGGCTTGCTGTCAATTGATTATCGCTTTAATCGTCAGTGTAAGTATTGAAACACTTGTGTGATTTCTTTTTGTACTTCTTTTAAGTATCTGTTTTTGCAAAAATGTGGAACTTATTGTTCTTTTGGAATACATTTGCAGCCTTTGTGGGCTTGCATTTACATCCTCAGTGAGCATCATGTTGCAGATACTGGTAAGTTTTCGTGTTTATGCGAGTTGTTTGCTTCTTTAAAGAATTGCATTATTTATATATATGGATGTATCAGAATGATTCTATTGGTTTGTCACGCAACCCAAACTGAAAGTCAAAAGGATATAGGGAATGGAAAAGAGAAATGTGTGTGCTTGCTAGGATTTGTTGGTTGGCTCTTGATATATAAACGCCACTACACATTTAACCTGGTGTCAAAGTGGGTAAAAATTAGGGATGCTAGATGCTCACAATGGTTTTACTTTCGTATTTTGTGTCTCGGTATTTTCGCTTGAATTTATAGAGCTCCTTATTCAGATAAATGTTTTAGCTGCTTTTATATTTTACTTGAAAGCCATATTTTTTTTGGAAAAAATAGGGAGAAAGTTCTCGTGCAGGGCCATATAGATCCGCCACTAGGCAAGCCATTGTGACACTGGAGGATATTGTAGGTTAGAACTTGGGACAACAATCAAGGGCATGGTTATAGGAGAATGGAGATGGGGAAGGGTGCGAGGGAAAGAGGGAGCAACTCTTGTCAAGACGTCAGATGATAAGAAATCCTATGATCTATGCTTTACAATATGTAGTCAAATCTCATTTCATATCTATGATTCTGTTCTCCAAGTGGAGATCACCTTTTGTAAGGTACATAAGTAATGAACTGGATAATTCTGCTAAAGAAGAGAAGAAATATGAGATCGAAGATTGGCCAAGAATAGAGGACAAGAAGAGATATATTTTGATAACTTGCTGAAATGGTTAATTACAAGCTTCCACACATTTAAACTGTCTGACATTGCTCCTTGAAGGTGAAGTCACACAACCGAATGAACTTTCTCTCCTCTCATTCCCATTTTATTTCAATTCAGTCGCAATTCTTTCACTCCTTTGACCATCTGGCCATGCCTAACAGAATTACTTAGCACTAACCATAGTGTCATTTCCTGTTGCACCTTGCATATGTATAGGGTGTGGTTGATTTATGACATCACCGTGAATATATTAACCTTGGACCAAGGTGAAAAGCAGGAAACGTCGTGCTGTTGTGTAGTGGTGAAATTTTTTTAAGTGCCCTATAATCAAGTATATTGTGCCACTTGAGCAACACATTCCATGCGAGAGACTAACCTTTTTTGGGACATTGCGCATATGTGGCAGAGCTGGTATGGCCTCTGACTCTAAGTTGGGATAGATAAGCAGGAAGTGCACTAGAAGAGGGTTGAGCTCCAATGGACATTTCAGAGACGTGGATAATCGGTTGAATTTTGTAGGAGGCAAGTCCAGTTTGTAACTAATCTCTCCCATTGGGCAGCTAACTTCTCAAAGGGGCTCATGGCGATAGGGCTGTACGTAAGAGACACTTGATCCCCAACTTATAAATTTTCTTCCCACCTATTTTCATCAGCTAGGATTTATGTACATTGTTGTGAAGGTAGAAGGCTGATATTCTACTCATTTAAGAAAACATCTTGCTGTGGCAGTTAACATCCTTACACTTCTTGAAGTTGAAGTGGGAGTGTGGTTATTGTTATAGCTTATAAGTTTTCGACCTTGGTGAAAGTGGACTTACGTGGTGGCTGCGGAATGGTGTTTTCAGATATTGGTAGCCTCACTTATTTTCTTGAATGTTCTATTCAATGCTTGAATGAAGTATAGGTAGAACGATTGGTTAATGTGTGCTTGATGAAGAGAACAATAGAAGACAAAATAATTGAGAACAAGAAACCATGTGAGAGAGAGGAAGATTTTACCTATTGAAAAGAGAAGATCAATGTGTTTGAGAGTGATAGAGCATAGATTGAAGAATTGTACGAGCATTGCGAAGATCAAATTTGGGATTATGTTGGGACGATCTACCATTAAGGCCATACATTCTATGAGACAAATGATGAAATATTACAGGGTAAGGCAGAAAGAAGAGATCTGCGCATGATAATTATTAATTTAGAGGATGTGTATATTAAGGTATCAAGATTCAAGAGTGCTGTTTTGGTGGGCAATGTCATAGAAGGGCATACCTTATGGATAAGGCTATGAAAACTTATGCTAGAACGTGTGGAGTAATGAAGGATCCCCTTATCACATTAGGAGTACATTTTGGATCTGTTTTAAGTTCTTTCCTCTTTGCAACAGTAATAAATGTACAAAACATGGCCTATCCAAGATGAAATCTTGTGGTGTATGTGAAAAAAATGAGGTAATTAGGGCCTTAGGGGTGGGGTTAACTGGTTTATTTCTGTAGTATCATAACTAGAGCACATATGTTTACGAGGAGGGAAAATTTGTCCGAGGTGGCTTCAGGGGTGCATCTGAGCTCTTCTTTCACTTTGCTGCCCGTTTGGAAGTGTGATGGAACGGGGTCACCATTTTGTTGTGCCTTGTGCTTTCTGCCTAGAGCTTCTTAAATGTAAGCTCGAGATGTGTTTTTGTACTAATAGTAGTTATTGTGTGATAATCTATGGAGTTCAAAGGAAATATGCTATAACAAATTAGCATTTAAATCCCTGGAGTTGGTGCTTTCCTTGTTACCCTGTTTGAACCCTATCAAATTTCTTGTTAGCAGTTAGCTGAAGGATTTTGTACATGTTTTTTTTTGTGCTTCTATCCTGCGAAGACTAATAGATAGGCCTTCACCCCTTTCACATTCTTACTTATCCCTTTGTGGGTATTGGACATTTGGACTAGATTGTTTGATCGTTTCAGGACAGTGGGGTTTGCCCTCTGATTACGAAAATGCCGCTTTTACGAACATTCAGAAGTTCCAGTGTTGGGGATAGCTTGACTGACTTTCAAATGGGATAATGGGACAGTTTAATTTATTTTCCTTCTCTCTATAATGATATTTTTCGTCTATGATTCTGTAAAATTATTGAATATAAGAACCGTAAGCTAGTATCTTAACTGCTATCTTCTGAATAAACTTTATGGATCACTGCATCCAGCTTGTATAGGCGTATAGCTGCTGTGTGGTACTTAATTTGTCAGGATTCAGTTGTAAAGATGGGCAATATAAAGAACATAATCAAAATATAAATTTTTATATGAATATTGACAAGTTTGCATGTATCCCATATCCTATTGATGGTGCAAGTGATGCTAGATGTTGTCAATCTTTACCTTACATAGTCGAAATTGTTTATATGCAGACAAAAACAGGTTATCTTAAAAAAGACCTTCCCCTTGTTCTGATCACCTCCATTTTTTCCCTCATGATCCGTAAGGCCCACAACCTTTTCCCTTCTCTTCCTCCTCACCAGCAAATAGAGCAATGGTGACCCCCCTCATGACCCCTGACCAAGGATCCCCTATCTTTCCCATCCCTCCCCCATCCTCTCCTTTCTTTTGTTCAATGAAGTTTCAACTTGTTTCATATTACTTCCTAGCTTTACCAAACTTTACAATTTGGTACTTACAGTACTTGGTAAAGTTTTTAATTTCTTTTGATGCTCAGATGTTGCGATATTGGTGTTGGCATGACCTTACTTGATTTGGACTTAGGATACATGTAGTAATACACAAGTTTCCTCTTTTTCCGTATCACTTTATAGCTTTATGTAAATAAGAGACAAACTCTAGGGTTTATTTCTTATGAACCCATATCTAATTTAGGCCATCAAGCAACAACAGCAGATAAAGTTCTGGACATTATTTCTGTACTTGCATTCCTATTTCCTTTGAGTGTTATATATTTTTTGCAATTTCTTATCCCTTGTGGTGGCAGTTGAGAAAAGATTTGGGTAATTTGCACGAGAGAGGAAATGGCAGGAAGGCAGGACCATGAGAAACAGAACTAGGATAGACTAATAAGAAGACGAAATGGGAGGAGGGGGGGATGGGGGAATCAAAGAGTGGCAACTTCAGAAATGTGGGAGTTTATACATTATTTTTTTCTTTCTTGATCAATTTATATGTTTGACAATTTACTTGTGGTTTAGCCTTCAAGAGTTTCAGTGCTTAACTTCTTTCAATCCTTTTTCCTACTTTACCAAATGGGGACAACATTTTGCAAATGTCCACCAAATTAGTCTTCCATAGATCATTTTTTTGGGATCATTTCCAGTCCTTCATTGCTTCGGGTCAACATTGGAGGTGAAGAGGCCATTTAAGTTTAAATATATGCCTGACTCAAAATGGATAGCTTCTAAGACTTGGTGAAATATTAGCGGTCAAGTTTTTATTTGCTTTTGGGCTTTGTAGCTTTATTTTGGCTTAGAAGGTTTCTGTTAGAAGTGGATATTAACAGTCGAAAATATATGAACCCTTGATAGGAAGTGAACTTTTGGATGAGAAAGTGTAACAACATTCGTTGCTTATAGCTAATTCACAAGTTGGAAGCTTAGCGGTAGAAGATTGAATATGGATTGACATCTCCTTGGAGACAAAGAGATAAGATAAATTAGAGTCACTATCATGTTATCATATTTGTCATGGCTGAAGTACCTACCGGAGAAGTAATTTGGTTCTGATATTGGGGGTAATGAGGTTTCTAGATCATTTAGTTAGTCTAACTCTAATGTGAGTTTGTGGGGGGTAATTTATAGCATTTTTAGGGAACCCTCAACTAGTGAGGATGTTTGGGGCTTGGATGATGAAGACATGGTGGAATGTGAAGAGAAATGCGCTCCATCTTCAATATCATGGTAGCGAAGACCGGGGAGCAAAAAATCGCAGATGCGGTCGCTATCGCGATAACGTTTGCGTTGTCGCGGAAGTGGCTTGTAATGGATGAATGGAACGGATCGCGACTGGCATGGCGTCACATTAATATGTTCAAAGCTTATTTGCATTGTTTTAGTTTATGAAGCATTATTACAACATATGTTATCAAATCTATCAGAATACCATGTTTCATCAGATATATAATTAATTCATAACATACTTTTGGCAAATATTTGAAAAAAAATGGATGTAACGGGGATAAAAACGTTCTGACGCGGCGAGTTCGCGTTACGGAACGAACAACGCGGTGAGAAGTTTGTGATTTCTATTATGGCGTTCCAAAACGAGATTTCGTGGAACGGCAAATTCAAAATTCGTTATAGAATGACCGTTCTGTAACAGAATGGGAGAATTTTAATTTGGTTAGAAATTAACAGAGAACCCTTTGATTCTTCCTTCCTTTAATTTAATTGTAATTGCGGTTTTGATGTACAAGGAGTATGGAAAAGAATAATTGAGAGAGAAGAGGTGAGAAAGAAGGGAATTAGTGAGGAGAATAGCTGGGAATCAACTTTTTCTTTTGGCTGGAAATCAGTAGCAGATTGTTGTTTTTATAAATTGGTGTTATAAAATGCTTTTAGACAAATTCATTGAGAGGGTACCATCTCTCTGAACTTGCTTTGAAAGGTTTTATATGACATGTTTTTGTTTTTTCTTTGTAAATAGTAGTGTAGTACTGCAGTTTGGTGCTTTTAAGGATTTTGTGCAACTCTTTCTTTTCCTTATTGTCTTAAGGTTTTGGTGAGCATAGTATTCAGTTGGACCCTCTCTAATCTGTATGGCAGTTGTGGAGCTCTAATTTTCCAGATCCTGGAATATCAGATATTCTGTTGCATTTGTGTCTGTACTCTGTAGTCTGTAGTTCTGTACTTGTATGCTTCAAAGTTGAATAATTTGTTTATTTTGAGAATAATTTGTTTTGCTTGCCTGATCTATTCATGTCATTTTTAGCCTGGTATCTTCCTGCTTACATTGATCGCAATGAAATTGTTTCAGTCTATAGGCTGTAGGGATTTGATTTATCATATAATATCACATCATAACCAAGTACCATATATGGTAGGGAAAGGGTAACAAGAGGGGTGTGTGTGTTAGATATATGTACCTTCATCCCTACAATTGATAGGAGTCTACTTGGATATTTTTTTCTCCATTGTAATTCAAAGCAGAGCTTGGCAGTCTTGGTCCACTGTCAATAATCATAGAGATTGTCTTATCTCTTTTATAGGTCTGCTTTATATTTCACTGGAGTAAGTTCTAGTCCAATCTATCTCGCTAGTTTCTTGTAGAGCTTTCCAGATCTATTTCGAGCAATTATCTCATTTTTCCTGTCTCTGTTTGTTTTTTCTTGTAATTCCTTTGGTTTGATGCAGGCTTGTGCAATATATGGTAACTGGTGGCCGTTGTTGTCAGGTGTGTTGCATCTGTACATTAAAGAAGAAAATTCTTTGTACTTTTAGTTGCATGTTGATGATTTTTGCTATGTTGCTTGTAGCTCTCATGTATGTGGTGGTCCCTATGCCATGCTTGTTCTTTGGAGGTGGATCCACGCAGTTCTTAGTTAGTCGAGATGGTGGAGGGTAAGACTATTACTCTTATGCTATATATATATATGCCCGTTCAGATAGTGGTGGTTTATGTATCCATTTGTAATGAACTGACATCTCTATGGCAAGTTAAAAAAGCAGATTAAGAAAGGAAACTGAAATTTAATTGCTAAAATGAAGATTACTGGAACTTAAGATAGATTTCAAGCATTCGAAAGGCTTGATTCTAATTAAGCTAAGAAGAACCTCACAAATATTTTGCATGATTCTCTCTTCTAGTTTCCTGTATATATAGGATTGCTTCTCTCCCTAATATTTTTCATGCTAACCTCTACTATAATGCCCTAACAATAGTACTCCTCTCCCTTAGGCCAGTTCCATTACATTATTCGGAAGGTCAGTTACCATTATCAGGTACAATTATGTGGGAAAGGATGGTGAGCCTAGAATGAGGGGGCGTTTGGTTCGTATAGGGGTAAGGGAAAGGAAACCAGAAAGGGTTACATGGAGAAAGGAAAGGAATGAATTTCCTTGTCTGTTTGGTTCCAACCCTGAAAGGGAATGGTATACTCCCTGATTCCTTTTGTGACTGTTTGGTTTTGAAACAAAGGGAATCAACCAGTTTATTAGATTATAGTTATTTTGACCTATAATTATACTCACTGAAATTATTTTATAATTTGAAGTTCAAAATACCAATTATAATCTACTCAAGTTATAATATACTTCAGAAGTTCAAAATATACAAGTTATTTTGAACTTCATATACAAACAGCCATCAAAATACCATTTCCTTGAGTAACTTGAGTAGATTATAACTTCAAAAGTAGTTGTTTTGATGGCTCGTATCTGAGAAAGAAATGCCCACTATTCTCATTATTTTTATTGAAAGTTATGAAGAACTCAAGCCAAAAAGTGGAGGAAGTGAATCTGAACTTTGCTAAACGAACAAGAATCCTTCCATATATGAAGAACTATTCTGTTAAGTGCTCACCATAAAAACAGTGCAACAAAAGTAAATCACGAATAACAGTGCTCAAATTATAGTGCTCCGTTCATTGCAATTTTTTTTTTTTAAAAGTAGAAGTGCAGCAAAATTACAGTGCTCAAATCTTTCATTGCAATATTTGTTTTTTTTTTA
Source organism: Beta vulgaris subsp. vulgaris (assembly GCF_026745355.1). Lineage (NCBI taxonomy): Eukaryota > Viridiplantae > Streptophyta > Magnoliopsida > Caryophyllales > Amaranthaceae > Beta > Beta vulgaris. The sequence continues at coordinate 3,683,000 of NC_079208.1, forward strand.
AAAAAAGTGGAACTGCAGCAAAATTACATCTCGCCGGAGAAGAAAGTAAAAGCAGAGCAAAACCATGTATCGCCGGAGAAGAAAGAAAAACAGAACAAAAATGAGTGGTACTTAGATTTCTCGCCGGAATTTGGAGTTGTTGGAGACGGCGTGGTGGTCCCAACCCGGCGCGGTGGTCCGATGTCGGCACTGGTCAGGTCAGCAACCGTGGGTTCAAACACGTCGGCAGACACGTGATGTTGAAGGGGCAGTGCACAAGAGGAGAGAGAGAGCTAGGTAATCAGCTGGGGTAAGGGTTTTCAAAACCCTTGGGGGGGTGGGGTAATCAAACTAGAGGACTTTGGGGGTAAGCTAATAGGAAAAAAGGGTAAAAGGTTTCATTAAAGTGGTGAAACAAACAACATAAAAGGGTTTCATTAAGGCTCTTTCCCTTACCCTTTCTTGAGACCCCCCAACCAAACGCCCCCATGTCTTGTGGATTGACTGAATACAGCTCCTGGAGCATATGAACCTTAAATTACTATTCTATGTATTTTCACAGAAACTTAACAAGATCCTTGTAGATTGTAGGTATTGGTGTGCAAGATGAAGTTATGAATATCTACATCCCACTTGAAATGGTAGACCTAGTTTGCCATGTTTATAATTAGCTGTCTCCTTTTCCGGAACTCAATTGATAATTGATCTTGTCCCTGTAAAGTCTTGTATGCTGTACGGAGGAATTGGAACACCATAAGATTTGATGCCTTGCAAGTTGCACTATTATTTGTAGAGTAATTAAGTTGATGAGTGAATAATTTGAATTTTTCTTTTTACTCAGAAGATATAAAAAAGCAAATGCTCTCTTCTTCAAGGCTCAACCATATTTAGGTATAAGATAGAGGGAATAGCTTGAAAACTTTGCTGCTAATTTCATCTATGTTCTCTGAATGAAATGTATAGTAAGAATTTAGTTAGGCAGTTTTACATGGCGATTGACCCACAAGATAGATGATCTTTTAAGCATATTGTTTGCCTCTGTAAACTTCTTTTTTTATCTTGTTGTGTCTGATTTTTGCAGCTGGATAGACGCCGCCAAGTTCTTGACGGGATTTTCTGCTGTGGGAAGCATTGCAATTCCTATAATTCTTAGACATGCTAATCTGATACAAACAGGAGCGATGTTCATTGAATTTGCATCTTTCTTCTTATTTGTCTGTACTGTCTTGTGCTTTCACCGTGCTAATCTTGATGATGATTGGTAGAAAGTATTGAGCTATCTAGAGTTGATAGCAACAAGAGGCTTTCGTAATTTGTTGGCTGGCTCGAAGAAAATTGTGTAATATGATTTTTTACCGGTAGATAAAACGGGTCGAGTAATTTAAATCCTCTTGTCCAGCAAATGTAAATTTTGGGTTGTGTGGTGTTGATGGAACAGAACAACTAATTCTTGTATAGACTCATCCTGAATCATTTGACTTCATCCTTGGAATTCATGTATCAACTAAAGTCTCAAAAATTTAGATCCATTATCGTGGTTTGCAAATAATCTTTGATTTGCTAACCATCTAGGCTTTATTTCACGGATTCTATTTTCCAATAATACATATCTTTATTCTTGAATTTGTTTTAGTAAACTTGGATTTATTCCAATTTATCTTCATACCTACATGAAGATTTAACCTTAAGCTGATTTCTCTTACTGTCATTCGTGTAATTTTTTTTATCATCTCATGGATTTCCTTTGGTTTTTCTCTCCTAACGTATGAAGTTTTGCTTAAAGTGATGAGATATTTTCTTTCTCACCAATGTTTTTCCTTAGGAGTGTATTCATCTAGGTGCATGTAGGTCGTAATCTATCCATGAGTTCATCTTGTCCTTTGCACAAAAAAGAAAAGAGAACTTCATATGTGGGACCTTACAATTATCTTAACTGTCAGCATCGTCAACATGTAATTCTATTAAATTTTTTGTCTGAAACAACTTTTTATAAGCAACTTTTTGTTATTAAAAACTTTTTTTAATAAACAATTTATGTTAGCAACAACCTTTAATTTTTTTTTTTGTCAAGAGAAATCTTAAACCTAAACAACAGTTAGAAGAAATCTGATGATGTTATTCCGGTATTAACCAATATTTTCCGGCATTTACTGAGTTAATGACTTGCGAGAATCAACGTTTTATAATTTTTTTCTTCTCAAAAACAACCTTTCATAACTTTGTTTGCAAATTAAAACCTTAAATTATTTTTTTTGTGCGATGAACCTTACCTAGTTTTCCAACGATGACCAACCCACTTCTGACGTTGACTACTGAGAAAGGCACTTGACCCCCCCCCCCCTATTTCCACATGTTTCCCTAGTTACGGTACAAACAATCCTGCTTCACTATTTCTTTTCCATTTTGTGCTATCGTTTTTTTAGCTTCTCTCATCTAAGTCCTCCAAATAATTATTGATTTTGCAATCCAAGTATTGCCCATCACAATTCAACCCGATTCGACCAAGGTAATTTATGATTCCCTCCATAATTTCTCCTAATTTTTTGCAATTTATGCATCAATAGAAATATTAGAGTATATATATTGTAAATTGTCCAGTATCTTTGTATACATAATTAGCCCAACGTATTTAGGGTAATTAGGTCTCCTTGTACTATAATATATATATTATGAAAAATTGACGTCATGGGATTCAACTATCGACCATTATCTTTTATAGGTACCAACTTTTATTTGATTATTCTATAGAGGATCTAAGTATGACCTCCTATATCTTTTATTAGACCTAGCAGGTACCAACCTGCTGGCTGCTGAAACACCATCACTCCCTCTAACACGGTGCTCCTCGCCGGCACCGGCGAGTCATCCTCCCGACAACAGTCCCACTCTCCTGGTAGTGGTGACCATCGTACTGGTTATGGTAAGCAACATGGAAATGACAAGCATAAAGGCAAAAACAGAGGAAATAAAACTGGGCAAAATCATCATCATGGGCGTGATAAAAGAACTCCTCATGCCCAACCAGCTTTCTTTTCTCCTTGGACTTATCCTCAAGCCCATCCAGTTTATTACCCCCTCGTCCATATCCTTCCCAAGCTCCTGCTTTATGAAGATCTCAGGCGCGCCAACGACAGTAGGGTGTTTTGAGGCTTGAGCCCAATGCTAACTTCCTCTCGCACGACCTAACAACAGGCCTTGCTTACCCCATGCAGTTTTTAGCTCACTGAATTGCCCATATTCTTCAATGCTTTGTCTCTTCCACCTCCGAATTCTAACTGGTATATGGACACTGGCGCTGCGGCTCATCTTACGAAACAATACATGTATTACTTCATCCCTTGTCAATTGGCATAATTTTAATTCTCGCATTTTAGGTGGTGATGGTTCTAAAATACCGGTTAAGGGTTCAGGCACTTAATGTTTTTCTTCCTTTAATCTGTTCATCACTCTCAATAATATTTTCTATGCTCCTAATATCATTAAAAATCTTGTCTGAGTCCGTCATCTCACTTCTGATAATTATGTGTCTGTTGAATTTGACTCCTCTAGTTTTTTGGTGAAGGACCTACAGACAGGAAAAATCTTAACTAGGTGCAATAGTGTGGGTAACCTCTATCCCGTGTCATCCTCATCATTATCATCTTGCCACTTTCGCATTACCCGCTCTCTCTTTCGAAGTTTGGCGCCATAGTTTGGATCATCCTGGAGATCAAGTTCTTAGTTTTCTTAAGAAAAATAATTTCATTCAATGTAATAATTTCATTGTCGTCTTTCTTCTTCTGTTTCCTTAACTACAACTTATGCTCCTTTTGATATTATTTATACTGATTTATTTACTTATCCTCGTTGTAGTCATTTAAGATTTCGTTACTATTTGTTGTTTCTTGAAGACTATTCTCATCATTTGTGGATTTTTCCTGTAAAAAAATAAATCGATGTTTTCCCTACCTTTGTGCACTTCCATTATTATGTCAAAACTCAATTTGGCATTTCTATTAAGGCTTTACAATGTGATAATGGTTGTGAATATGATAATGATCCTTTCACTTTGTTTTTTCTCATCCATGGCATGATTTGGCGACATTCATGTCCTAACACGTCTCCTCAAAATTGCAAGGCGGAACGTATAATTAGGACTATTATTAATATTTTTCGTTTTGATCGTTGTGATATCTTATTTTGTGGTTCCTTTCCCCCTTCCTATTGTGTTGAATCTTTCGTCCTACTCATCTTCTTTATAACCTCACTCCAAACATTCTTTTTAACAAAGCACCTTCCTACGATCATATTCGCACTTTTGGTTGTATTTGTTATCCTAATCTTTTTTTTTTCAATTCTCCATATAAAATGAGTCATCGCTCTACTCCGTGCGTTTTTCTTGGTTATCCCCTTTCTCATAGAGGATATTGGTGTCCTAATCTTGAGACTAATAAAGTAATTATTTCGCGACACTATTTTTGACGAATTTACTTTTCCTAATTCCTCTACATTATACATCCAAACCTTCAGATTATGAGTTTTTGGTTTCTGACTTTGAGTCTGATTCCTGCCCTCTTTTCATTCGTTCTTATTCCATGCCCATAGTGGCCCAAAACTAATCTTATGGGGTCCGTTCAGTAAGCCCAGCGCATGACTTCTTCCTCACCTAGTGTGGGTGTTAGTGCTGGCCATCTTAGACCTACTAAAACTTCTGCAGCCCTAGCCCATCAGACCCCCCCATTCTCCCTCCTCTCCGGTTCAACTTTCATGTTCACCCTCTCCTGGACCAGCGTCTGGGCCCCTGATGCATAATCAAGCCCAATTTTGTCTCCCCTCCTCTTCATTGCCTACTATCTAGCTCGCCTAATCAGTCAATTCTATGCGAACTCGTTCCCAATCCAGCATTTCCAATCCCAATTCTAAGTATATGCTAGCCTTGCTCTACTTACTTCAGCCCCTCCTCACATATCTCATATTCCTCGTTCTCATTTGAGTGTTATTGATAATCCTAACTGGTACAAAGCCATGTGTGATGAATATAATGCTATGATTGACACTTATACTTGTGATTGGTTATGCGCCTTCCAAATGCTAATATTACTCGTTGCTTATGGATTTTCACTCAAGGAGAAATCAGATGGTACTTTTGAATGTGATAAAGTCTGTTTAGTGGCTAATGGTAAAAGTCAGGAGGTTGGAGTGGATTTTGGTGAAACATTTAGTCCGATGGTAGTGCGTCCTACTACGATTCATATTGTGTTAAGTTACACAGTTTCCAGGCACTGAACCATTCATCAATTAGATGAAGAATGCTTTTATTCATGGTGCTCATCAAGAGAATGTTTACTTGCATCACTCTCCGGCCGGCTTTGTTCATCCTGACAAACCTAAGCATGTGTGTCTTCTTTGAAAGTCTCTTTATGGTCTTAAATAGGCCCTCGGGCTTGGTATCAGTAGCTTGCGACTTATATTTTCTCTTTGGGTTTTCAAAAGAGCAAGTGTGATTAGAGCTGGCAATGAGTTGAGACAGCTAGTGATACTCGAACTCGGCTCGGTCAAAGCTCGACTCGAGTGAGCTCGACTCGAGCTCGAACTCGACTCGACAGGTTAACAAGTTGAGTCGAGCAACTCAATACTCGACTCGAGAAACTCGTGAGATACTCGATAAAATTTAAAATATATATATATATATATATATATATATACTTTTACTTTTTTTCAAAAATTTTAACTTTACTTTTTCCTATAAAAATACTTGTACTTTTCTTTTTTGAAAAAATGAAAAAAAAGGGTATAAAATGACCAAAGAGCAAAGTAAAGAATTTCTTCTATAAAACATAGAACTATATCAAATGACCAAAAAGTTTGAAACGAGTTCGAGTTCGAGTTCGAGCTTGAAACGAGTTCGAGTTCGAGCTTGAAACGTGTTTGAGTTCGAGCTTAAAACGAGCTCGAGTTTAGGTTTCGAGTTCGAGCTTGAAAATTTGAAACTCGCGAGTTTTCGAGTCGAGTCGAGTTTGAGTATGAGTTTTCGAGTTCGAGTCGAGTTTAGTCAAACTCGAGCTCGACTCGCATCATTGTCAGCCCTAAGTGTGATACATCTCTATTTATTTTTAGACGGGGCTCAGATACTGCTTATCTTCTCCTTTATGTTGATGACATCATCCTTACTTATTGCTCGTTTGATGATCTCAGGACTCGTATCATTGCTCTTCTTATTTATCAGTTCATAATGAAGGATCTTGATCCTTTATCTTATTTCCTTGGTGTTTCTGTATCTCGTACCAAGGATAACTTGTTCTTATGTATTTATAGTAATTAAGTCTCCTTGTACTCTAGGTTATATATCATAAATAATAAGCATAGCCTCCGTAAGGGAGTATCCTCCAATCTTACAAGAAATTAGGGTTATTCACTTATTTCCCCAAGTATTCCAATTAAACCATATCTACTATGTTTTGATCAATAATCGTGATGGAAAAATACTCTAGCAAATGACGGTGCGTGGTAGAAAATGGAAGGTTTTGTATTGGGTGTGAAGAGGAGCATGAAAGGAAGGGGGTGAGAATATATGTTGAAGGATTTATGTCCTCGACTTAAATGCAATTACTAATATATAATGGATCGTATTATAGAGATAATAAGTTCGTTATATTGGGTCGTCTATACGTCTTGCTAGAGAAAGCTATAGAACTTCGGATTAGTAAATAAATAAACCCGAAGCCCAATATAACGGATCCTACAAGGTCACACATTAAACTTGGATCAACAAAAGAAACCTAGAGCCCAAGAGGGCCCTAGTGGCGGCCAAGAGATAGGAAAAGGGGAGAGAAATCTGACCTAAATACTTTTATATATTTGGGTTAGGCAGAAAAGAAAACAGTCAGTTTTATTCTCTTATTATTTTCTCTCTCCTATTCTCTCTCTTCAAAAGTCACGTTATACTCCAAGAAACCAAAGAAGAAGTTTTCTTCCTTTCCAACTAGCATTGGTGGAGTGTTGATCTGGGTTGGTGGACTAAGTAGAGGAATCACATCTGAGGTTCTCAATCCGGGTTATTCAAGCTTTGTGGAAATCACGCTACAAAGGTTATTTCTGAACTTGTATGTGATCCTTAATTGTATATGCATGTGATCCTGATTTAAGTGCTTATGAATTTGATTCATGAAATTCCGCTTTATAGTACTTATAAATTCCTACATATGTATGATGTTAGATTGCATAAAACAACTAAATACATTGTTGAGTTTCATAACTACAAGAACATCTTATTTTACAAACACATTAGTTTCAAAATCAGTCTAACACCTATTAGATTAAAATTATAGATTAATAATAGTTTAATATTCGTACAATCTTGCCAAAGCTTGTTAATATTGCCAATTAAAATTTAGGTTAGGAATCCATGCACATCATTCTTATCATCCAGAAAGTGTGATGCAGTTATTTGTCAATCTTCAAACGAGAACCAATGTCTTCCTTCAAATCATGTACCAATTTATCCAAGAATCATCCCATTCCCAAAGAGGTCCTTGTGGCTCAATTTCCATGTCTAAATTATTGTCTTGCTCGTCATTAGCTGCTTGATTGGGATCATTATTGTTGTTAATAACTTGATTATCCTCTAATGATGAAAAACTCTCACTTGATCTGCACCTTCTTATCTCCACTCTTGGGGGTTGTTGAGCTTGATTTAGATGATGTTGATTAGATGAACTTGGTTGACCAAGATCAACTTCATGATGATGACCTAATAATGAAGGTCTATTTATCGGTTGTGGAGCTGGTCGTCTATCAAATGCTCGTAAACACTTTGATTTTATGTACACTCGACATACTGTGAAGTCGCCATTTAGCTGCCAAAATTAGAATTTATGTTAACCTCCATCAATAGAATTTTTTTAAAAGGTACATGAAATTGTTCCTTGTTTAAAAATGCCTTAAATTAGTATAAATTATTATTTAATCATATTTAAAGTGAATGTAATTTCAACTAAAGTGATACTACAAAACAAAATAATTTTACGAACGAACAAAGAACTCCTAATAAAAGTAACATTTATTAAGAATTATTACAATTGTAAATATATATAAATATAAGTTATCATTATTCAAAAATTATTAAAAGAAACGGCCTAATTTTAATATAAAAGTAGACATAATTACTAAATAGATTAAACTAGTCATCGAAAGAAATCATTCTAATTACTATTGAACTAATTCTCTTTTTAAAAGTAGGCGGTTTCTTACAAGACAAACTCTTTATTATTAAGTACTCTCAGCGTAAATTCGGTGAATTTAGTATGGGAATTTATTAATTTTTGCAGACAAAATTTTTGCGGGGAAGTTTAGGTTGGAGACAAAATTTAAAAGTTTCGTTGAAAATTAGTTAAAAGGTCTTGCACCGAAAAGGCTAGGTCGTCCTTACGTGGACAAGATCAAGTTGGTCATTTCAAGTTGTATATAGACTACAGAGTATGGACCGACATGAGAATTTAATTCTTCTATACCATTAGGACTTTAGGTTCGCGTTGACGTGAAACTTGAGCAATAACGACAAGAATTGTTACTACGTTAGTTATTCCAATCTGTAAATATTAACCTATTTCACTTTTAATACCAATACGATTACAAGGCTCGACGATCAAGATTGGTCTAGTGATTTTAAAACTCTCATTTCAACTCTATAACAGAGGATTCGATTTTCATCCCTTACAAGAAAGATCCTCACAAGTACTACACTAGGTTAATCTAATCTTTGTCAAGGTATCATCATCTTGCATGCGAAACTACTTGGAATTCACATGGAGTGATGAAACTTTCTCGACTCTTGAGATATGCTATGTGTATGAAATATATTATATAATGGATTACAACTCAGTTAAAAATAATAATTTTTTAATTGTCTATTTCTGGTCGATAATCTACTCACTTGTAAATATATTGTAGCTTTATCCGACCAACGCTATGTTCTTTTAGATATAGTTTCAATTTATTCCAAATGAACGAAGTTACTACCTATTTAATGTTGTCCCTCATTCTTTTCACTCTCTTTTCTCAATCGTCTCCTTGTGTCTATACCTAACATTTTCCCTTTAGAAGATAGATGAAACAATATACTGTTAGACATGTGTATGGATATAATAGTGAGTGACCAAATAAATGACTTTCAAGTACATTTAAGATACATATGTTTTCTATAAGTTATTTACCGACTCACTAATAACAATGAACAACTAGTATCTTGGTAATACTTATGAAATAGAAGAATAAAAAATTGAATTTTGGTTGTTAACAAGAAACAATCCAGCAAGAGTTTGTAGGTTAATTTTATTTGACTTGAGAAAACACAAAATAATTCCTTTTTTCAAGCAAGTTATGAGAATGATTCTCCACCCTTATAAAAACTGGAAACATATGATATACCCGACCCCTCTTGTTTCGCACCAAAGAACACCAGAAAATAAATACGTGAAACAAGACGTTTATTAGCAGTGGTGTCGGATCACCAAAGTTTCTGCCAACTTTTAAATTCTACAAACAACTAGATGTCGAAGCACCACTATCGATTGTCCAATGGCTACAAGAAAATTGTAGCAACTATAATTATTGAAATCTTAGCCCTTTACCTTTATAGATTAACTTTGTTGATTTAATTGAATCTTAATTAAAACATAGAATATTGGAGCACACTATGTGAAAAAAAAAAATCCAGTAGCACACTATGTTTAACTGAATACTACGCCGATGAAAACCTAGATATAATATGAATTTTAACTCGTATTCTTTATGTTTATTTTTGTTTTTCCTATTTGAAATATAGAGAAAAATTCAGGAGCCCATTATGTGAAAAAAATCTTGGTAAGCATTTAATATTTTATGTACACTTTTTGTGCTTTTTGATAAATTAAGAGATTGAAAGCGTGGTAGATCGAATAGTTAGAGAAATGAAGATATTATGGATCCACTTTTAGAACAAAAAGTAGCGAATAGTAACTTTAGTAAGGGTAATACAAGCGAAAGAGAAATAATCCCAAAATAAAAAAGATTCAAAGTATGTTTAACTTTTCAAAACAGACCAAAAAGAAAAATAAAAACAACAAAAGAAAACAAAGATGGTATGTGTTAACTAATACGAAATGAACTATCTACTAGGAATAATATGTGTTAACTTAAATTACTTTACTTTATTGTGGTCTCAGTTTTCTTTCTCTACACTCCTTGATATTCTCACACTTTCTCTATATTTCACTTATTGAGAAACGAAGTATACCATTAACTCTCAATTTTAAGATTTTTTTTGTACTAAGCTCTTTTGATAATTAATGAAATTCGAATTATCAAAAAAAAAAATATCCCACATGCCTCATTGTATAATAATTCATCATATAGTTTTTACAAAATCTCATATAAGACCGTCTTGCCATAATATACGGTAAGACGAGGATAACTTTTTATCATAAAAGGTCACTTAAGGTAGAATGACAAGTGACTCCTTTAAAATACGAGCTAAGGTGACTCATTGTTTAAAAGTGAACCTTTTAACTTACAAAGTAACCTTTCTAAGGTATAAAATAAGTTGGCCTTACCATGATCTAATGGTTTACAAGTGGCAAGGCTACGTTGGGGCCTAAGAGGGTCATGTCCCCTGTAGACCCCAACATAGCTTTGAAGAAAATCATGGTAATCAACAGTTGTATCTTATTTTATTGGTAAATTGATCCCCATTCATATTTAGAATTCTTTGTTAAACTGGCCCCTCTACGTACAATCAATCCTGACTTTGCCCCTGATTTACCGTCTTATGGAAGACTTATAACTTTGGTTTTGATGAATAACTATCCTAAGCTTTTTCTACTTCTGATTAAATGTTTTACATATTACATATTTTAGCAAAACATGAAATTTCTTTAATCTCTACCCTTTATATATGATAATAAATACTCCCTCCGTCCTCTATTAGTTTACCCCTTTCTTTGGGGTACATTTGCCGAGATACTAATTTGAACCTTAATATCTCTAATTTTCGATAAGCAAAAATTACAAAAAGTTGATATTTGGATAATACACATTGAGACGAATCCAACAAGATCTCACATGACTATATTTTTCCTTAAATACAAATTACAAGTGATAGTCAAAGTTATATATATGAATAGTGTCAAAAGTCAAAAGGGGTAAACTAATAGAGGACGGAAGGAGTACTAATTAACACACATCAATTGATCCATATATGTGGATTTTATTTACTAGGATGAAAAATGAGAATATGCTAAAAAAAACAACTATAATGATGTTATTATTAATGTAAAACCAAACATATGTATAAACTATAAAAAAAAAAAAAAAAAAACTTACTGAAGGAGCAGGATTAGTTAATGAAGAAGGATGATCTTCAACAGGCATATACTCATTCATCTTCCACTCAGTCTTAGTGCCTGATCTACTACGTGCTCTTCCACGGTAGAAAACCATGGTCCTCTTTACACCAATAGGTTTATTATCAAAAGAAGAGTATATATACCCTGGAGAGCCGGTTGCTTTCCAGTAGCCGGTTGTCGTAAGGCGGTTCGGCCGTCCTCCGTTAACTTCTCTCTCCTGTTTTGGTATGAAGAAGAACCATTCTTGCAGCTGTGGATCACTCCTGCATTCCTCTCCTGATAATTCTGCAATGCATATGATCTATTTTTTTAGAGAGAGAAATTTCAAACCTAAAGAATAAAGAAACAAATTAGGGTTTTTGTTATTTCAAAGAGAAAAGAGGAGTAAATTAGGGTTCATGTTTCATTTATATTTTAACCTATTGTCATACTATTATGATTCTCCATTTAGTAGATGGTAAGAACTATACTCCTATCAAAAGGTAGGACGTTTGTTAATAACTTATCCTTAATTTTTCATTGAAATGATAGGAAAACAAATTCTTCAACAATAGCTCTCTTATTCATTTCAAAAACCATAAATTTTTTATTCTCTACATCATCATATATAATCCCAGATCTATCGCACAATTAATCTAATATAAGGATATTTAATACAAAATTTAGGCCCGTTCACTTCAATTTAACTACAATATATATATAGAGAGGGGGAGAGAGAAAGAGAGAGATGACAATTATTTTTAATCAGCAATAATCTATTAATTATATGAACATATGTAGATCGCATAGGAGAATGCACTAGATTTAAATTAGTCTAATAAGTTTTTATTAAGTAAAATAAGTTTCCGTCACTAAAAATATGTTTATTAATCCTTACAAGTTAGTAAAAATATTAAAATTAAATCAAGTGAAGTCGTAACTTGTAGTAATTAGTACTCCCTCCGTTTCATAATAATCTACACACTTTGACATTTTACACTATTCACAAATTTCACTTTGACCATCATTTGTGAGTTATAAGCGGATGAAAATATGATCATGTGAAATCTTGTTAGATTCATCATAACATGTATTTTATTAATATGTACTTTTTATAATTTTTACAAATACAAAACTAAAGATATATGTCCTCAAAGTTTTGCATTGGCATGCGTGAAAAGTGTAAGTGTGTAGATTAAAATGAAACGGAGGGAGTATTGCATATGGTGGCATACCACCTAACTTTAGAAAAAATTTAAGAGAAAACTTTAATTTACTAATTATAGCATGTTAAATTAAAGTTTGGACTAGATACTTTTGGGATACGTCAACTTATATCATGGATAAATTAGGCTCATTGGTCGCTTAACTAGCTTAATATTCTTCCTCTTATGATTACCTATTGCTTCTTAACTAGTTAGTACTACTAGTAATCATCTAATCAATGCACAATATGGAGAAAAAAACCTGAAATAGAAAGGGAAATTAAAAAATTATATTCTATGAAACATAACAAAATGACAAGTACTATACAAACCAATTCTAAAAATTGAAGAATTATTCATAAGGTTAATTAATTAATACATACTTGGAAGATCCCATGGATTATAATCATAGATATAAACAGATGGTATAACACGATCGATATCTTGTCTTCCTCCTTGAAGCTTTTGATGAAGATAGAATGATATTAACTCTTCTTCAGTTGGATAAAATCGAAATCCAGGTGGTTGCAATATTTCATCATCAGCCATTATTGTTTTTCTTATTTATGGGGTTTCTTTTCTGGTAAGCTAGAACAATGTAACTTTGTTTACGTATATATACACATTATATAATGTATGCAAACAAAATGAATGTGCAAGATTACTATTCATGGTGGCGCAAGTTAGGCATATAAAATAACATGGACTTGACAGATGGACCGAATAAGAAAGGATGTAGAATTTTCTGAGAAAATATGCGTTAGAAGTAGTCATAGTACTTCAGGATATAGGTTGCATTGAACACACGCTTTGTGGAAAAAAAAACTTAGGTTAAAAATAAAGAAGAAAAATATATGGTTATTGAATTGCGTGTGTCCGTACAAAGAAGACTTTTGATTGAGTGAAACAATAAGTCAACTAGACTAAAAAAAATTATTCAATGATGGTATTATTACACTTTTTGATCCTTAGGCTATGTTTAGTTGAATTTATTTTAGGAAAGTTTGTCAGAAATCACCTTTTATAACCAATTTTTTTGTAAGAAATTAAACTACCTTTAACAAAAAAATTGGTTAATTAGCCACCTTTTTAGTTCTTTTTTTTGTTGAAAACCACCACTTGCCGGAATCCGGTGGTTGACCTCGATTTTCCGGCGTCGACCATCAGATTTTCGTCATTTCTTCCACTTTCACTCTTCTCCTTTCTTCTGCTAGCATCTTCCTCCCTTAAATTTTTCTTTTAGGATTGATTTTTGATTTCAGAATGATCAGTTTAGAAATGAAGAGTTTGAACAAAATGATTTGTTGTTACAATGGGGTACAAGGAAGAGATTGAGGTGCTCAAGAGAGAGAGAAAGAGAGAGATGAAGGGATGATAATGGGTTCAGGGGAAATTCGGGGAAAAAAAGGAAGAAAGAAGGGTGTTATGACATCACGTGCCATGCACGTGATGGTCAATGCCGGAAATCATCAGTCAATGCCTATTTTTCGGCAACAGGTGGCTTCCAACAAAAAAAAAGAGCTAAAAAGGTGGCTAATTAACCAAATTTTTTAAAAAGGTGGTTTCTCACAAAAGAGGTTAGATAAGGTGGTTTGTAACAAATTTTCCTTAATTTTAACTTATTGTAAAAGAAAATTCAGATAATATAAGATAACTTTAGATAAAATAAAATAAATTTCGATTCGATAAATTCATAAATGATAAGATAAGTCAAAATAAGTTGAATTAAATGGGACCCTTATAGGATAATCTAGTGAGTATTAATTTGTTATACAAGACCCATGAATAGATTATACAAGTTTTTTTTTATCATAATGGTGTACCATGAGCATACTACATCCAAGGCTATTTTTTGCTCATTGTTCGTTTAAAACCTTCAAGTGAGTATAAAATGCACATGTTACACCTAGATGTATGATGAATGCACTCGCGAAATATATGAAAACTTTTTCTTACTGTGTAATATCATCTGTTGCAAAGAGGAGGGTAACTTTTAATACTACATGGATAAACACTATAGGCCTTATAATTATGCAAGAATATGTATGTCTCATATACTAAGTACGGTTATTTCACCAAATACCCCCGACAAATCACGAAATTCACCATATACCCTTAATGTTTAAGATATTCATCATGTACCCATGAGTTTCCAAAAACGATCACCAAATACCCTTTTTCTAACGGACGTTAACTTGCTTGTTGTTAGCTTTATTTACCATTTTGCTATTATTAACCCCTAACCCCTAAACCTCTAAACTCCTAAACCCTAATCCTAACCCCCTGAACCCTGAACCATAACCCCCTAACCCTTACCCTAACCCTATTATCCCCCATCCCCACTCCCTCCCTCCACCCTGCCAGCCCCCTAGCCCATCGCTCCACCCCTCCCCTCCCCTCCCCTCCCCTCCCCTCCACCGTGCAGCCCCCACCCTTCCCCCTACCAGCCCATCCCCACCCCTCCCCTGCCAGCCTACCCCCACCCCCACCCCTCCCCTTTGAATTCCCCAGCCCTGCTCCCCTCCCCTTCGAATTCCCCAGTCCACCACCACATAGACATTTCGAAGTCTACAGCTTTGAGACCTGAGTCAACTCTAACGAAGAAATCTAAAGATGCTGCTGCGAAAATAAAATTCGTTGCTAAGCCGAAAATTGTAGCTGTTGTAGCTCTGAAACTGTAGCTGCTGCTAAGCCGAAGCGGCACCTACGGGGGAGAATGAGAGAATTTTAAGGGACATGTAAACCTCGACCAATGGCGATGAATTTAGGGGGTACGTGGAGGGGGGGTTGGTGATTTTTGATTTTTTAGGGGTTGTGGGGATGCGGGAGAGAGGAGGAGAGGGTGCGGGCTGGCCTGTGGGAGGGAGAGGAGGGGGATGCGGATGAGGTAGGGGCTGGGCTGGGTGAGGGGCAGTGGGGATTAGGGTTAGGGTTAGAGTTAGGGATTAGTTTAGGCGTTAGGGTTTAGGGGTTTATAATAAAAATTGTAAATAACGCTAATGGTAAGTTAACGTCCGTTAAAAAAAGGATATTTGATGAACGTTTTTAGAAACATTGAGCGTATATGGTGAATTTCGTATTTGGGGGTATATGGTGAAATAATCGGACTAAGTATGAAATGGATGAGAGTGAGAGATATCTTATAGTTAGAACTTTTCTCTCGGTTCCAAGAGGTCTTGGGATCGATTCTCGCCTTAGGCAAGTTGGAATCCCCTTTAATTATTTCCCCCAACTTGTCAAGATTTCTCCTCACCTTATTATACATATATATTAAGTATGCAATACTGATACATCAGAGGTAAGAGTTGCTACACTTTATGGTGAACTTCGTATACACTCTAAACTATGACGATTTTAAGTATTATTTCATTCGTCACAATTTAGTTGTCATCATAGATGTGTGTTTCAAATGCCTTGATATGGTATGAGTATACCATCCTTTTTTAAGGGAAAGATAAAACCAATTAACAGAAAGCCATATGACATCTATCACAGGTCCTTATAAAATAATGAACCATATCTAAGAATAAAGCACACTTACCCTTTATCCACTGAATCATTGCGGTATTTTATCAAAATGTCTATCATTGTAACATACTAGGAATATTTGTTTTTAACATGTATACCACAAATAAGATTCTTATTATTGCAACTTTAAGTATATAACAATCTAATGTCAATTGAACTACATCTTGTGTTGCTATAAAAAGAGAGAAAGAGCCCGGTAATTAGGTAGATTCGAGAAGAAATCCAGAGAAAGGGTGATTATATATCAATGAAGAAACAACTAGCCAGAATAGAAACTTGGACTTACCACCACTGAACGAAATAGTAGCATCTTCGAAGTTGAAGAACAAAGTGAGCGAGGGTTCTCATTGGAGGATAGAGAAGGGAGATAAACTAGGGTTTTTCTATAAGAGCCTACCATCTCTATTTAGTAACTTTATAGTTTGAAGCTACTTCACAATGATGTGGTGACCTAGAACTCAAGCTCCAACATTTTGTAACATCTTAATTTAATTAGTAGTTTTGATATTTTTTGGTATTCGATACTATCAATAAAATGTGTCAACCTTCACCCAAAATCTTTAATCAGCCACTACATACCCTACACCCTCACTTTTTTGATTTTTATATTTTGACTTTCAATTCAGTTGTTTGTGCAAACTAAATTGAGACCTATAATGAATAATTGTTATTATGCTCCTAGCTAACTTTGACCCTAAACCCAAAAATATTACCGATTATCCAATTATACTTGAAAAATATCTAGAGAATTTTTCATGGATTAAGCAGCTTAGATTTATATGTTAAATTCTAATACTTCTTCATAAGAGTTTCCCATTTATTTTAAAAATATCCACTATGATAAACATAACTTTGACCGACCGCCAAAAGCAATCGAATATGGAAAAAAATTGGTCATAAAAATATAATTATCGATTGTGTCCAATAATTTTGGTGTCTGTTAATTGAAGTTGTGCCTGCACAATTGAAAACGATGACCCATCTCAGCTTTTTGAAGTTCCATGCTGCACAATTAACAACGATGACTTCCTTGCGCATATGCCACAATTCTCACTCCTTTTCAGTGTTTTTCACTAGAGATTATTTTCCATTTTTTGCATCTTATAGAGTCATGAACTAATGACTTGGTCACTAGACCTATACTAGCAATTTTGCGCTGGGTTCTATTTTATGAGGGCTAGCTTTAACAATTCGTCCTCTTTACACTTTTTATTATAAATATGAATCCTAAAAAAGGACAATTTATCCATTGATTATCCCAAATTACCACCAAAATTACTGATATCCATCGCTTCTTTCCTTCAATCTTCAAAATCAATAAGACCTCTTTCAACCTTAAAACTTCAATTCAACTTTTCTCTCTCTACCCATCTAATGAGCTATATTTTTCTTTCCACTTTTTTGAGTTTTAAGAAACATTACTCTTGACAGATATGATGTTTGATGTTAATAATTGCACCCATATCCACCAAAGACATATATCTACAACCTCCAATTAGAGTAGAAGATGTGTAAAATCTTCCAATTCATGCTCACCAGTCATCTCTCATCCTTTGAAGAAATGTCAAATCTCGAACCGATTCAATTCTAGCTTTGTTCCTTCTTCCTCGGATAGTGTCATTCAAGCTTTATCTACACTGTATGTTGGTGGTGAAGCAAATGACTCAGTTTGGTACCTGGATTCGGGAGCTGCATCTCACATGACTCCTCAGGATGGTAAGCTATCTGCTATTCTTCCTTACACTGGGTCAAGTTATGTTGTAGTTGGAAATGGTACCACTATCCCAATTAAAAATGTTGGATAATCAACATTATATAAACTTCTAGCCGTCTCTTACTTTTCTTCTGTTTGTCATGTGCCTAACCTGAAACATAATTTATTATCAGTAAATAAGTTGTGTCAAGAAAATGGTTGTGTTGTGTGTTTTGATAAAAACTTTGTTTATGTTAAGGACAGGACAATGGGAGAGGTTCTGCTTTGGGGATCCAATAAGCAAGGTGTCTATCCAATTCAACCCACTCTTGTCTTATGTTTTTGTTTTGCTAGCCACTAAGGAGTCTAGAGATGTTTGGCATGTTCGCCTTGGTTTTTACTTCATCTAGAGTTTTAGGATCTTTATGTTCAAATAAGTCTATCTCATGTACTTCAAATTTTATGATGATTGTGTTGGTTGTATGTTAGAAAAAATACATTGATTACCTTTCGAACCAGTTGAACATTTGGCAATCTCTTGTTTTGTCTAATCAATTTTATAAATATTATCTTGTTTTTGTTGATGATTTCTTGCGACATTCATGGATTCATCCTTTACATCGCAAATCAGATGCTCATTCTCAATTCCTTGTATTTTAAAAGATGGTGGAAATTTTATTTAACTACAAAATCAAAATTTTCCATAATGATGGTGGTAGGGAATCTGATAATTCCCCTCTTCTTCAGCATTTTTGTGACAATGGTATTATTTTTCGAAATTCATGTCCTCATACTCAAGCTTAGAATGGTGTTGCAGAACGCGAATATCGTCATATTATTGA
This sequence comes from Beta vulgaris subsp. vulgaris, assembly GCF_026745355.1. Taxonomy (NCBI): domain Eukaryota; kingdom Viridiplantae; phylum Streptophyta; class Magnoliopsida; order Caryophyllales; family Amaranthaceae; genus Beta; species Beta vulgaris. The sequence goes on from NC_079208.1 coordinate 3,701,586, forward strand.
AATGGCTCGTACAATGCTTCTTCATTCTGATTTTCCTGCTGAATTTTGGGTTGATGCTTCGTACACTACCACTTCTACTATCAATAGCTTTCCTAGTTCGGTTTTAGGGGGTGTCTCACCTTTTGAAAAACTTTTTCATCATCCTCCTTCATATCATTTTTTGAAAACATTTGGTTGTGCGTATTTTCCTTTAATCCTGGATTCCAAACTCAACAAACTTCAACCTAAGTCAAAGAAATGTGTTTTTATTGGCTATGTCGTGGATTATAAAAGTTATCAATGTTATGATCCTGTTACCAATAAAGTTTATATCCGTCGTCATGTTTTTTTTCATGAACATGAATTCTCTTATCGAAGTCTTGTTGGTTCTTCGTCCCATGTACCTTATACATCTCCCTCGGTCTTGATTGTTGACTGGAGTCCCACTAATGTCTCGTGTGCGTCTTCCCATCCCTTCAAGTCGGTTGTTTTGAGTCCCTCGTCCCCGATTAAGGCTCACTCCCACTGCCACAGGCTGTCCGTGGCCTTGCACATCATGCCACGGGTCAATCGCGACCTTTGCTGACCCCCATCAAGCAACGCTGCTGCTTCGACCCATGGGTCAACAGGCGCTCGCTGGCTCACCTCACTCCCCCATCAATCACATCTGCCTGACCCACTGGCTTCCCATCTGCCACTGGGTTTCCCCCCAACCCACCTCACTTCCTGCTAGGCCCAATGGCCTTCCAGCACCTACTGGATCCCCACTCGCTCTCCTTGCTTGTCAGCGTTGGGCTGCCAGCCTCCAATGGCGAGGCCCTCCCCCCTTTGTGTGCCTCCTGCACAACGCAGTGCAACGATCTCCCCCTCGTTTGGGCCTGCTACCCAGCGTGCTAATCCCATTCCTTCTCATTCCCTAACGAGTATTGTTGCCTCTTCTTCCACTATGTTTTCTAGTGATTCCCACTATACTTCTCTCATCGTGTCTTCTTCTTCTTATGTCCCCGGCCCCGCTCTCCTCCTGTTGTCATAAATAATCATCCTATGATCACTCGTCTAAAAGAGGGTGTCTCTAAACCTCGTATTTTAATGAACATAAAAACCGATGTTATTGAGTCAGAATAACCTAATTTTTAACAAGCGTCTAAATACTCACATTGGCGTCAATCTATGCCTAACGAATATATGGCTTTGATTGAAAATGACACATGGGAGTTGGTACCTCGTAACTATATGATAAGAATTTACTTGGTTGTAAGTAGGTTTATCGGATTAAATACAACTTTGATGGTTCTGTGGAGCGGTTCAAAGCCGGACTTGTTATTTTTGGCAATCACCAGAAGGAAGGTATTGATTACTTTGAAACCTGTAGTCCTGTTGTTAAGCCTACTATTGTTCGCTTAGTTCATACTATAGTTGTTTCTCTTAGATGGCCTATTAATCAATTAGATGTCAACAACGTTTTTCTTCGTGGTTTCCTTCATGAAGAGGTTTATATGCGTCAACTTCTAGGTTTTGTTCACCCATCCAAACCCACATATTTGTCGTCTTCGTAAGTCCATTTATGGTCTGAAACAAGCTCCTCGAGCTTGGTTCTCTCGATTCAGCAACTTCTTGGTATCTATTGGTTTTTAAGTGCAACTGTTGTGACACATCCATGTTCACTCTTAAATTCCATGGTCATATTCTTATACTTCTCTTACATGTTGATGCCATTGTTCCTAGGGATGGCAATGGGTCCTGGACCCGACCCAGACCCGACAGGACCCGACCCATTTATAAGGGCCTGGGTCTAGAAATTTTAGACCCAATGTGTCCGGGTCGGGTCTGGGTCCCGAAGAGCGTGGGTCGGGTCCGGGTCCGCATATGCTAGACCCAGACCCGCCCCGCAGACCCATTTACATATTAGAATTTTTTTTTTTACCTAAACTCTTAAATTTTATGAGAGACATTAACTTTATAAGTTGTAACATTTTAATATTTTATCAGTTAATTCATAAAATTTTATTTAGAGAATTCTTTAACCATGGATACCAGAACCTATATATATTAGGGGGAAATTTTTTAATTACATATATTTAAAAATGTGATGAAAACTTAAAACTAAGAAGGACCCATTTAGGACCCAGTAAGGACCCATGGACCCGCTAGACCCAGCGGGTCTGGGTCTGAAAAATCTAGACCTAACGGGTCTGTGGCGGGTCTGGGTCTGTGAAAAATAAACGGGTCTGGGTCTGGGTCCAGGTGGACCCGCCCCATTGCCATCCCTAATTGTTCCTACTGGTAGTAGCTATGCTCTTGTCCATAAATTCATCTCTGTTATTTGTTCTCAGTTTGCTAGAAGGATTTAGGGGATCTTCATTATTTCTTAGGAGTTCAGGTTGTGCATACTCCGGTTTGTTTTTTTTATCCTCAAAATAAGTATATATGTTTATGATTTATTCCGTAAATTTCATCTCCATACTGCTAAACCAGTTCGCACACCTATTGTCTCTAGAGTTACATTATCTCTTCTTGATGGAGAACTTCTTGCTGATGCCACAGACTATCGTAGTATAGTTGGTGCTTTGCAATACTTATAATGACTCGTCCAAATATTGATTCTGTTGTTAATATGGTGTCTTATTTTATGCATGCTCCTCGTAGTACTCATCTTCATGTTGTGAAAATAATTTTTAGATATCTGAAGGGTACTTTGAAATTTGGTCTTTTCTTACATAGCAACAGCTCCCCTACTATATATATTGCATACTCTAATGCAGATTAGGCGGATTCTCTTGATACTCGTCGTTCTACTACTAGTTATGCTGTTTTTCTTGGGAAGAACTTGATTTCCTAGCGCTTGAAAAAACAACCTTATGTTTATAAATCCTCCACTAAAGCTAAATATCGTGTAATTGCGTATACTGCTTCCGAATCTATTTGGCTCCGGCAACTTCTTGTTGATCTTGTTTATTTTTTTGACGACCTGTAATATTGTATTGTGATAATGTCTCTGCTACTTATCTCACTGTTAATCCAATTCATCATGATCGAAGCAAACATATTGATGTTGATTATCATTTTGTTCGTGAAATGTTTGCTAAAGGAGGTCTTATGGTTCGTCGTGTTTCTATTCAGTTGTAGGTTGCTAATATTTTTACTAAAGGCCTATCTGCTGATCTGTTTACTAAACATTGTTCTAATTTATCCGTTTGATGTGTCTATTTTATATAGAATTTTACCCCCGTTCCCCTTGAATTATTGGTATTAATTGCGCTCTTCGGAGCCCTTTTTAGTACTAATGTGTGTCTTGTAGTGTGTTTGTGTTTTCAGACTCATTATTGTAGGAACAAGCATATTTTGGTGCATTTCTTACCCTTTGGAACCACTGCAAGAGACGGGAAGTCATGACGCGTTGAGAGCCCAAAAACCTGGTAACCGCCCGACCGGGCGACATCTGCCCCGGCTGGTCGGGCGAGTTTTACTTAGCCAGAATTCAGAAGCGAAGGTTCAGGAGAAATTTGCTCCCACGCCCGGCCGGGCGAAATCTGCCCGGGTCGGTCGGGCGAATGTTACTTAGCCAAATTTCAGAAGATTAAAGCAGCCAAAAGAGCATTACTTGCAGGCCCGACCGGGCGAAATCCGCCCGGGTCGGTCGGGCGAGGCGAACGAAGAGCTGCTGAAAGGCGCCCGGTCAGGCGCAAAGAAGGAATATCAGACCTGACGACCACCCGACCGGGCGAAATCCGCCCGACCGGTCGGGCGAGACAATCTTTGGGCTGTTTTAAGCGCGTGTTGCGCCAGATTTATGAGACATATAAATACTTATTTTCTTAGAGTTAAAGACTACGCCTTTTTATTAGAGAATACATTTCACTATTTTTTAGAGAGTTTTTGAGAGTATTCCATTATTGAACATTGATTACTACGCTTTGATTTTTTCAAGTAAAGAATAAGTTTTCTTAATCTCTTCCTTTCCTTCATTATTATTATGTCTTTCAATTTGTTATTTATTTGTTTTGTTAATTCAATTATGTGTGAGTAGTCTATTAATCTAGGGTTAAGTTAAACCCTAGCAATGATTTAATACATGAATTTCTCTTAATCCCAAGTTTATGTGCTCAATTGTTCTTGTTTGATTGATTGTTCTTATGCTCATTATCATACTAGGGATAGATGATTTTGATTTGACTCCATATATCTTGTTTTCAATGGGAATTGAATCTAGATGGTTTTGTTGATTCAATCAATGGTATGAATATCTCTATGGGAATAAGTAGATAGATTGCTAGGAATTTAATTGTGATGCTATGCTTAATGTCTCTTTCTTGCATGATTCCACGGGGGTAGGTTTGATTGCTTGTTTAGAGTAGCCATTGGTACTCGGGAGAGGTCTTTGGTAGTTATAGGGTGCGTTACTCCTCTTGAATCGTTGAGTATGTTTATTGGGATGGAATTTATTCATGTATTGTCATGCTAGTGGTGATGCTTAATTCTAGATATTTTAATTTATTGATATACCTTGTGTGTTTCTAGTAATTGTCATAGTTTAGCATTAGTCTTAGTTCAACATCCTTTTCATCATCGTTTTTCACTTGTTTAGTTAGATTGAGTCAAGATACCTAGTGTTTGATACTGTTTGTCCCTGTGGATTCGACCATGACTTGCCCTGCTACATAATTAGGAGGTTAGTTAGAAAATTACTTTTGTTAGGTGCACGACACGCCTACCACCGTTGTTTCACTGTGTACGTTCGGAGCCGGCGAGCCGCAAGATTTATTTTTCATTTTTGGGCCATATAGGTAGAGCGTTGAGGCCCGTAGTCCGTAGAGGTAGGAAATATCATTCTAATTTTATTCAGTCATTCAGATATAATGTTGCCAACTTGCCATAGCCAAGGTAAAGAGTAAAGACTAAAGATACAAAAGTAGTTCGAATAATTATAGATAGCACATCATGTTACAAGAATAATTATAGAATTGACTTGGTTACGACTTCTAGTCAATTTCTTCATTTTTTTCCTAGCCATCAACTAAAGCAATTTCTCCACGCCTTCGTTTGCGCATCAATTATATTGATATTATTGTCATTTTTCGGTAGGGGCCTAAGGCTCTAAATGGTAGTGATAGTGGTAGACAGGAAGAATCCATGCAGGTGAATACTTTCGACTTTGGAACTGAGTTATCCTTATTGATTTATTAGTTTGTCATGATTATCACATAAGCCAAAAGTTATATTCTTGTAATTAACTTGATACTATATTAGTTTGTTATGATTATCAAGTTTTTATATAGAATCGAGAAATCAAATTCTTAAGTATCTTAACCATCGAAAACTTAACCTTATCTGAATAAAAGACCTTAGATATGAAATATTATCTATGACGATAAAAAATCTTAATACAAATAATTTTGCATAGAGGTTTTTATGGAAGCTAAAGCAGTAGCTTCCACAAGCATAAATTGATTCATTAATGTAATAATTGATAGAGTATAAATTTATTTCTGGGGTCTCAACCATCAGCTTAAACTTTTGGTTGAGTTGGTCCTTTGACATGGTATCAGAGCCAGCGTGACAAAAAGGTCACGGGTTCGAATCTCATCACCCCTTCTTTCTCAGTGGAATATTTAGCGCTAGGTATATGAGGGAGACCTGTGCTACATCCACACTTCAAGCCCAAAGGGCTCTCGCATGAGGGGGCGTGATAGAGTATAAATCTATTCCTGGGGCCTCAACCATCAGCTTAAGCTTTTGGTTGAGTTGATCCTTTGACAATAATTAACAACAGTGCACAATATACAGTCCATGTGCAAGATATGGATTACAAAATACCAATAAAACATGTCTAGCTAGATTTGCATCATGTTTAAGAATTATACAAGGTTGATTTTACATCAAGCCCATGCAAATATTTCCAAATGGAGTTTATTGTTTTTACAAAAAATGTTTTAGCATCTGATGGGAATACTTGGTTGGATGAAGCTTGTGTAGACTACAAAAATTTACGTGTTTCTATTAGACTCCTAAAAGATTCATTGTTGAAAGTTGAAGAGACCTTGTTTCATGATCAAGAGGTGTCAAACCCCTTTCAATACGTTCATATTTTTTGTCTTTGTAGCCTTTAAAAACGTAACTTTGAACATGATCATTTACATGTTATTTTTACTTCCCTGTTTACACCTGCATGCTGACCTTTTCGTCCTTATACTTTCAGGCTCTTCTACCATTAAAGAAATAGGCTACATGCATGCACGCACCTTGAGAGTTTGATACAGCTACGTACTCTGTGTGCCATGTTCTTAGTTATGTTGAAGAAGGTATTTAGCTATATATATGATCTACAAACCTAAGACAATTTATTACTTGTGTAACAAGATACTTGAATGCAATTGTGATCACTGTTATTTTTTCTATAACCTGTAAAATTTCAAAGGAACTAAATTTAGGCTCTTGTACACACACTTGTAGGCTATTAATAAGTACTCTCTCTGTTTCATTTTAATTTACAAACTTTGACATTTTACACTATTCACAAATTTTACTTTGACCATCATTATTTGTGATTTAGGGCCTGTTCTCTTTGGCATAAAACAGCTGAACTGAACTGAACTGAACTGAACTTATCAAAGCTGAACTGAACTTATCGGAGCTGAACTGAACTGAACTGAACTTATCAGAGCTGAACTGAACTGAACTGAACTGAACTGAACTGAATTGAATTGAATTAAATTGAATTGAATTATATTACATTGAAATAAATTGAATGTAATAAATATATAAATAATATTTTAAACAATAATAATATGAATATTAAATAATAATTATAATGATAAGTAATAATAATGAATAATAATAGTTGTATTTTGAATATTTTTAAATGACAGTTATAAATAAATAATATTAATAATCATAAATTAATAATAATAATAATAATTAATGATAGTAATGATAATTAATAATAATTATTTTATATTATTTGTATTAATATATTAATACTTGACGATGATATATAATAACAATAATATCTAAGAAGTAAATTAATATTACTATTTTCATAATTAGATTTAATAATTTAAAAAATTTAGTAATAAAAATAATGATTGGGTTGGACCGCGAAAATTACATCATAAACCGTCTTGACGCGATTTGATTGGTTTATGGGCTAAAAAAAGTGGGTTTATTTGTGCTTTGACCTAAACCATGTTCCTCCTAATAATAATAGTAATAATAATTAGTAAAGCTACAATAAAAAAATATATAGAAACAACAATAATAATAATAATAATAATAATAATAATAATACTTAATAGTAATGATATATATTTAAATAATAATAATAGTAATTAGTAAAATAAATTATACCAACATAATAATAATAATATTTAACAAAATGGTTATAAAAGAATAGAGCTGAACTGAACTGAACTGAATGATCTGAACTGAACTGAACTGATCTGAACTGAACTTATTGGAGCTGAACTGAACTGAACTGAACTTATTGGAGCTGAACTGAACTGAACTGAACTTATTAGAGCTGAACTGAACTGAACTGAACTGAAAATAAGCTGGGGAGAACAGGCCCTTATACGCGGATGAAAATATAGTCATGTGAGATATTGTTAGATTCATCATAACATGTATTTTATTAATATGTACTTTTATAATTTTTACAAATACAAAACTAAAAATATAGGTCCTCAAAGTTTTACATTGGCAGCATGCGTAAAAAGTGTAAGTGTGTAGATTAAAATGAAACGGAGGGAGTAATAACATGCAGAGTTAAATTTGATGAGGTATTACTTAGGCATTAAACTTTAGATTTTACTAACACTACTAGTTACTGTATTCCTTCCAAAACAAAACTTACATATTCTCCAACAAGATAACAACAATATAGGGCCAACAAAGAACAAAGCGACATAGGAAGAGATATGGTATTCAAACAATAGGTTGTATAATTGTATTGTTGTTGTTTGAGTTGTATTGGTGTTATTTATGTACTGATGTATCCCATTTGGTTGAGGGCTTCCTTGAAACCGGCTGGGTGTAGTTTAAGACTATTAAATTTTCTTTCCTTATTGACTATTGAGGAATACCTTGTTTTGAGTTTGAGGCTAGCTCTATGCTTCTATATTTCATGAAATATAATTTATACTTATAAAAAAAGAAAATAATGTAGAAATATCAAACAAGTCAAAGGCATATTGACATGGAAAATTCAGTTAATAGCTCTAGCCTCTAGTGAGTTAGTAATAAGTAATAGGAAGATGAAAAAAATATGTATTTCCATGTTTTTAGCTAGAGAAGAAGCGGCTATAAAGAAGTTGTCCAATTTATGATGAGAACATAACTAGTATTTGGGTTCGGACGTTGTCCTGAATTGGTATTGTTTTCCGAACTTGATATGTATTTTTTTCATTCCCATTAAAATATACTAAGCAAAACTCAACATTTAAACCGTACAAATATAATAATGTAGACATTTAAAGCATGACTAAAAGTTGGTTGAGATGGTAACTGTGTCATGTATAATAGCAATATATAGGTCACGGGTTCAATTAACAAATATAAAATTATCCAATGTGTAGATAAGTCATGTCAATTAACAAAAATAAAATTATCTTGCAACAAGATTTGAACTCATGACCTCTTGCAATTATATTTAACACAATTACCATCTCAACCAACTTTTAATCATGCTTTAAGTATCCGCATTATTATATTTGTACTTTTTAAATGTTGAATTTTCCTTAATATATTTTAGTGGGGGTGGAAAAAATACATATCAAATCGGAAACACAATACCAACCCAGGGCAACGCCCGGACCCAAATACTAGTTTTTTACCAAAACTGCATTTAAAAGTTTCCAATTTTTATTTTTTTTTGTTTTTGAGGGGAAAGAGTTTCCACTTGATGTTGTTACTATCGCGTCAAGTTTCACTACCTTAAGTCTAAGAATACTAACATTGATATTACTCCATCTCTTGTGTTTCTTATACTAAAAAAAGAAATTTCTATAATTCCAAGTTACGTACCTAAAAGCAGCAAAAAAATATAAAAAGGAAAAAACCGGGTGGTGGTGGGGGCTAAAAACACATGGCCTTTATTTGTTTAGTCAAAGTCTTGAACCCTTGATATTTTTATAAAGGGTATAATAAAGTCATCTTAAAAAGTTTAAGGTCCCTATGGGCTATGGCCTATGCTGAATATCAATTTCAATTCTAAATATAAAAATATTATGCATCGTATATTATAAAAGTATAAAAAAAATTTAACAAGCTTGGGTTTTTTTGAATAATATGATATTGGCTAAAAAAAACATTTAATTTAAGGCTTTTAGGCTCTCTAAAAATTAGGATCGTGTTGTTGATCGCTTTGCGCACCCTCTTAGACGGTCCTGAATATAGAGGCGGATCTAGATTCTATAATTTAGAGGAGAGGCACTTGAAAAGGGCAGATTCATAACTAAAATATAGTGGGGGCAAAACAATATTAATAAGTTTTTTTTATGGGTCAAAGCAATCAAACTATCTATTATATAGAAAAAAATTTCAATAATATTTATGTTTTGCAATGTTTTTTATTCTCAAGTTCAATGGATCAATAAATCCCCAATAGTTTAAAAACATAGCCCCGTCCATTGTTGAAACTAATGCGTAATGAGTCAAAACACTAAAAAAGATTAGAACTATCTTACTTGTAGTGAGAAAAATAACAAGTGACGAGAATGTTGTGACGTGGAGAGGTCCACTGTTCTTATAGGTGATTTCGTCGCATCACGGGTGCGAATTTCTTCCCAACGACCGCCCTCCAGGATTAGCAAAGCGTTGTATGTACGTTTGTGTTCACTTACAAACAGGCGAATCGAGTGACTTAATTCAGCCCGAATTGAGATAGAGCATTTATGAGAGAAAAGAAGTGATGGATGATGTGTATGCTTTTTCTCTAACCAAAGGAGTTAAATAGGTTAGAGAACCATCACTAAAAGGTGATAAAATATTTGGTATAACAACTGCAATAAAATCTACAACAATTGATTTGTTATTATAAACTAATTGCGAGAATCACGCAAAGTTAAATTTCGAAAATTTCGATCACAAAAATGAAGCAAGTCATGAGACGGGCCACAGACCCTCAATTGGCGCTCGCCAATAGCCTAGCCCGAACAACGCGTTTGTTTTGCCAATCCTTTTAGCTTATTACTCAACAAAGTTTAAAGGAGTATGATGATATATAAACAAGGTAATGAGTTTTGTATTCTTTTAATGTGAAAATTGGGTATTTCATGAACAAAGGCAAACAACCAAATACTCGTTAAAGATGCCTAACTTTGAAGTTTTATTTCCAACATCTATAACTCCCTGGCCCCTGCTAATTGTTACAGAAAAGCAACAACAAATTTTATAAATCCATAAGTAACAAAAAAGCGATTACACATAAACCAAGAAATTAAAAAGGAAAAAAAAAAGATGAGTACAAGACAGAGTTGGAAAACATAGAAAAACAAAGTTGGAAAAACATTTCACTAGAATGGTGAAAAGAGTGAAGAAAAATAAAAGATAACAAAGAGAGAAGAAAAATAGAAGAAAGCAAAATGAGTAGAAGACTAAAAAAGATTCAAACATAGGCAGCAAACTTGAGAGTATCAAAACGCAACCACTACTTCCCCTCCTCAAGTGTAATTCGCAATCTGGATTTTTTTGGATGCGCGGTGCCACCCAAGACCCTTATTAGGTCCTCCCTAATCCCTAGAGGTATCGAATAATTATGTGGATTCTATTGTCTAGGCTCCATTATTCAAGTCATAATAAAAGTTATTATAAAATCTCTATTATATAAGGCAACTCTTGAGTACTTTCGTATGCACTTAAAACATCTAAAATGTCCTTTTTTTTAAAAAATATTTTACATCTTTTAAATATTTTTGAAGCTTGAAGCACTAAAATCTGGAGAATATTAATCTATCACAAAATGAGTATTAATCATATCAATTTTCTAAGTCGATTGGTTGTTTTGGTTGATTACCATTTCAATTTACATAAACTTTATTTTCTTATTATATATATATATATATATATATATATATATATATATATATATATATATATATATATATATATATATATATATATATATATATAGAGTGTTGATTGGTATCCAAGAAATTTACACAGGCAATAGATATTCTCATGATTTTATGATTCAGGTAATTGGTCGGTTGACAACAAGTGGGTAAATAGCCGGGGACATTGAAAATTCGTTGGGAATTAGAAATTCTTACCAACGTGGGAATTTATTCACCTACCTCCCCATTGGTCATTCAGAATTCATCAATTTATGTGAAATGCAAATTCCTTAATGTGATCGAACCAGACATGTGAAAGCCATTTTTATATGAATCACATAAGAAAAATAAATTTCTAGGAAATGAAACTCCGCGTAGGAATTAAATTCCCATGTGTACCAAACAACTTGAAATTAATTTATAGTTACACTTAATTTGTGTAGCTCAAATGGAGTTACCAATTATTGGATAGATGTCAATGTTATATCATTAGACATGTTAAACTCCAACTATCGATCCATTATAGAATCTAAATATAAATATATTAAAAGGTGTGTTTGACAACGTCTTTGCGCCACGTGGCACCCTCAATCTGCCACTAGAATTTTGCCATGTGTCTATTAACCAACAAGAAGTCAGGTAATCATTTTTTTAAAAGAATATATATGCTGAAGCCTGGGCTCAAACCCCTGACCTCAAGTAAGGATTTCCAAAAAGATTTACCACCTAATCTAACATCTTTTAGTGATTTATGTGTCCACAAAATTATAGATATGTGTTGTAATTATTAATGTGGCAGACTGGCAGTTAATACCTACTTCCAACCATAAAGTTTACTTTCTTATTTGATTTCTTTTTTGCAGTCACCCTCTTGCTCCATATCTCCTTTCGAAATTCATCATGATCGTTAGAGTCCTCTACTTCGTAATTAATTAATGAGGTTGTGTTACAAATTATTCTTGATGCTAATCATATTTTATTGTTGTTGTTCGAGAATACGAATCAGAAGATGGAGTTCCAAGGTTAGAGAGCAACGCCCATAAAGAAGGTTAGTGAAATTGTTAACCACAACAAAAATTCCTTGATTGTAGATATAATTTAATTCAGCTATGCTTTTATGTGCCACGTGGAACCTTTCCTCTTGCACTAGAATTTTGTCGCGTGTGCAATTAACCAACAATAGAGTGATCATTATATTTTTTGGAAAAAGAATATAATGATGTCTTGAATTGACCAAATGATCTAAAATAAGAATTAAGATACATTTACCACCACACGAAGTGACATAGCCCACCACTTCGCTAAGCTAACCCCTTTTGACGTTGAACAAATCTGGGAGAACCACTATCCCCTGGAAGTGGCTCCCAATATTTTGATGGACAATTTGTCCCCGATTTAATGTTAGCTAGCTTTTTCCCTTAAAAAAAAGCTACATATGTATGTCATTATTTTAAAATTAAATTATTAATAGATGAAAAATATAAGTACACCGAGTCTAGTCCGGGCCTAAAAACTAGTTTATATATTAATGGTCCTATATTTGTAGAAAGGAAATGTTTTCATAATTCTATAGTGCAACTAACTATCCCTTAACCAATGAAATTGTATTACAATCCCTTAAACATTATAATTCGAAAAAAAAAAAACCCTTTTTTATAAATTTGTGAGAAGGTTGTATTACCACGTGGCCTAATCGTTGCATAAAAACAGTATCGTAGCTTTTTAAGAGTTTTTAGCTACTAGCTAGTAAGTATCAATTATCAACCATGCTCTATATACATGCAAAACTTATCCAAGTTATCTCGATCTATAACTATAAGCCCAATCCCACACATACCCTATAACCCAGAACTATGCCAAAAAATTATGGCCGTTTCAGCCCAAATCTTACCGTTAAAATTTATCATAAACCCTAGAAATCCCAACCACGCTTACATAAACCCACCTTCGCCTCATCTCCTTCTTCATTTCTCTGCAAAATCATACGTTCTTCTGCTTTCTTTTCTAGGTGGGTTTGTTTTTTCGCTCTTCAATTTTACTTCCTTCAAATATTCTCGATTTTCATTGTTCATAGGTCGTTTTATATATTTATCGATTACGAATTTCAACAATTTCTGGGTTTTTCAATTGGAACATCTTAAATGTATGTAACTGAAAAATATTGAATCTTTTGTTGCGATTGATAAAGATTAAGTACTGAGTAAATTGGTGTATTAGTTAGGCAATAATTTGTTGCAAAATTAGGTTTAGTTTTTTGTCTTGAAGTTTGAAATATGTATGAATTAAGCGCAGCCCTTAAGATCGCCTTCCAAATTACAACAATGGAAGCGTGTCGAGTCATAGCTGCGCAAAATTGAATCAATTTTTTGGGGTTTTCTCACTAGGGTTTTCCTTTTGAGATTATTCCCTTTTTATCCTCACCTAAATTTGTTATTCATTTTCTCTATATAATTTGGATTGATATACATCCTTCAAATTTGCTGAAATTGCTTTGCATATTTCAGTTCATACTGTTTGTGTTTATTTTTTTTCAGCAAATGGGTGGTTGACATTCAAATGAGGTGCTATAAATGCTTGCATTTTAGGTGAGGAAACATATTAAAAAGTAATTGATTTCTTATGTATTGAATGTGCTCAAATAAGCCGTGTTATTGGTTCATTTATGTGTGTTTTCATTTTGTTTTTATGATGTGGTTTGTTAGTTTTAGTTGCTGGCAAGAATGATGATACAATATAATTTGTGAAGAATGTGAATTCTTATGAACTCTAAATTAATTTGCTTATTGATATTCTGACTTGCCAGCATATCTTGAAATCATGTGCTTTAAATGATAGAAGGGATTATGATTTAAACTAGTTCCTTATAAGTAGTCCTTAGGTGCGAATGTTAGAGTTAGCTCTTGTTGTTAATCGAATGCACTTACTTTGGTTATGGTTAGTTGGGGCTCTATGTATTAGGATATCTTTGGCTTTTCTATCATTCAATGTGTTCTTCGTCAAGAATTTAAGATTAACTAGTTTCTTGTAAGGAGTCCTTAGGTTAGGTCTGACTCGGGTACCCATGTACGACACGGGTATTTGTCCAAGTGTCTGGCTATTTTTTGAATTTTTTTCTATTTTTTAGCCTAAAACAAAGTGTCCAAGTGTCTCACTCATGTCCGAGTGTTGAGGATCCAACATGGGTACTTGAGGTGAAATGAACAGTTCGAGCAACATAGGTCTATTTGGGCTAGCTCTTATCGATCAACGAATGCTGGTGCTCGGGTTATGGTCAATTGGGGCTATGTAGTAGGATAACTTGCTTTTCTATCATTCAATGTGTTCTTCTTCATTAAGTATTTAAGATCCTCGCAACTCTTTTCCTTGCTGCCTCTTTTCGTTTTGCGACTGTTGTCCTTCTTTTTGAACATTGTATTTTAATTAGAATTATATGAGGTCAAGTGATGATTTGGATTAATATTCTCACGACGGTCGTCTGAGGCACTAAATCAGTGTCCTTTTGATGTTAATAATCCATCTTTCTGATGATCTCTGTTTTTATATGATATCAAAGTTGTTTTATTTGATTGCGAAATTTTATACATATATTGTTTGTTTGAGGAATTGAGCGTAATGATGATGATGTTGTATAGAACCGACAAATTCATGAAAGGAATACAAACCTCCTACTCATACTGAATGCTCTATAAACTCTGATAAGTTGGTTTATTTCTTTATTTATTTTGTTTTCTTCTAATTCTTTGGTGTTAATAATCCATCATTCTGATGATCTCTATGTGATATCAAAGTTATCTTATTTGATTGAAAAATTTGAACATTTTTTGTTTGTTTGTTTGAGAAATTGAGCGTAATGATGATGATCTTGTATAGAACCGACAAGTTCATGAATGGAATACAACCTCCTACTCATACTGAATGCTCTCTAAAACTCTTTATATGTGGTAATCTTACATTGGTTTATTTCTTTACTTTATTCTGTATTCTTCTAATTCTTTGATTTAACTACTTGAAACTTGAATGTTTCTGTGTCCACATGCAATGGAGAGCACATTGTGGTTAACTGGTTACTGCCTTAATATTCTTATTTAGGTAACAAGTTAATATTGTGGCGATGGCTGGTGTACTTGGTAATGATTTGACGCGAGTGATTAGGATGATATGGGGGTTTGGTGTTTGACAAACTGCGACTTGGGTTTTTAGGGAAGAAAGGTTGATCCTTTCTTCTTAAGAGAATTCATGTGATGTATAAGAGAGTAAAATGAAAGAACCCATGTTTCTCTACTATGTTGATTTTCAATGTCATTGGATCAAATGGTCTTAGGCTTGTTTGAATTTGTGTGGTTAGTTTAGGATTTAGATGGGTGAAGGGGATGGCAAAAATGATGATTCAATTACATGTGTGAAGGATACCATTCCTGTTGAACACATTCTAAAGCTTATTGATATCCTGATTTGCCAAGTTATCCGGTATCAAACCCACGCCTTATTGTGGACTACAAATGGTGATTTTGGAAGACTATCTAGAATTAGTTGCTTTGCTTAGCTCCAATATTAGACAAATGGGTGCTTCGTCATGTTGGCCTCCAACATCATCGGATCACAAGTTCACATACGTTTTGTTTGGCTTACTGCATTGCTCCATTGATGAGGACTGAAACTTTCCTGGTGTTTCTGAGTATGGAGGGAATAGTTTGAAAGACCGGTTACTGCATTGCTCCATTGATGAGGACTGAAGCTTCCCCGGTGTTTGTACTGTTTTTGACAGAAGACTTTCACTTTTTGGGCATGGAGGGAGTAGTTTGAAAGACCGATTGACAGAGTACAATCTTCCTATGTACTTTCTGGCCGTTTAACTGTTGGAGAATGTTTGGACAGTGGTTTTTCTATTTTACCTTCTAAATGAAGGAGTCTCAAATGGTACTCCCTATTGTATCGTCTTTTCTCTTATTTTAGTGAAATTGTTTTACGTCCAACCAAATAGAGTTTATAGGAGGTGAAGTCGCTTTTCGTAGATCACAGATTTGAATGGTCTTTTTTGGTGGGGGTGAAGGCTTGAACCATTGTAGTGATTGAAAGCTCGGGTGAAGAAAGCAATATCAGTCCACACTCTGCACTTTCTTTCGCAACAAAAAGAGTACAAAAGAGGGATTCTACATCCGAAAGTAAATTAAGCAATTGGCTTTACGTGTTATGGTTGTAGTAACCTTGACGTGGGAGATTCTGCCTTTTCCTTGGGATGTAGTAGTATGATACATGAAGTATGAAAGGTGAATTTTTTTTATTATTATTATTTTGATATGCAATGGTACGTGATTGTACCTTAGATTTTCAGTTCTTCAATAAATCTTTAATTAATAATGTGTTTAATTTCGTATCAAATAGAAAATGTAGAAAGTTAATGTTTTGATCATACAAATTTCTATGAATTTACTCTCAATTTTTTTTTCTCTTTTTGTGTACTTCTCAATACATTATGCTTGTGAATGTGATTTTGGAAATTATGTTTTAATCCTAATACCTCTTATAATATGAAAGATAAAAGTTATAAATTTGTACCATGAGATCTAACTTGAAAATCATTTTATATTGTTAGTCTTATAAACAGAAACCATACATATTATGATTGTGAAATTTGATTTTGGAAAAAAGAATGTGTATTACTATTTTTTTATTCATATGAGGTATAAAGGCTGTACAAAGGAGTGGGGGAATTCGAACTTTTGATTGTTCACATCATCTTAATCTTAACAACTAGGTCGAGACATCTTTGGTTAAAATGTATATTACTTGTGGATGGGAATGAACTTCGACTACATAGTAGACCCAAGGCAAAGACTAATCAGCATAAAAAAAAACAGATGATGAATAATTAATGTGATACTATCCTTACAAACTGTACAAGCTGGAATTGGATGGAACGTATGGTTGATATCGCATTATTTGATCAAAAATCACAAGTTTGACAACATTATAGTGTCCTGGAAAACTTGAATTTTGACCAAGAAATCGTGATTAGCGTGGGTAGTATGACGAAAAGGTTAGTTTGGTGTGACACTACTGCTAATCAACTTGGTGACATTATGTTGCCATTTTCTTACTTGGATAGTTGGATTGGATATAAGTAGCTAAAGTTGGTGGTAGAAATTTATTCAAATATGACAAAACTCTCATGTCCCGTGAACAAAAAGACTTCTTGCAAAGAATTGGGTCATTTTGTACCACACCAAAGCAAGGAACTTTACAAGTTTTCTTGGGTAACACTAATATTTTTGAATTATTAATTAGAGTCGGTTCTTTTCATTTTAAATTTTCTTAATTTAGATTATTTTATCTTATTTGTTTTGAACTTTTTGAATCTTTAATGAATTTCTTTATATTTTATGAAATTTTCTAAGTTTTCCTTAATTTTTCTTCTTAACTTTCTTTTTGTATATTAATTTCTTAATTTTTCTTATTTTGTAAAAAATAAGGTGAAGAGAATAAATTTTAATTATACTAAAATTTTATTATCTTTATGTGGTTTTTACTTGATTAGGGTCAAATTTTCAATAAATCGATTGTTATTGGTTGAAACCTATTATCGTATCAATGTTTTAATTTATTATTCCTCTGTTCGTTATTGATATTCATAGTTTGACTTTGCTACTATAATGGTTTTAGGTTTGTGCTAAATTGCTAATATAGCTGATTTGTAGAAATCCTAAGGCAATTTCCATAATTTGCATATTATAAGAGTAATCAGAAACATCGCTATGGTTACTAATGGTTTCCAAATCAATCATTTTTAAGGGTGCGTTCTGGTCAACTTAAAAAATTAAGTTTCAGGTCCAATAAGTTCAGATAAGTTCAGATAAGTTGTAATAAGGTCTAATAAGTGCAATAAGTTCCAATAAGGTCTAATAAGGTCCAATAAGTTCCAATCAGGTGCAATAAGTTCCAATCAGGTGCAATAAGTTCCAATCAGGTCTAATAAGGTCCAATAAGTTCCAATCAGGTCTAATAAGGTCCAATAAGGACCAAATAGTCAATGTTTAATAAACATTTGTATTATTGTCCACTATTTTGTTAATCATAATTTCATATCACTATTAGCGGATTATGTTATTATTAGAATTTTAATTAAAGTACCACAATGATTATATAGTATTATACTTGTATTAGTGTCTATTATTTTATTATTTATTTGTATTATGTCTATTATTTTATTATTTATTTGTATTATGTCTATTATTTTATTATTCATATTACTATTAGCTGATTATGTTATTATTAGAATTTTTTATTAAAGTACCACAATGTATAGTATTATACTTGTATTATTGTCTATTATTTGATTATTCATATTGCTATTGAATAATATTATAATCATGGTCAAATAATTAAGGTTAATAATAATAATAATAATAATTATAATTACAAATATAGGTGTTGAAGCTATTGTGTTGAGAAGAAAGGAGAAGAAATCTGAGAGGTGTTGAAGCTACTGTGACTTTGAACATTTTTTTCTCTTTCTTCTAGTAACATTCAAATAAATGAAAGGTAAAGAAAGCTGAAGAAATGAATAAAGGAGTTGTTGTTAGCAATAAATGTTCAGCTTATTTTCATTGATTAGGAAAAGGAGAATCAGGCCCATAATCAAGCCATTTACAATGAAAGTTCACTGCCTTTTGCTCAGCTTAGATTAGTAACTAGTGCTCCCTCTGTTTCATTTTAATCTACCCACTTACATTTTTCACGCATGCCAATGTAAAACTTTAAGGACATATATCTTTAGTTTTGTATTTATAAAAATTATAAAAAGTACATATTAATAAAATACATACTAAGACGAATCTGACAAGATCCCACATGACTATATTTTTATTCACGTATAAATCACAAATGAGGGTCAAAATGCAATTTGTGAATAGTGTAAAATGTCAAAGTGTGTAGATTAATATGAAACGGAGGGGTAGTATTTTATAAAATTAATTTTTTGATTTTCTATTAGTGTTTTTAAAATTAAAACAACACTATTAGATATATTAGTGATGAAAGTTATGTATAGGCAATATATAAATAGTAATTTTTTTGTTAAATTAATTATGAGATAATTAATAATCATTATTTTTTAAAGGACGAATTATAATAATTATTATTCCATAAAAATTTTGAGGGTAGTATTTACGTTAGTGGTAATATTTATGTTATTCATGGTCAATGTTTTTGTCTAATAAGGTCAAATAAGTTTCAATCAGGTTCAATAAGGTCTAATAAGTTTCAATCAGGTCCAATAAGGTCTAATAAGTTTCAATCAGGGTCAATAAGTTCCAATAAGGTCCAATAAGGTCAATCAGGTTCAATCAGGTCCAATAAGTTCCAATCAGGTTCAATCAGGTCCAATAAGTTGAATCAGGTCCAATCAGGTTTAATAAGTTCCAATAAGTTCAGTTCAGGTTCAATAAGTTCAGTTCAGATAAGTTCCAATAAGTTCAGGTCCAATAAGTTGAATAGAACGCACCCTTAGCCTTATGTCTATGAAAAAAATAACATTTGTGGAAGGATATACTTTTTCCGTCCTAAGATGTAGTTCTTGTTTTTTTTTTTTTGCACAGTCTCCCAAACTTAACTTTGCCTTATAATATCTTCTATTTCGTATTAGTAGAAAATATAAAAAGTTGATATTATAAATGTACACATTGAGACGAATCTAATAGCACCATATGTGATTTTTTTTTTGTATACATTAATGAGAATATTTGGTTAAAGTTTTTAAAATTTGACCTCCAAAAAGAAACATAAACTCTATTTTGAGACGGAGGGAGTATTACTTAGGGTGCGTTCTGTTCAACTTAAAAAATTAAGTTTCAGGTCCAATAAGTTCAGATAAGTTCAGATAAGTTGCAATAAGGTCTAATAAGGGCAATAAGTTCCAATAAGGTCTAATAAGGTCCAATAAGTTCCAATCAGGTGCAATAAGTTCCAATCAGGTGCAATAAGTTCCAATCAGGTCTAATAAGGTCCAATAAGTTCCAATCAGGTCCAATAAGGTCCAATAATCAACGTTTTAATAAACATTTGTATTATTGTCCATTATTTTGTTATTCATAATTTCATATCACTATTAGCTGATTATGTTATTATTAGAATTTTAATTAAAGTACCACAATGATTATATAGTATTATACTTGTATTAGTGTCTATTATTTTATTATTTATTTGTATTATGTCTATTATTTTATTATTTATTTATATTATGTCTATTATTTTATTATCATTACTATTAGCTGATTATGTTATTATTAGAATTTTTTATTAAAGTACCACAATGTATATTATTATACTTGTATTATTGTCTATCGTTTGATTATTCATATTGCTATTAAATAACATTATAATCGTGGTCAAATAATTAGGGTTAACAATAATAATTATAATTACAATATTTTGCAATAATAATTATAATTACATTATTTTATTATTTATTTGTATTATGTCTATTATTTTATTATTTATTTGTATTATGTCTATATTTTATTATTCATATTAAAATTTTTGCTTTTCTACTAGTGTTTTATAAAATCAAAACAAGACTATTAGATATATTAGTGGTGAAAGTTATGTATAGGCAAATATATAAATAGTAAATTTTTTTGTTAAATTAATTATCATAAGAGATAATTAATAATCATTATTTTTTAAAGGACGAATTATAATAATTATTACTCCATAAAAAATTTTGAGGGGTAGTATTTACGTTAGTGGTAATATTTATGTTATTAATGATCAATTTTTTTGTCTAATAAGGTCAAATAAGTTTCAATCAGGTCCAATAAGGTCTAATAAGTTTCAATCAGGTCCAATAAGGTCTAATAAGTTTCAATCAGGGCCAATAAGGTCTAATAATTTTCAATAAGGTCAATAAGGTCCAATAAGTTCCAATCAGGTTCAATCAGGTCCAATAAGTTGAATCAGGTCCAATCAGGTTTAATAAGTTCCAATAAGTTCAGTTCAGGTTCAATAAGTTCAGTTTAGATAAGGTCCAATAAGTTCAGGTCCAATAAGTTGAATAGAACGCACCCTTAATAGAGGCAAATGGAGGCAAAAGACTTACTTCCTCCGTTCTATCTTAAATGAAACATTTGTTTTTTCACACAACACGCTTCTTTAATAATTAATATTTTTAGTTATGCACACGTAAAAAAATATAAAAAAGTTATAATTTTATAATATGCATCGAGAAGATTCTAACAAGATCTCACTTGACTATGTTTTTCTTTATATAATGACGACAAATTGGAGTCAAAATTAATCGACAAATAGTGTCATTTCATTCAATATTTTATTTAAAACAAAACAGATGAAATATATGATTAATACAATATATTCTTAAGCAACCGATTCCATCCTATTGAGGATAATGTTTAGGCATTATTGCTACTCTTGTTAGATGCCTCAATGATGTCCTTAAAAGGAGGGGGGGCCCTAGGTTACATCCCATATGTAACAAGAAAAACCTTAATATGCTTGATTGCTTTGTTGTATTTGATATATAAAACTCATAGTTGAAGATAAAAATAAGTAGGTTGAAAATTATATAAAAACCAATTACGAAATCTATTAAACCTCATCACTATCTTGGTATCTTTACCAAACGTTCACGCTTTTAAGTCCTAATCATCCTATCTCATCTAGGATTAACCACACGTCATTGAAATATATTATACTCCTAGAAATAACAATAATACTCTGCTTATGTACTTGACTTATTAGATAAGATAAGCTAGTACTCCTATTTCAAAAAAAAAAAAAAAAGATTTTTGTTATGACTATGTACTTTCAACGTTTATAACCTTATGATTAGATTCTTGTACAAAGACTATTTATAAAATGTGAGAAAATTAAGAGTGTATTCTTTTCATTTGAATTTTTCTAAATTTAACATAAAATTAATATGAACTTATTAGAATTCATTTTATAAGGTGTTAAAATTAAATTGAACTCATTAAACCTGAAAAAATTTTCTTTGAGATGAGTAGAATACATCTTAAGTCCGTAAGTAATTAGTAATTTAATTAACAGGTAAGTAAACCATTTTCACCAAAGAGTAATATTTTTTCTTTTCTTTTAGGGGATTCACCTTTTTTAAAGATTAAATTTTCATGAAACGAATTACTATGTATAATTTGATAGGGATTACTCCTTTTTTTTTTTTTATCTTTCACACTTTCCTATGCACATCTCTCAATATACATTTTTGAACTTAAATATCTTTCACATATATTAGTAAAAATTGTAACGATTATTGAATATTGATAATGTACTAATTGAGTCGAATCAAACAAGATTCTACATGACTATATTTTTTTCTTCTAAATTGAAAAAAAATTGAGAAGATTCTCTCTAAGTATGAACAGTGTCAATATTCTACGTGAGAATGATAAAAAAAAAAAGTAAATGGAGTACATTATTATTTAAATAAATTACTAACTCGTTCTCCATTTCTCCTACAAAAATTGTTGTCACTTTAACTTTTAATTTAAAACTATTATGTAATTATTTTATCCAAGGACAATTTGATGTTTATCTTATCCAACTACCGAGACCACTCAATAAAATAAAGGTATCAATGTAACAAATTTTAGGGTACTACTAAAAAATATAGTTGAGGGTTTCCTTCAACTAAAAATATAGTTGAGGTGCCAAAAAAGAATATGCTTTTGTAGTTGGATTTATGCGGTCGAAAAGTTGTTGTCTTCAAGTGTATCTTGCTCCGAGGAAAGAGAGATTGTAATTTGCACCATCTTTTTAAGAACTTGTAAGCATTTTTTTAATCTTCTCAATGTGAAGCTTGTGATGCGCATTGTAAAGCAACGTAAGTACGTTAAAGTCATAAAAGTAAGTTTATAACGCTTTACTAAAACATAAGAAGGCTGTTTGATTGGAGGGTTTTAGGAAAGAAAAAAGCAACTTACGACTTTTTTGTTTGGAAGAGAGTTCAATCCACTTTTACATGCTCAAAGGAGTTTCTATACTAAACTTAGGTCATACTACCTCCGTTCTTTTTTAGTTGCAACGTTTGACAAATTGCACTATTCATGTTTTCTTATTTGACCACATTTATTGATTTATATGTTAAACAAAATATAGTCATGTGGGGTCTTGTTTGATTCGTTTCGATGTAAGCTTTCATAATATCAAATTTTTATAATTTTTACTTACATACAATTAGAGATAAAACGATTTGAAATTGTACATTGGCAAGCGTGAAAGTCAAAACGTTGCAACTAAATAAAAACAGAGGTAGTATTTGGTAAATAGCTTTTTCATTGGCTTTTAGCTTTTTAATTTGATGAAACAACCAAAAAAAAGTGTTTGGTTATTGGCTTTTTGGTTGGCTGAAAAGCTGGCTTTTAAGCCAAAATGAAAAAGCTGTCTGGAGCAGCTTTTTGGATTGGCTTTTGGCTTGTTGGCCCACAAACTCTCTAATAAACAACCAACAACCACACTTAATTTTGCCAAACACTTTTGCAAACAGCTAGCTTAAACAGCCAACTTAAAAAGCCAATACATACAGCTAATGCTTCCAGCCAGTCAAACAAGCCAACTAAACCAGCCAAAAGCCAACAGCCAACAGCCGATTGCCAAACAACCCCTAATGGGTAATAATATAAGTAGTTTATCTATCTTATAATATGGTAATTCTCCCTTATTTCTCCAAATATGGGACAACTTACATGTAATATGTGCATAATATATAGAGAATTCGACACTCCTTTTAAGTGCAAAAGTCACCACTGTTCAATTTCAGCCACCTCCATTTACCCGTCCCATCGGCTACAACTACTTGTCATAATGACCCGTTAACCTCCTACCTTTTACGATTTTCCAGATAGGTCTTGTACACTATACAAAAAGATTAAGAATTATATTTTGGGACGGATGAAGTACCACTTTTTGTTATAAAATTTTTTTTTTTTAATATTTCAGCCAACTTAACACCTTAGTATTTTTTTTGTTGAGAAATAACCTTACCCTATTTTCAGTAGTTATTCTACCGATTTCTGATGTTGACCAACTTAGATCCCACATGTGCTCTACACGTGCTTCGAGTTTTTACACTCATTTGAGGAGCAAATGGAAGGGAAAGGGTGGGAAAAGGAAAAAAAATCCACAGACATACCGCATAGACAACAAATTTATCCAGAAATATCAAAATCTTCCATCAAAAGGAAAAATTGCCAAAATAGAAAATCGGTAATATACTTCCACAACATTATTGTCATGTAAAGAAGTAATCATTTTAATGGGTTTATATAATTTCAATTTGTTTAAAGTCAATTACATAGAAAATAATAAGGTCAAATCAAGAACTTATCTGAACTTATTTTTGCTAAAATAAACTTATAATAAGTTGAACAAAACATAGCCTTTATTGAAAAAACTTTCAATTTAAACTATTATAATGAGTTGTCGCTAGCTGCATGTAAAACTAGCTACACGATATTACGAAATATCACAATAAAAAAATTATCGTCACACGCATCATGTGTTTAAAAAGCTAATATAAAATAAAGTAGGCACAATATCTTGGGATATCCAAAATAATCTATAAGCATTATATTATACTCCCTCCGTCCCATAATATAGTGCCTATTTCATTTTTGGTGGTCAAACTTTAAAATCTTTGACCGAATATTCTCATTTGTATATATAAAAAAACATATTCATGTAGGATCTTGTTAGATTCGTCTCAATGTGTAGTTTCATAATATCAACTTTTTATATTTTTTATTAATAAGGAATTGAAGATATTAAAGGTCAAAGTTACGTTTTGGAGACCGTGAAAAAAAAAAAAACAAGCACTATATTATGAGACGGAGGGAGTAGTACGAATAGGATAATAATTAACCTCAGAAACTGGTTATTGGCAATGAGTTGTAAACTTGTAAATTGTACTGCTGTATTGAAGTACTAAGATCATATCTTATGGGCTATGGCTAGATTGGCAACAGCCTTGAATGCTAATCCCAAGCAAGTCCACATCTCTATCAAATCGCAGCGTGACCATTAGTGCCTTTTTCTTTTATTGATCTTCTTAGATAAGCAATCACCATTATATTCATCAATGCAAAAACTCTGCAAATGGTTACCATGCATGATACATGGCAGAGTTAGTCACAGAGTCATTCATTGCTACACCTTCTTCTTTGTGTTTAGGGATGTATCTAGAATTTTAAATTTGAGGTATTAACTAAAACAAATAATGATCATAATATATTTATACATAAATGAAAAGTTGAATTTTAATTATAACAAAACCAAATTCTATATTATTCAAATTATTTATTAGAAATATCTTTATTATATCGATGTTTCAATACCATCTCCATTTCTAGTGAATTTAATTGAATTTCACACTCATCAACAGATGTAATTTTTACTTTAATATCTTTAATTATTTGTTATTAAAGTTTATAAGAAGCTGATATAGATTTAGTAAATGTAAATAGAAAAAAATAAATCCAAAATTTTAAATAGTAAAATTTATTTTTAAGTATTTGTAAATAAATCTTGGTGATACTTAATATATACTACGTATGTTCTTTGTAGGTGCAACAATTAATTATTTTCATTCACTCACCAAAAGACAATATTGTATCTAAAAAAAAGAGAAGGTATGAAGAATGCCAAAAGTCAAATTGCTGCAATTTATTTATGAGTGGAAGAAGAATTAATTCTTATATCACAAAAAATGGTCAAAATTAGGGCTAGTATCAAATTCAAAATATGAAATGAAGATCCAAAATTGAAAAGAAAAAAAAAGCTAAAATAGAAAAGAGAAAGAGCAAAAAGTAAAATCAAACTGGAAATGTATAGAGGGACTCACGAAATAGATCTCTCGTGTCACATGCAAGAACTTGGTGGTGAGAGTACCACTAGAACAAATTGCATTATATGAAATAAGAGTGCGCATATTGACGTAAAAGAAAAAGGAAATTCATTTTTTAGTGGGGGACGTGCCACCCAGGACTCCTAATGAAATCAGCCCATGCTTGTGTTGGCTGTTTTCCTAGGTAATGACTAATGATATAATTACTATATGTTCATGAAAATTTAAGGGTTCAGGTTAATTTCAAATTTACACTTTCGATTTGAAACTATAGTGCCTTTAAAGAACAAAATTTCAGTATGTCTCTAAGAACTTAAGTTGTCTAATGAAGGAAATAGTTTTCATCTTAAAATTGGAAAATTTATGGTTCGTTAGGTTCAGCTTATTTTATCTTATGTTTTCTTATTTTATCTGAACTTATATTCTAATATTTATTGTGTTATCTAATATTTTATTTTATCTTATCTAATTTGATCTTATCTTATCTTTTTAAAATTAAGTTAAAATATTATGGATTGAAAAATTGGGCTAATAATTGAGAGAGGGTAGTCCAATCAGACTCTATGAAGTATAAGGCAACACATAGGGGGACAACAAAAAATAGAAAAAGGAAAAAAAAAGGATAACTAAATGTTGTATTTGAATGAAAAAAAAGGGGGGAAAGTAGGACATTTAAACTGAACATCAGTTTTTTGAGGAAAAAAATGTAAAGACAGTGTTTCCACCCAATTAATTTTATTTTCTAATTCATTTGTTATCACACGTTATCGCACGCATTGCGTGCATGTAAGACTAGTACCTAACAAAGAAACTAGTTTTTTTTATTTTTAATAATTGCAAAATATATTTTTATGAGTCAAACTTTATAATTTTCCAATTTATATGAGTTGTGATTTGTGACAATGTGTATACGGTCTGGTCTAAGGATGCTTCAAAAGGGCATACAAAGTCACAACATAATGTTTTACAATTTACAAACACAGTAACTAAATATTGTGTGATAGCATTATACAAAAGACAAGTTGGAAGAAGTTTGAAAACTTTGGTTGAATGTGCATTACCTCTCCCCATTTTGTTAAAAGGCACTACTAACCTTTTGTATGTGTATTTGATAATTAGAGTTTTGAAGTAAAAGAAAGTTTTGGATCACTTTTAGAGTTTTGATTAGTTAAAACCAACAAATTTTAATAAATCTCGATGTAGTGCTTGGTATATTGATCTTTTTTGGAAAGGAAGTGTGTACGGGTTGTTTATTTCCTCAAGAAGTGGATCCCACTCTAATAGCTTTGAATCAATTGAATACATGCATTAAGATACGAAGGCTTCGTATTCCACAACAATGAAAGCACTTTTTCACTCTTTCATATACTAGGAGATTTCACTTGGAAAAGAAAATGTTCTAAAAGGGGTATATGGTAAAATAGAGTTTTAGAATGAAAACTCTCAAAATGAAAAAACTCCTAATAGGAGCTTTTTCTTTAGAAAATTAGGTCAAAATATGTTCAATGACTTTTTTGCTTCTAATGATACTACTACTACACGTTGTATTAAAATGTCTATAAATGTCATTTTACTCAAACAAATAGCAATAAGCTTTTAGCAATCAGTTAATTGTTACTAAACACATTTATTAAAAATCTTGTCAAATTGACAGTCAAATCCGCTGAACAAAAAGTGAAAACTATAATAGCAAACTCTAAACTCTATTCGCCAAACAGGGATTTTCTGATAAATGCTTTTAGTTTCAATAAGAACTAAATATAGTCACATCTTACACCTTTCTACTACCACCGATCTTTATTAATTTTCTCATAATTCTTTTTGGAATGTTCTTTATTAGCTTACCCATTTCTTTTGTTTCTATTTTGAAATGGGACCACTAAATTTCCATCACACATACATTTAACTTTAACATAAAATAATTATTTCTCTTTCTTTTTATGTCCCACAACATCGAGTATTCTAAAACTTTGTGCAAAAAAAAAGAGTAAACTAATAAAAACTGAAAGGAGTAATTATTTGCTCTCTTTCATTTTTCAGAGTTGATTTTGTCAAATTTGCTTGCTCTATTTTCTTTCTTAGTGTGCTTTTTCTCAAAATTCCAATGTTTCTTTATAATTTTCGCTCATACATAATTCAAAATATAAATAAACAAACTTGTATGTCAAAGATCAAATAAACAAATAACCAAAGACAGATTGGGTATTTCCAAAATCCATGATCCCCACCAATCCACAACATTCAATGAATGAATTAATATTTTATGATATTCATTTCCACTTGTGGATAAGTGTTTAAATTTCATACACAAAAAAGACCTCTCAAGCTCACTCCATTGCAATCACATTCACAGATCATCTGTCCAATTGTCCTCTTTTACAACACAAGATACTTCTTATTGAGTGAAGCAACCACCACAATTATAAAACACATTTTCCTTCATACACCAGTCAATTTCACACATTAAAATATAAAAATCCCTCGTAAATTACTTTCTTTTGTTACATAACCTTCATTGTTATATTAAAAAAAATACAATACTATAACACTAAATTTGAATATTTTTGAACTCAACTAGATTAAATAAAACTAAATTTGTCTGAAAGAGTCTGTTCTCCCTAGCTTATTTTCGGTTCAGTTCAATATGATGCAACTCAATTCAGCTCTGGACAATATTACTCTTACATATCACTATTCATTTCAGTTTAATTCAGTTCAGCCGTAAGAACTGTGGGAAGAAACTAATGGAATTGATCTGTATTGAATTTGTCTTGACCGAATTGAATTTTCATTAATGCATTCCAAAAGAATAGAGCCTTATTAAATTCAATAATATTTGCCACTAGAAACCGTAAAATAGTAAATTCAAAACTTTAATGTACACTTCCATTAATCTCAAAATAGAGCCAGAAAAGGAAATTAAGAAAAAGGAAGCATACCATTACTATATCAATTATATCATCATTGTTACGCCATCTTTCACCAAAAACAAATAGTCTACACATAATATTCCGATATTCATCATATGTACTCTTTTTCTTTTCCTTCTTTTTCACATCTAAAATTTCCAAGTGATAATGAAAGAAGTAACCAAAAACAAACAACTTCCATTCACCAACCCCCCCGCAAAAAAAAAAAAAAAGCCAAAAATGAAAACAAAATTATCCAAATATCTCCAAAAAGAGATTAATTAGTCAAGAAAACCAGTCTGACGCCACACTGCATTACGCACCTGCCTCAAATCCCTCCCTTTCAACGTCCTTCCAACACCTTCTAAAACACTCGACGTCGATTTCAGCTTCAGCGCCACAATCTCATGCGGCGGTAGCATCTCTTCATCATCATCATCGCCGCCTTTGTCGTCGTTGTTATCATTTTCTCTCTCCTCGGAGAATCTCCGCCTCGTATTCCGCATCATCATCATCCTCGGCACATTCACCGGAGCAGAGTGCTGGAACTTCCTAGACTGAGTCAACTCAGCACCGACTCGGTGCTGCGGAGGTTTCGGAATAGCGCGGAAAGGAGTCATGATGCGGTTTCCGCAGTCGTCGGGGAGAGCGGCGAGTATGCCGGAGTTTTCACGAGCGAGGTTGATTTTCCGGCGAGAATCGGAGGATGAGCGAGCTGACTCGGACGAGTCGGAGTCGATCCAGAAGAGATCTGCCTCAGTGAGCTCGTCGTCGGAGATATTTCCGACGGCGGAAGGTACGGTGGAGAGAGAGAAGTGTGTGAAGAATCTGTCGGAGGAAGGAGATTTTCTGTGACGGTAGTTGCTAACGCCGTTAATCTCCATTGTTGTTTTTTTTTTGAGTTTTGCGCGTAAGTTTGTTGTGTGTGTGGGTGGGTGGGTGAGAGGAGAGAGAGTGAGAAGGGGAAATGGGGGGAGAAGATTGGCATTTATAGAAAAATGGATGAAGACGTGGCGGAGAGACGCAGTTGTGTAATATAAGGAAGTCGTTGGAAGTCGTCATCTTTAGACTTTAATTAAAGTTTTGTTTTTGGTTATTTTAATAAAGTTTTTAAGTTTAGTTTAGGAATCGTTTCCCAATCTAGTGTTAGAAATTATAAAAAAACTAATATGAACCCGGTGCACACTAATTAGTGTGCACCCGATCCATATCACGTGAGTTTATGATAGTGTATATTGATATGATATAGTGTATGTTAAAATGATATAGTGTATGTTAAAATGATATAGTATATATTAAAATGATATAGTGTATGTTACAGTGATACAATGTACGTTAAAGTGATATAGTGTATGTTATAATGATATAGTGTATGTTAAAATGATATAATGTATGTTAAAGTGATATAGTGTATGTTAAAGTGATATAATGTGTGTTAAAATGATATAGTGTATGTTACAATGATGTAGTGTATGTTAAAGTGATATAGTGTATGTTAAAGTGATTTATTGTGTGTTAAAATAATATAGTATATGTTACAATGATATAGTGTATGTTAAAGTGATATAGTGTCACGTGCCTGGGCCTGGTCCACACTATTTTTAGTGTGAACCGGGTCCACGCAAGTCGGATTGTAGAAATTAAACAAATTCTCAATTTGGTGTTTGCTCAAAACTTATTCCATAATCTAGGGGTCCATGTAGGCTTGGAATTACAAACCTAACATTTTTAGTTTAACAACACTCCAACCCTCTTTTTTTTTTTGTGAAACTCCAACCCTCCTTATCATCTTGTAAATTTTTTTGTCCTCCTCCCTTCATCCCCACGCTAGTTTGATTTTTTTTTTTAAAAAAAATTTCCTCTAAAAGAAAGAAAGAATACTACTGTTCATTTAAAACCAAATTACAAACAATCTTCACTGCTGAATAAGTACGTAATCGAGCGAGTTACACAGTCGTGGACTAGAATTTCTTGTGAAAAATATGCTAGGTTTTCTTGATTAGGTGAAAGTTTTGAATTATAATGTACAATGAAAATATTTGTTCAGTTTCTCTTTCTCTGTCTGCAAGGTCGTTCTCGTCTCTCCAGCTCCATCTCTCGCATTTCCCTCGACAACCACAAGGTGAAAAAGGTACAATGCATGGCACCCTAGAGGAGACAACTCAGGGACAAAGTCCAACATGGATATCACCTCTCCCACTTCATGCCTACAAGCACAACTTTTAAAACTGAGATGAAGAGGCATGATGTACAACGATGGTAGGCTGAACATCCCCCCATAACCTTAACATGGAAGTCAAAATTTCAACTTGGTCTTCCATATAAGAAATAGTGGACATCCATGTTAGCAGAACTTGAGCCGTTGGCCTTAGGATATATTTGTATAACTTCAGCAATCATTTATTCTTTGCTAATAATGCAAACTAATATAAAGTAAATACCCCAGTTCACATATTAGTACACTGGAAATTAGACTTCCATAGCATGTAGAAAATGAAGATGGAATCTCTCCCAAAATGCCACAAGGATGCTATCGACACATGCGAGAAGTGACTTGTGGCAACCAGAGCTTGCCACATGTGACAAATTCCAAGGAAAAAAAAAGATATATAACTAGTTCATATACAAAATCATTAGATATAAGTTCATAATATTTCCAAAAGCCTAATCACAACTAATATGTGACAAATGGTGCCACTTCTTTCCTTGAATCTTTTTCCACCATAGACAATAAAAACAAATTGGTCGCATGGTTCAGGATGCAGATGTTGATGAACCTCCATGTGATCTGCCAATTACAAATGAAGTTAGTAAAAAAAAAAGATATGAATTTCAAATATTAATCCATATAGACCACTACCTTTGTAATACCCCTATCTTAAGTGTATTTTATTAAGTGCTAAGTATGATTACTAGCCTTATTATATAATAATATTTCTCGAGTGTATTTAAAAAAAATTGAGTTTGACTATGCAATTAGTGAATAGCTAATATTCTTTATTTAGTTAATCGTATAGTAATATTTTAGTGGAATTACTTTTAATGTAAACTCTTAATAGTAGTATATAACTTATATTTTGAAAAGGAAAATAGATGTTTTCTTTTAGATATATATATGTAATAGCCCTGTTTTTAAGAGCGTTTATTTAAAAGATGATTATGTTTATTAAGTTAATTATGTTTCTGAAATTCTTATTTGAGTTGGAGTTGAATTATATTGTCGTGTTTGTAATATATTTATATGTTTAATTTTATAAGGTTATTATTATTAATATTTTTTTATTTTGGGTTTGTGCATTTAGTTGAGCGGTATTTGACCCAAATAGAAAACCGAATTCGGGTTCTCAATCTTTCATATTGTCGGTTTCTTTTAGAAACCCAAACTCCCTTGTTTTCTCTCTCCTGATATTTCTCACCCCCAGAATAAAGAACCCTCAATCCCGTGAAAAAAACTTGAAGCGCCAAACCCTAACCCAATGAAACTGACCCCCACTCTCGTTCGCTAGTGCTGTTCGCCGGAGTTTTCTAGTCTTGTCGGCATCCTAAGCTCACCGGAGCCGCGCTGTTCTGCAGCGGTTTACGGTTTACTTCTCTCGCATCTTCTTCGTTGTTCGTGCTCAGTTTGTGGTTGTCCAGCGAGTGATTGGTTGTGGCGTGCTATTTCATCGATGAACGACCGCCGAAAATCTGTCGTTGGCGTTGCGCTGCTGTTATTCAGCCACGCCGGAGCTCCGCTAATGTGCACTGAGGCTTCGAAACTCCCTCTCAACCCTCTGTTTCTAGATTCTTCGCTGCTCCTGATAGAGCAGAGGTAACTTACCTCTTTGTTTTTAACTTCAGAATTCTTGATTAGTAATTCAAGCCTAATTTATAATTAGATTATGATTAGAAGTTTAAGTATGGAGTATAGTTTAATTGAAAGGAGATACAGTGGTTGTTGTGTTAGTATGGTTAATGTTGTTGTTGTTCTGTTGTGGTAGTTTAATGGTAAACTGAATTTTAGTTATTTATTGAGGTAGTGGTGTTGTTGCTGTGATAATTATTGGTGGTGGTTGTGGAGTTCTCGTGGTGATTGAGGTAGAATTGTTATGTTGTTATTGTTAGTGGTGGTGTTGCTATTATATTGTTGGTGGCTACCGTGGAGTTGTTGTGGTGGGGTTCCGTTGTTGTTTTTGTTGTTGTGTCGTTGTAGTGGTGGTGGTGATGAAGTTGTTGTTAATTGCTTTGTGAACTTAAGTTAGTTGTATCCAAGTCTTTTATTACTTACGAAGTACACACATTTATATTGTAGCTTTCGGTTTCACCGAGGAGTCGTTTAGACCGAGGTAGTTGTTTAACTATGATTCGAAAAGGTAAGGTTTCATATTCAGAACTTTTATAGTTTACATTATAAGTCCAAAGAGGTAAAATTTCTTACTTTAACGTTTTGTAGGGTTAAAGGTAAGATTTCTTAGTCAAATATTTTATAGTTTACAAGCAAAGTATTTGAAATTGTGATTTAGTTGAAAGAGAGAATATTCCTCCAAAGATCGAAAGTTTAGTTTTCAAAGGAACTTTTATAGCTTACAAGAAGTGTTTTTAAAGAATCTCGATTTTGTTGAGAATGGATCGAATAGGAGAATGTTCCTCCAAATAGAAAGTTTGGTTTTCGAACCGTAAATGAAGGAAAGATTATAGAAAGATATTTCGAATAGTTTTTATGTTTGCAAAGTTATGGGATTGCCTATGTGGTATCTTTAAGAATAGTTTTGTGTTTTCAAAGTTGTGGGGATTACTTAAGTGGTATCTCAAGGAATTGGAACTTCGTCGGGTTCGTCTCGACTTTACAGATACAAAATAGTTGGGGGGTACGTTGATCAGTACCTCGGACTTAGATCTTCTGCTGCGGTTTGGCCGTATGTAGGGTGTGCACACTAGGGGTCTTTGTCTATAGTTATCCGGAGGGCCTAGCTAGCCCAAAGGCAAAGAAAGTTCGTTCCATTCCCTAGGTTTATGATTCTTTATTCGTGAAAGAAAAAGGAAAGCAAGGATTTGTTTGGAAAAAGAAAAAAAGAAATGATTATAAAGCTTGTTATTTTATTTATATGTTTTGAAAGAAAAATGATTTGTAGGATATGATTAATGTTATCCTACCTGCATATATGTTTGGCTTCTTAGTATGAAATCTTGCTCAGCCAGTTTGGCTGATACTACATGCCTGATATATGCAGGTACATGAAGGTAATGTATAATGAAGAAGGTTCGATGTTGGAAGTTTGTTGTATGCTTTATACTATTTGTATCGCGGCGAGGACGATCAACTTTGTAATATTATAGTTAATAGTTAATTTGTAATTGAATTAAAAAGGTTTGAGTTTGTAAAGTCTAGACTTGTTTGGGTTGCTGGATTTTGAGGATACATGTTTACGAATCAGACGCGAGTCCTAAATTAAGTTTTAGGCAGTCCGTATTACAAATGGAACTCTGCCGAATTTTCTGTAGAATCTTAGTAACATATCTAGTTGTTTAAAATATTTGAGGATCACTTAAAATAGTTTATTAGAGTTAGATGTTCTAATATATTCATTGGATTCTAAAAGTTTTAGTAAGTTAAGCGTTTTTGAGGTCCACACTCGTGGTGAGTGTGATGGTAATGGCCCGGATTAGGATTTCCGCTGTGTTTAGTTCCTAATTAGGTTGGTTATAGATTCGGGTTGTTACAACCTTAATGAACATGTTTTCTTGTTATGACCTTTTTGTCTGCATATACTGCAAGTTACTTTCCCCCGAACTGATTCATCCATCTCACTTCGCAATCGTTTGGATGGAGGTCGCCCCTTAGAGCATTTCTGGTCAGCATCAGCAACTATCTTAGGTCCATTATAAGGAGACCAATAGTCTTTGTCAGGAATTGGAAAAAATTTAGCATCATATGTTCTCATATATTCTTCAGATGTGAAAAAAGGATCAATGAACTGAGAAGGAGACAAGTTGTATGCTCTACAGCAAGCAAACACATGAGAACATGGGATTTTATAAATCTGAAGTTTGTTACATGTGCAAGTCTTGAGACTAAAATTCACGGTGTGGAAATGACCACCCTTTCTATCATTCTTACCACCACGGCCTGTTGTAACCTGATAAATGCCTTGTTCGTGATGAAACATAAGAACGTTATGGTGCATAGCTTTTTCTTTATTAGCATCCAAGTCCTTAGTTATCTTTACACTATATGCATGACCATCTAACAACCTTTTTTTTGACAATCGGCGTCGCTCCACAAAGTATGCGTTAACTCGAAAGAAAGTAAGCTTCACGAGTGCTGTGATTGGTAAGAAGCGAGCTCCATTAAGCACATTGTTGAACACTTCCGCTAAGTTGGTTGTTTTGAGGCCATATATGTAGCTTCCATCATGACAAAGTGACCACTTTGAATCATCGATCTTTCCCATATATTCACGAGCTTTTTCATTCATCTTTGTTATCATATTCAAACCGTGATCAAATTTCTTCTTTTGATGTTGGAAAGCTGTCCAACCAACTTTGTCTTACAACTCTATGTTCTTGAATTCCGTGTTGACATTTGAAGTCAAGTGGCGAATGCTAAACCTATGGTATGCATATGGCTCAGTCCAACCGCTATTATCTTCCTTCATAGCTTTCATAATACCCAAATGTCGGTCTGAAAGTACACATAGACCGATTCGTTGTGTCACAAATCTCCTAATACATGCCATGAACCATGGCCAACTGTCACCATATCCAGCTTCAACAATGGCAAAAGCAAGGGGGAATATTTGGTTGTTAGCATCAACACTCATAGCTATAAGAAGTGTCCCCTTATATTTACCATATAAATGGGTCCCATCAATGGTTATAAGGGGTCGACAATGCTGGAAACCTTATATAGAGGGTCCAAATGCCTAGAATACTCTTTGGAAAATCTCGAACTTGGGATCAGCAGTTCGATGGTTATCAAAGTGAACAATAGTCCCTGGATTAGCTTCCTTCATTGCTTGCATAAAGTGTGGGAGTATTTGGAAAGATTCATCCCAATCACCAAATACATGAGCTATTGCCTTTTGTTTTGCAAGCCAAGCCTTCTTATATGAGATTGTGAAATGAAATTGTTGTTTGATAACCTCAATCAAAACTCGAACTTTTATGGATAAATCTATCTCAACAAGATTCCTTATATGGTAACTAATGAACTTAGAGTCCATATTTCGATGATCTAATTGAAGGGTGTCGCTAACACATGTGGAACCATGAGGACCTTGGTAAGACACAACTATAAATACTTCAGATGTATAACTCTTTTGTGAACCTCTAAGCTTCCAAGAACACTGAGTTGGTTTTCGACCACACTTGAAAGTGATTGTGTGAGGTCTAGACTCAAACACAAGAAAATGTTGATTTTTGTTAACAAAATAGCTAGTAACAGCATCAATTAATGCAGCTTTGTTGGCAAATTCTTGTCCAACACAAAACTCGGCACCTGATTTATAAGACACCATGGAAATCCAGGTGTAAGTGTAAGGTATATGACAAGAAAAAGGGGATTATTATGGTATGAGGAAATTCCTCGTTTTGTTTTGTTCTTGAATAATTTAAGTTGTTATTCGTTGTATTTATCTTAGTGCACATGTAATTTGAATTGGTAAAAGAAATTCTATTAATTCAGTCAATGTAGTAGACGAAGAATAATGGAGAAAACACAAAAGACGGATGGAATATACTTCATATGGGTGCTTTTTTTGAAAAAAAAAAACAGTTTGGTGTTTTTTTTTTAAAAAACCTTTTGAAAATATGAGTTAGATTTAGGGCGTGTTCGACAATAGTAGTTATAAAAGTAGTTGTTAGTTGTGCTGGTAGATGTTAGTGGTTGATGGGTAGCGGTTAGTTGTTAGTTGTTCAAGTCGCGGTATAAGATATTGATGTTCGGTAGAAAAAGCTGTCAAATTAGTTGTTTGCAAATAACTAGTTAAAAACTCACACAAAACTTTAATATATAATAGGGAATTTTCCTCGAGTACCTTGAGATTTGACGTAATTTTCAAATTACCACTCACATTTGGAAAATTTCTCAAATACCCGTAAACTTTGTGTTTTGACTCAAAATACCCTTATCATACACCGAAATTCAAGTGCATTAATTTCCTAAGGTACCCTTGAAACTTAAATCTTTGAACTTCGAAATTTAATAAGAATATTTTGAAAATTAAGCCAAACTTCAAGGGTACCTCAGGACATTTCTCTATATGATTTATACACTACTAAAGGCTATCCCAAAAACTACAAATTGTAGCTTTTTACAAACACTACTAAAACACTACTTGTAACACTACAAGCTACTTATATCACTACCTTACCAAACACTACTATTTTTTTTAATACTGTTTTGACCGAGTCAAGTTACTAAAAGCTATTCTAAAAAACTTGTGCAGAACACGCCCTTAGTAGGTTGAAATAAATTCTAACACCTTATAAAATACAACTAGTATTTTGGTCCAGGTCCGTTACAATTATCAAATATATTATTATTTATAAATTTTATAATTAAGTGTATTAGTTTTTCATAATATTATGTCTAGTGCATAATTGGGAGATGGAAGTTATGGCATGATAAATCGTTTTAAAAAAAAACTTCTAAGGAATTGGAGGAGATAAATAATAATTTCAATGGAATTGGGGTAAGAGAATATTGTTACTTAAGACTCTATTATGTTTTACTATATATATATGAAATATTAAGCATTCAAAATGTAGTGAATTAGTGGCTAAACTCTGACCTTTTATTTAAAAGGTCATGTGTTCGAATCCTACTAAATACACATTGTTTATATTTTTAAATGAGATTATAAACATGTGTATTAGAAGCTTGAGAAGAGTGCCACGTGACACCGTTTCTTTAATTGGAACGCCTTTTAATATAAGTTTAAGTAATTGTTTAATAAGCTCTAATAAGTTGTATCCCTCTTTTTTCTACCAAATAATAATCTCTATTATATAAGGGAAGGCGAGAGCGATGGTGTCCTCTTTTGAAATGCATATTTTGCCCCCCTTCCCTTTTTAAATTACAAAAGGAATGTCAAAATCATTATCCACACTCAAAAAAAACTACCGAAAATTATTTTACAACACTCACTCACAAATCACTTAAAAGAAGAAAGTTTACAAATCACTCATACAATTGAGAAAATCACGTTACAAAAATCACACAAATCACTCAAATAATCAGGAAACTTTATTAAAACTTAAAATTAGCATACAAACTAAAACTAATAACCTAGAATGTCAATACATACAAAAATATTTACAAAAATTTACTTACAAATCACTATTCTCAAGAACCATTCTCAATTAATGATGGGTCATGATAAAAAAATAGAGGTATATTTGTAGTGAAATTGAAATTTAGAAGTTAGACAAGGAAAAAAATATTTACTTTTTTTATAGTGTTCCCTATATATAATGAAACTTTTACATATATTTGGACTTATCTTTTTCTATTATATAATAGTGATTAATTATCAAGGTAAAAAGGTTTATGTAAAATATCATTCAAGAATTAAAGTACAACATATCTCTATTATATAAGGGAAGGGGGGAGCTATGGTGTCCTCGAATGAAGAGACTATGTTACCCCCTTCCCATTCTAAATTACAAATTCACTTACAAATCAAAGGGGGCTTCAAACAAAAATACAAAAAAATATAATTATAACAATCGCGATACTCAGAAGTCAACTAAAAAAATTGCATAATTTACGTTATGCAAATCACTAAAAAATGAGAAAACTTTACAAAAACTTAAAAATTCACTTACAAACTACAACCTATGAAAAAATTGACTTGAAATCAAAGTGTTAACTTTCTTTACAATTTATGAAGTAATGTACTTAACTCAAAAATCAACTAAAAAATTATAATATTAGAAATCATAAATAAATTCAATAAAATTTCTTTTTTTTTCATAGAATTTAACTTTGAAAAGTAGTACAAAAAAAATAAAATAAAAAGATTGGTGAGAGACTTAAGTGACAGAAACTAAACCTATCAAATTTTGCAACTAAAAACAATTATACTTCGTATGTCATAATGTCCAAATTTTGACTCTTATGCCGTAGAAAATTAAGTTTATGTTTCGAAAAAAATTCAAGCACGCATCGCGTGCAAAAAAATTCTAGTAATAATATAGTGCTTGTTTAGCCCACCTTATTTTCAGTACTTACTTAAAAAAAAATATATAAGATCTAACAAGAATTAATAAGGTATAACAAATTCAGATAAGAATTTAGGGCCTGTTCTCTTCGACATAAAACAGCTGAACTAAACTGAACTGAACTGAACTGAATTGAACTGAACTGAACTGAATTGAACTGAACTGAACTGAATTGATCTGAACTGAACTGAACTGATCTGAACTGAACTGAATTGAACTGAACTGAACTGAAATGAATAGTGATATGTGAGAGTAAAAGTATTGTCAAGAGCTGAACTGAACTGAACTGAACTGAACTGGTCTGAACTGAACTGAACTGATCTGAACTGAACTGAATTGAACTGAACTGAATTGAACTGAACTGAACTGAATTGAACTGAACTGAACTGAACTGAAAATAAGCTGGGGAGAACAGGCCCTTAGGGATGGCAATGAGTCCAAGACCCTATCCAGATCCACCAGACCCTACCCTAAAATTAGGGTATGAGTCTTAATTTTTTGGACCCTATGGGCAAGGGTAGGGTATGGGTCTTGGTCTTATCGGGTAAGGATAGGGTATGGGTCCACTCCTCAAATACCCAGACCCTAGCTAGAGACCCATCTAAATAAAATATATATATTTTATTTTTTAAAATTACAATAAATATAGATATAAATATAACCTTCTAAGTTCCAACGTCTAGCAGAATTCCTATAAATTAAAACCCTAACCCTCCCTCACTTACTAGCCGCCAATCTCACTTCTATCAGACTCACAATCTCTCTCTCGCATAGAGTACGCAATTGCATGTGATGTTTTTTTTTTATAGAAATGTAGTAGAAGTGTAGAACTAGTAGAAGCTAATTGCAAAATTAATATATAAAATTATGCTTAACGATTATACATACATGTGATAATGTGCGCGGATTTTTTTTGTTGGACCCATTAGACCCTAGACCCTACCCGACCCTACGAGTACGGGTCCTAAAAAGTTTACCCTATGGGTATGGGTCTATATCCAAAGATTAGGGTATGAGTATGGGTCTAGCCGGCCTTACCCTACCCATACACTACCCATTGCCATCCCTAGATCAGATCTAATAAATTTTTAAAACTATATGGTTTTTAATTGAGTTTGAAGTTTAGTTAGAAAAAAAAGGAAAATTGATATACATAGCCCTAAGGACTATTTATAAGGTGCTTAAAATGAAAATAAAATATTGAATCAAGCATTTATTACCTCAATTGATATGAAAATGTGTCTTGAATTCTTAAATTGTTTTCATTAAAAGAAATGTATTTAATGCTTATATGTAGTCCTTGGAGCTACATATAACATTACCCAAAAAAAAATTGCTCATGAATTCCTCGCTCATATTGTTTTAATCTGAAAATTTGTAATTATTTTTTATTTATAGTAATACTTATCCTACTCCAAATGCAAATCGACAAAACAAGGTCTATTAACTTTGTCAATATTGTAAAAGAAGAAAAATGTAGAAAACACAAGAGACTGATGGAAGATATGCGTACTTTCGCTTCACTTTTAAAAAATAAATCTCAAGGTTTAATAAACTAGATAAGTTTTATGAAGTACTAGTTCTTTTTGATTGAATTAAACTGAGTTGAAATTATTGTTTTTTTAACTAAACTTAATTTCTATGAGTTAAATTGAAGTGAATTGAAATCGTAAGAGAAAACTAACTGAACAGAATTTGTCTGAACTATATTGAAATTGTCAAAACTAAACTGAATTTTCATTAATTTCTTCCAAAAGAACAGGGACTTAGTATAATTCAATACATTTTAATAAGTTATAAGAATTTTAGTTATGTTTCAATAAGGTCTATTGAGTTTTTAGATTAGTTACAAAAATAAACTAAAATAAATGCACCTTAAATCTACATTTTCTTGACCTTAAATCATGATAGTACAAATTTATGCTACTCTCTTCATCTCATAATATGATTCTTGTTTTTCAGTTTTCAAATTTATTAAGCGTATAACGTATCATGATTTGTGTTCAATGATGTAAGTGTATCGTGATGAAGTGAATGATTTCTCTTTTTATTAATTGAACAACATTTATTCAAGGTTTTTGGTAAATTGAGCTACTAGTTTGGGCCAATAAAATTAATTTACATGAACAACAAAATATATAATAAAAATAAAAATAAAATAGAAATATTTTTGGGACACATAAAAAGGAACACAACACTTTATGAGACAAAAAGTATATACTAAAACAAAAGTCACTATTTTTTTTTGTTTCTATACCCTCCCGAAATACTAAATTTCCTCTTAATTATTTTAAATTGTGTTGCAACAGTTGTGACTGTCAGGTTGGACTTTGGAGCATACCAACTTTGACAATGCCCATCAACATTCAATGCAATGCAACAATTTTCTACCGCCCTACTACTCTACTATATGTAAACAGTGGTATAATTTACCACTATAAATATGTAAGCGTAAGATTTACATATGTGCATCAGATCAAAATACTTCAATATACAAAACTCTCTCTACTTGCATAACTTCTCTCTCTATTTCTCACAACACGTTATCAGCACGAGTGTTCTACCGGAATTTTTTTTAAGGTATCTTTAAAATTTTTACATCCATTTTTTTTTAAGTTTAAATTTTTTTTCTCCAAGCCCAACCCTTTTACTACCCGAACATGGACCAACAAAGTAACGGGATTAACATTGTTTTACACAATGTCTCTGTCTCGGGTATTTATTTTTGGATAGAGCGAAACAATGTGCCATTCACTACCAACCCAGCGAGGGAACTGTAATACAGCCCCGACCCAGTAACCGTAACAACGGTACAAATACTCATACCAGAGAAAACCCACAAACCCCTGTTCCCAACACCAATAATAACCCTCCTATACAACCAGCTGAAAATCAACCGCCCAGTAATAAAAGAGATAGAGATGAACAGGAAGAAACTAGTAGTAAACGTCACCATACTACTAACGCAGAAAACAAATAATTTTAACGCCACCTTCATGGAGGGCAAGGACATTTTATTTACGTTATTTTATTTTATCTGCTCTTAAACCGCCTATATGGACAGGTTAATTTTTTTTATTGCCACCTATATGGACGGCCTAGTGAATGATAGCATTATTATGTCTTATATGTGCAATAATGTCGTATGTATGCAGGGAACAAGCATTCAGAACATTATTATATATTATTGTCTCTAATCTTCTACTTTTTTTGCATTTATAGTTACATATATTATATTACCAATTTACTAGCATGCTCTAATATATATTTGTCAATATTAGAATTTTATTGCGTTGTATATTTTTTAACTGTATATGAACTGCACAGTTAGGGATAACCCTCTATAAAAGCGGATTACCATCCCCATTTTCACCACATATCCCTTATCTTCTTCCGATTTTTCTTCTCTAAACCCACAAATTTTTTTCCTTCTTCCTCAACCTTCCGGCCACCATGTTTAACGCCGACGACAACCGTCCTCCACCCTCATCTTCCTCTTTTGAAGAGGATTTTAGGAAAATAAAACTCTACTTATTTCTTATAGCCGGTTTCTTTTTCCTCCTCATGGCATTAATGATATATCTCCTAATACATAAATAGGAGACAAAAAAAAAAATTTCCCCCGGAAGAATGGCGAAAAATGCACATGAATATCAATTTTTTTTGTCTTTAAGTGCATTTTAGGAAGTTTTTTTTGTTTATTCACTTGTTGTATTTTGTTTCTATTTTTGGTATTTTCTTGCTTTTTTTTTGCTTAGCTTCATTATTGTTGTACGCTATTTTTAGTTTTTTTGTTTGTATTATTTATCTATAATAATAATGATATAAATCAGGGGGAGATAATATATATATGTGATTTATCATCATTACTAATTTCAAATATTTACCTATTTGTAGTCAAAAGAATGGGAGATCTAGTGAAAAGACAATTTAACATACTAGATCTATCTGGGCAAAAGTTTTTAGAATGGACGGTGGACGCCCAAATGAATTTAAAGGCCCAAGGACTGGAACATACAATTAAAGATGTGACAACCCAACAAGGGGATGCAACTACAACAGCCGCATCAGTTAAAATTGCGACTGTACAAGAAAAGGCAAAAGCCTTAGTCCTCCTAAGACATCATTTACATGAAAGTTTAAAAAGTGAATATCTACTTGTGGATGATCCAAAAGAACTATGGGATAGCCTAAATGAAAGATATGGGCATCACAAAAATGTGCTTCTCCCAAAGGCACATTATGACTGGACCAATCTGAGGTTCCAGGATTTTAAAACGGTCAGTGATTACAATTCAACATTGTTTAGAATTGTATCATTGTTAAGATATTGTGATCATCCCATCACGAAGAGCAAATGATAAACAAAACGCTCTCCACTTTCCACGCCTCTAATATCATATTGGCAGAACAATACAGGTTCAGAGCTTTCAAAAAGTACTCTGAGCTAATCTCAGTACTACTTGTGGCTGAACAAAATAATGATCTTTTGCTGAAAAATCATAATCTTAGACCTACGGGGTCTTCAGCCACTCATGAGATAAATGCTATAGAAAGCTCTAATCCACCAGAAGCAAATGCTATACATAGTGGTGGACGCGGTAATTACAACGGTCGTGGGAGAGGACGTGGTAATTACCGTGGCCGAGGGCGTGGACGTGGAAGAGGCCGATTTTCCCCAAGAAATAATAATTTTAAACATTCTGATAAAAATTGGGGACAATCATCTGGAAATCAAGGCAGACGTCCTATAAAGGAAATGATACTTGCCATAGATGTGGCATGACGGGCACTGGGGCCGCACATGTCGTACTGCCAAACATTTGGTAGATCTATATCAAGCTTCAATAAAAAACAAAGGAAAAAATGCTGAAGCAAACTTTGTTAATGAAGCCACTACATCCATGCCCAGCCTTGATGTTTCAGATTTTTTTATGGATGATGCTGAAGTTGAAAATAAGTTTGTTTAGATCACAATCGATTAATGTGCTTAGTTTATTTCAACTGCTTCAATATCCACTTTCATGTATTTGTTCCTTTATTATTAATAAAAATACGTATTTTTCTTATACTAATCATCGTATTTATTATTTATGAAGATATGAATTCATCAGAAGTTGGAATTAAAGAACAATGTCTCCTGGACAGTGGGACAACACACACCATATTGAAAAATAAAGAGTATTTTTCAAAACTTACAATATTCCAAGCAAATGTTAGTACAATTTCTGGGACAGCCAAGCTAATTGAAGGCTCTGGAAAAGCTTGCATTATATTTCCAAATGGGACAAAATTGATAATTAATGACGCATTATATTCGAGTAAATCTCGAAGGAACCTCATAAGTTTCAAAGATGTACGTCAGAATGGTTACCATTTGGAAACAATGACGGTGAACAAAGAGGAATTCATATGCCTAACGGCAGAGAAAAACGGCAAGAAATACATCTATGAAAAATTGCCAGCAATTTCCTCGGGACTATATCGCATAGATATACGTCCGATTGAAATTAATATGATATCTAACCAGAAGTTAGATAATAAATCATTTACTCTATGGCATGACCGATTAGGCCATCCTGGCACAGGAATGATGCATAGAATCATTGAAAACTCAAATGGACACTCTATAAAGAATGT
The DNA here is from genome assembly GCF_026745355.1 of Beta vulgaris subsp. vulgaris. NCBI lineage: Eukaryota > Viridiplantae > Streptophyta > Magnoliopsida > Caryophyllales > Amaranthaceae > Beta > Beta vulgaris. The sequence goes on from NC_079208.1 coordinate 3,746,237, forward strand.
CAAAATTCCTCGGTCAAATGAATTAACATGCTCTGCATGCTCACTTGGCAAATTGATAATCAGCCATCTATAAATAAGATTGCCACTGAATCTCCAATGTTTTTAGAAAGAATTCAAGGAGATATTTGTGGGCCTATTCATCCTGCATGTGGACCATTTCGTTATTTCATGGTATTAATTGATGCCTCTACTCGATGGTCACATGTGAGCCTTCTGTCAAGCAGAAATGTTGCATTTGCAAAACTTTTGGCTCAAATAATTCGATTAAGAACTCAATTCCCAGATCATACAATAAAGAAAATAAGATTAGACAATGCTGGGGAATTTACATCCCAAACATTTAATGACTATTGCATGTCTATTGGGATTATTGTTGAGCACCCTGTACCTCATGTACATACACAAAATGGTCTTGCTGAATCATTAATCAAAAGACTACAATTAATTGCAAGACCATTAATAATGAGGTCAAAATTGCCATCTACTACTTGGGGTCATGCTATATTACATGCGGCAACATTGATAAGATTAAGGCCGACAGCCTATCACAAATTCTCACCATTACAATTAGTATCTGGTCGAGAACCGAATATCTCACATTTGAGAATTTTTGGGTGCGCTGTACATGTACCTATTGCTCCGCCCCAACGTACTAAAATGGGTCCACAAAGAAGGATGGGAATATATGTTGGATTTGAATCTCCATCAATTATCAAATATTTAGAGCCAACAACTGGTGATCTATTTACGGCTCGATTTGCCGACTGTCATTTTAATGAGTCGGTATTCCCATCCTTAGGGGGAGAGAAAGTGGACCCACAAAATATAAAATCGGAAATTACATGGAACGCATCGCAAATGTCGTTTCTGGACCCGAGAACAAATTCATGTGAACAAGAAGTCAAGAAAATTGTTCATCTGCAAAGTATTGCAAACCAATTGCCAGATGCATTCACAGATTCTAAGAAAGTGACAAAGTCACATGTACCTGCTGCGAATGCTCCGGAACGGATTGAAATTCCTAATGACAATAAGGCAATTGAAAATGAGTCAATAGCACGTCGAAAACGTGGCAGACCACCCGGTTCTAAAGATTTAAAACCGAGAAAAATGAAAAGGCAAGGGGAGACAACGAACGAAATTAATATAAATCTCCCAACAGAGCATGATGAAAACAAAAATGAAGAGAAACGTGTTCCAGAAGAAAAGGAACATGAAAGCGTAGACAACAATGAAACTTCAATTAATTATGTTTCTACAAAGAGACAATGGAATCGAAAAGATGTTGTCTTGAATGAAATTTTTGCTTACTCGATAGCGGTTGAAATGACATACGATGAAAATGATGTAGAGCCAAATACAGTTGATGAATGTCGCCGTAGAAAAGATTGGCCAAAATGGAAAGAGGCAATTCAAGCAGAATTGAGATCACTTGAAAAACGTGAAGTATTCGGTCAAATAACCCAAATACCAAAAGGTGTAAAACCAGTTGGGTACAAATGGGTATTCGTGAGAAAACGAAATGAGAAAAATGAGGTTACTAGATATAAGGCAAGATTAGTAGCCCAAGGCTTCTCGCAAATGCCAGGGATTGATTATGATGAGACATATTCTCCAGTAGTCGATGCAACTACACTAAGATTTCTGGTAAGTTTATCAGTTTCGAAAGGATTGCAAATGAGATTGATGGATGTAGTGACCGCATATTTGTATGGCTCACTTGACACAGATATTTATATGAAAGTTCCTGAAGGACTAAAACTACCAGAAAATTGCATGCCCAAAGAGATGTTCTCAATAAAATTGAAAAATCACTCTATGGGTTAAAACAATCTGGAAGAATGTGGTATAATCGTCTTAGTGAATACCTATTGAAAGAAGGATTCAAAAATAATCAAATCAGTCCCTGTGTTTTCATTAAGCGATCTAAATCAGGATTCGCGATCATTGCTGTATATGTCGATGATTTGAACATTATCGGAACTCCTAGAGAACTTGAAGCGACTGCAAAATACTTGATGAAAGAATTTGAGATGAAAGATCTCGGGAAGACAAAATTTTGCCTTGGCCTGCAAATGGAACATCTAAGAAATGGGATTTTTGTCCATCAATCAAACTATACAGAAAAAATCCTGAAACGTTTTTTCATGGACAAAGCCCACCCAATAAGTTCTCCAATGGTAGTGCGTTCCCTGAATGAGAAAGATGATCCATTCAGACCACGAGAAGAAACGAGGAGATTCTTGGTCCTGAAGTACCATATCTAAGTGCAATTGGTGCTTTAATGTACTTGGCTAACAATACTCGACCTGACATAGCTTTTTCAGTAAACTTGTTAGCTAGATACAGCAATGCACCAACCAAGAGACATTGGAATGGAGTCAGACACTTATTACGTTATCTTCGAGGAACACAAGATCTCGGATTATTCTATCAGTCAGACCAATGCGTCACTCATTGGATATGCAGATGCTGGCTACCTTCAGACCCACAAAAGGCTAAGTCTCAATCCGGATATTATTCACTTATGGAGGTACTGCAATATCTTGGAAATCAGAAGCAGACTTTGACGGCCACATCATCAAATCATGCAGAATTAATTGCTCTTTATGAAGCTGGAAGGGAATGTGTATGGCTAAGGTCAATGATCAAGAATATCCAAGAAGAATGCGGGATGGAATCAATAACAACAAATCCAACTATCATCTACGAAGACAATACTGCATGCATCACCCAAGTAAGCGAAGGGTACATCAAAGGAGACAGAACTAAACATTTATCACCAAAACTCTTCTTCACTCATGACCTCCAAAAGGAAGGGACGATCAACATCCGACAAATCCAATCATGTGAGAATCTTGCAGATTTATTCACCAAATCTCTTCCGGCGAAGAAATTTGAAGAATTAGTCCGAAAAATTGGAATGCATCATCTCCATGATATATGCTAGATTCAGGGGGAGTATTATATGCGCTGCACTCTTTTTCCCTTCAATCAGGTTTTTATCCCACCGGGTTTTTCCTGACAAGGTTTTTAATGAGGCAGTATATCAAAAGCATATAAAACATAGAACCAACACTGACATTCAAGGGGGAGTGTTGCAACAGTTGTGACTGTCAGGTTGGACTTTGGAGCATACCAACTTTGACAATGCCCATCAACATTCAATGCAATGCAACAATTTTCTACCGCCCTACTACTCTACTATATGTAAACAGTGGTATAATTTACCACTATAAATATGTAAGCGTAAGATTTACATATGTGCATCAGATCAAAATACTTCAATATACAAAACTCTCTCTACTTGCATAACTTCTCTCTCTATTTCTCACAACAAATTGCAAGTATTTAATAGATGCAACTACGATATACTCCCTCCGTCCTCTATTAGTTTACCTGTATTCCTTTTACAAGTGTCCCTTTTTAGTTTACCCCTTTCTTTTTTTGTTGTTTTTGGAATGGGACCACAAACTTTTCATCACACATACATTCAACTTTAATATAAAATGTCAGTTTCTCTTTTTTTTATGACCCATAACATTATTTCTCCTAAAACTCTGTGCAAAAGAAAGGGGTAAACTAATAGAGGATGGAGTGAGTATAATTGTGCTATTTATAAAAAAAGTGATACTATTAACAAGGACAATTCTTTAAATTGAAAGCATTTTAAATTTTTAATAGTTGCAATTGCAGCATATATAATTGAAAGTAAAGGAGAAAATTTCGTATATAGTTTATGAAGGTTAATTGATTTTCTCTTTTTTTTTTTTGAGGGGAAAGAGAAGTGCATTAATCAAAGGGACAAGGTGTCCATAAGTACATAAGGTGTTACAGCACTAGGACAATGACGCTCCCAACATTGCTCAACACCAAAAGGCACTACTCTAGCGAGGTTATGGGCAACACAATTCCCATCCCTCCTAACATGAGAAAAAGAAACAGAAGAAAAGCCATTACACATAGAAAGATATCCCCAAGTATTGCATCCAAATCTGAGAAGAAAATTGCCGCTTTAGTTAATCTTTTGGTAGCAACAAGAGAATCAGACTCGAAAATCACATCACCATACCCATGAGCTTTGGCCAATCGGGTTGCCATGTAAATGGCCTTACATTCAGCTACCTCAGGAGGCCAGTAGGCACGCACACGTCTAGTTGCAGCAAAGCATACCTTACCCTCCGAATCACGGGCTATCACACCAAGGCCCACCCAACCTTCATCAGCCAAGCTTGCATCTGTATTCAGTTTAATAGCGCCAGCAGGGGGAGCAAGCCATCGGGTGGGGCTCTGAGTCGTAATGGGGTCGGATTCCACCATAAATCCTCATCGCATAGCAATTAAAGTCATCAACTTGTCTCATGATTCTCTGTCACACAACAGGGACCGGATTGCTCGTATTCTCAAAGACCTTCTTATTTCTTTCACTCCACACATTCCAAAGGATATAACAACCCTTTTGAACCACCTTAGCATCCATCTCGCTCCATCTGACAAGGGTATCACACATGCCTTCATCTTCCACCCCTTGTAATAACATATAACAACCCCTTGAACCGCCTTGTTTTTTTTTATTGAGGAGCACTTGTATTGTTTTTTTTTCTTTTCAACAAAAAATGAAAACTGTCATTTAATGTTGCATGGTTTAATGTGTAGAGGAGTTTAATGGGGTAAAAGATTCCATATTGTCATTAATAATGGTGCATTGGAAGCTGAAATTATGATGACATTTTGGGAATTAAACTATTTTCATGAGGGTATTTTGGGAATAATTATTGATTGAAAATAGAAATAAGACTTATATTTTGGGACACCTTATAAGGAAACAGGACTTATATTATGGGACGGAGGGAGTAATATAATAGGGGAAGGTCAAGATGTGACGTTATAACATATATTTTCCCATAATGTTTTCCAATTGTTTCTTTTAAAAAGGAGGCGACTTGGTGAATTGCATCATTTACAAGCCGTGTTTAAAATTTCTGGTTGAATAAATTCAGGTAATTTTCAACAAGTTAAGATAAATTCCTATAAGGTTATCCCCAAGCAAAAAAAAGTTCCAATAAGTCTTAATAAAGTACAACATCTGATGAAATAAAGTTGTGTTCTATCAACTTATTTTAACATATTAGAACTTCTTTGAACTTATTGCATTTTATTTTGTAAGGTGCTAGATTTTATCTAAACTTATTAAAAGTTGTTAGAACTTAGTTGAACTAATATCTTAGATTATCTAAATCTATTTCTTCCGAAGTAAGTCAATATTGAGAAGAACCAAACCTAAGATTTACTAATATCTAATAAGTTCAAATAAGTTCAAATAAGTTCTGAATAATTCGAATAGTTTGAGACCTGCTCCAATAATAGAAGGGGAAGAAATCACACGTTGCATTACTTAATGTTGAAAAAGCAACAAAAAAAAAAGAGAGGAGAATAGATTTCCCATAATTTCCAACAAAAACAAAAGCAAAGTTTCTAAAATTTCCATCTCTCACCTAACGCATACACCCGACCCAACTCCCAAGTAAGATGGGCTAATTAGTAACAAAACGGATTGCTAGACGACTAAATTCCACTCACTCTTCTATTTTATAAACTAATCCCACAAAAAAAGCTTAATTTTGTTGCGAAACTTTTTTATTTGTCTTCAAATTCAAAAAAAATGCAGCAAAATCAGAGAAGTTCATCATCAGGTTCATCGCAAAGCCCTAGATCTCCACAATCTCATCCTTTTCTCTCAATTTCAGTATCTGATCCCGTCAAATTAGGCAATGGCGTTCAAGCTTACATCTCTTACAGAGTTCTATCTAAGGTAAATATTCGATTATTTCTCAATTAGGGATTTACTGTTTCTAATTTTATGATTCCTCAATTGTTTTCAGATTTGATGTCGTTCTGTAATTTTGACTTGATTTGTGATGTTGTTTGGAGTTTGAAGTATATTTGGTTGTAAAATGGGGAAACGTTGTTGACATTTGACCAATTTGTGAATTTTCTGTATTTTTTTTGAGCATTATTGGCCATAATTTGAGGTCATATGGTAGAGATTATTGCCATTTAGTTTAGTATGCTTTTGATGAGATGTGGATAATGGTTTTGATTTTTGAAGAATTGATGATGGTAGACTAAGTGATTGTTTTGCATTATGTGAAATTTTGTGTGTGTATATGTTTATATAGTTATGTACATTTGCATATTAGATATATTAGATGTGTTATAAAGTTGAAGTTTGTTTGTCTTGTGGCAGGGCCGTCTCATAAAATTAGGGGCCTGGGCTAAAATTAATTATAAAGATTAAATTTTTTGGTCAATAGAAGAGACGGAAGAGTTATAAATGAGGCTTTTTTTGGAGAATAGGGGGAGAAGAAGAAAAATACCAAATAGAGATTAATCTCTTTAAATTTATAATTAGATTTAGGTTTCCTTTTCTTTTTTTTCTTTAGGTGTACAACTAATAGAATTAGGTCCTTATATTTTGGGGGCCACCCTGCACATGGCCTTAGCCGCATCTGTTTTGTGGTGACATGTAGAAACCCTTGTAATAGAGACTTTATAAATCTTAAGCGGTGGTGTTGCTGCATGCATTATGATGGGAAGATTTGAGCTATTATGGGAACTATGAAGATTAGTGAATCGTTTAGGTTCGGTGATTTCAGTTATTTTGGCGGAGGACCAAGAAGTTCTGAAGCTAGTAACTATGCACAAATGCTTTCACAACATATTAAATGAGCTAGGATTTCCCTAGTTTGAGGATTGAAGATTATTGTCGCTTAATCTCCGGCAGTTGGAATTTGAGATTGGCATAAGGGTATCTATTTGCTTAACAGTTTTCCGAGTCTTTGGGATGAGTATGATGATTGATGGTAATGTCATGAAATCTTTTGGGATAGTGGGAGATCATGAAAGTTTAAAATTGGCAGCAAGTACAAGACCTAATAGATCAAATACATAAAATAGAGTCCAATACGTTGAGTTCATTTAATTACTCGACGACAAACTTATCTTCCAGGCTATAACATCACTCAATCATGACAATTAATTAGTTTGCACTTTTGTGGAATATTTTTACCAAATACAAAATCATTCATTATTCAAGACAACGATCATGGACAATCCAATCATCTAACCAACTTACTTCACATTGTCACTTAGGAACATAAAATGCCTAATATGACGACTCTTTCTTTCACTTGAAAGAGGGACAGAAGAAAACCCACTTACATCATGTAAAATATGGCAGAGAAAATTTCCTACATGAATGTTTTATATCCGTACTTGGATTATTTTCAGTTTATAGTTATGCTAATGTTACAGGATTTTCTAGACTTCATAGAGGGTCAAAGCAATAGAACCAAGTACAACTGAACACATAAAAGAAAGTACATTTGAAGGATTCCTCAGCCACTAAATTTCGAGAAAAAATAGAAGTACTTCATGCTTCCCGAATCCCGAAGTTTTTTCGTAATATGATCCAACACAGCGAAAAGAAAACAGGAAGACTAATTTAATTTTCTTACTCTTGAGATCTAGCGGCTATTGATAGGATCAGGACAAAGATAAAAACAAAATTAGTAGAATTCATCAAAGCGGGGCATTGGTTGGTGAATACAGATAGAGAAACGTAATGAGCCCTTTCCCGTAGTTCGATTTTTGATTTTTTCCAAGCAACATTTAAAAGAAAAAAGAGGAAGAAGAAGAAAGAGCCGCATAAGGGTAAATTCAAGGAATTAACCTCCTAGTATCTATGAATTCTTGAGGATCATTCTCCTACAACATTAGGACTCCACTCAGTTTGTAGATATAAAGCCTTTTTTTCTATTGATGTTCATTTGGTTGAGCATTTTAATCAAATAACAAGACTATGACTAGTATTTAGTAATTATAAGTTCTTAATACGAGGAACCAACATTGTTTATATGAAAACTGTTATATCACTGAGATCCTGTTCTTGTAAAGGAATTATATTTATCTGAGATTCAATGCTCTGGAGCTGGAGTTTACCTACATGCATATGTGTAACTTGGATTTTCTTGGTTCAAAGGTTTATATCGATGCTTTCATGGGGTGTATGAGAAAGTTCAAAAATGTATGCCAAAGTATATGGTCTGATGAAGGTTGTAGAATCAATTCAAAGAACTGTTTTGAAGTTAACAAGGTTTTACCTTGACATCTGATGCTTTCCTCAACATTCGTAGTTGTGTTTGAAATATGTTGTAAATTGAAGGATGCAAAAAGTTAATCTGGATACGCTAAGTGCAATCTCTGTGAATAATTAAATATGGGCATTTGCATTTGTATTAACAAGTGGATGGACTGTATATCTTTCATAAATATTTCTGGTAGAATATGCTCCATATATGAAGCTTTGAATGGATGTCCTTGAGAGTATAACCTTGTGGCTTGGCAAGCATCAAGTGGTCAGAAAGGTGATCATTCTGAAAGCTTATGACGCAGAACCCTTTATAGAGATGTGCAAAGTTAGCATGCACCTAAAAAAAAATGAACATTAAGGTGAAACTTAATTGATGATGTTGATCTTAAATAATGAGCAGCTGAATAAAATGGTTACATGTGCAACGGCAGTCAAGTATGCTAATAAATATGACTGGGCATGATGACTTTATGGATATTGGCTAGCAGTTAATGCAGATTGCTGATTAAGACAACTCTTTCTTTTCTTGTAATTAAATGATTTCTTTCCTTCTATTGGTTTGACATCTATTGGTTAACTTTGTTGCTTATATATCTGTTGAAGTAAGCATAAATAGTTTTTTTTATAGATTTGTTGATTTTGCTGCTCCTTGGTTTACCTGAACTTCTTTTCTTGGCGAGTTTTAACTTTCTGAGAGGGTGCAATGCTTATCTGCTGCACATTATACTCTAAAATAATTTCCCATGGTCTCGTGTTCATTTGAGGTGATGAACATGTTATATGTTTGATTTATGCAACTTGGAGATACCTAAGCTTAACATGCTAGTGTTTTGTTTTCATGCTTGGCAGACGAATTTACCTGATTATCAAGGGCCTGAAAAGATTGTCATTCGTCGATATAACGATTTTGTTTGGTTACGAGATCGTCTTTTCGAAAGATATAAAGGCATCTTTATACCCCCTCTTCCGGAGAAAAGTGCTGTTGGTGAGGATTCTCTAAATTCTCTACGGTTGATACTCTAGTTTTGCAAATTTTTGGTGTTGATGCTAAGTGCTTTGTGCTCATTATGTTGAGCGTTTTGCTACATCTGTGAATAAGAATTTTGTTCTTTGAATTGATAGAAACCCCTTTTTTGTATAGCTTATACAAAATTATGCTTGGGATCATTGTTACCTCATTCACACCCTACCCCCACTAATCTCATTTGGGTTCACGCATCATCAATTAATTTGCGGCCCATTTCGCTACGGTGCGCGATCTGGAACCCCCGTATCGGCTTACTAAACCTTTGTATCCTGCCTTCTGTCATTGATTTGAGGATTAATAGCAAGAATATTTTGATTTAAAGAATAAATGTAAAAGAGGGCAGCAATTTTAGATTTTTTTGATCCAAGTTAAAAGAACTAAACCCTATATATGGTAATCGAGGGTGAAATTAACCTAATTTTCTGTTAGAATGTTGGGGCTTTTGCTAATAAGGTGGATCTTAATATTGTGATTATGTTTTCTTTGGTTGTCATCTCTCCCGTGGTCTTCTTTGACAACGGTAAGGCTTGGCCACTTGGTTTTTTTATTTATATTTATTGTTGTTAACGTGTTCAGCGCTTTGTTCTATCTTCTTTTGACCTGGGATGGGAAGAGGAGAGGTTAGTTAACATCGTAGAGTGGAAGCAACCCCATGGGATGAAACTTTATTTACTCTCCTTTTTTTTTTTGGTGAACTTCATTTACTCTCTTACCGTCTTAATTTTTACTCTCTTTCCTACATCCTTTCCTTTTTAAATCTGAATAGTAAAATCTTATGTAATCTATCCACCTGTTAAAGGGAATGGTTTTGTCTTTTCAAAGTTAGTATGCTTTGACAATCAACTCAAGAAAGAATGTAGATTATTTAAACTAGGTAAATGCACCATCGCAAAAAATAGGAAATTTTATATCATTATACAAAGGTATGAATGAGCCTTCTTATTGGACTTACATATCAAATTCTGGTTGCGAGAAGTAATTAATAGCTCGGATCGGATTTCCAGACTTCTCACAAAACAACCCCCCACAAATTGGAATGAGCAATTCTGTTTGCTTTTTGTAGAGAAATTTCGCTTTAGTGCTGAATTCATTGAAATGAGGCGTCAAGGATTGGATATATTTGTTAACCGGATAGCTTCACATCCTGAACTTCGCCAAAGTGATGACCTGAGGTTGTTTTTGCAAGCAGATGAAGAGGTCAGTTTTCTTCCCTTATCCCAGAAATACCATAATATCACTGCATTTACTCATTCATGAAAGAAAAGTCTTGCTGGAATCGGGATAACTTATTTATCTGTGATAAACTTGTAACTGTTTTCATGTGGTGTCATATCATATCTAAATATAGTGAATCAGCGATATTTATGATTTCAGCACTGTTTCATTACATGGTCAAAATACTGCATTAATAGTTCATGCAAATTTTTGATTAGTATTGCATAATGTCTAAAGTATTTGAGATTGGAGACATTATCAATTTAGTTCAACTGCTAGATTCACCATTCAAGTCTGCGTAGGGTTATATGTGCTTACTATAGTGAGAAGCTCCCAGAAGCTACGTCTAGTGGGGGTTAGTTTACGTGGACTTCTCTCCAATTATGCCCCTTCTTCTGTAAGCTACTTGCTAGTTGCCAGGCTTCAATCTAACAAGAAACTAGTCTTCTTAGATTACACAGGTTTCTCACTTCTTCCCTAACTATGCCCCTTTGTCAACAAGCTATAGACTAGTGAAAAGCTGCAAACAAGCTCTTCTAACTTGTGTTACTTGGACTTGGGTACTCGTGTTGGGCTTGGACACAGGCAAGTGTCGGCCTGTCTCGTCTATTTTATGAGAAATTTCCATGTTTTTGGGCCTAAAATGAACTGTCAAAGTGTCAACACAGGTAGTGGACATAAAATGAAGAGTTTGAGTAACATACTTCTAACTTTAATATGGACAGTTTATGCAAGCTTCTCAAACCCCTCCACCAATAGAAATAAGCTACACTTCCAAACTTGCATAAAGCCGCAATACTGCTTTCTGCAAGTTTATCAAACCAAAATCTAAACTAATCAGTTGAAGTTCCACAGAACTATTCATTTTCTGTAGGCTAATATGTAAGCCAATGATAGGCATCCAAGTTATAATTTTCACTACGGCAAGAATAATATCTCACATAAGTGTGTATTTCCTTGAGAAGTGTTTGTTGATTTTCTGAAGGTCTTTTATGTCTTCTATCATAGGTGAAGTTCGTCATGTAGTCTATATCATATTTGTGTTGGTATTGGAGATTCTTTATGGCCGATACATAGTAGGTTAAATTCAAAAAGTGGAAGCACTGAAAAGAGCTAACAGCTCATGGAAACTAAAGTAACTCATCTGTTTAAATATAGTTTGGTATTGGAGAAAATGGAAGCCAACTCCAATGCTTTTTTAATTATTGCCTTACTACCTGTTTGGGTGTCTAATAGGTGATTGCCTTTGCAACACTGGAAAATTGAGCAACTTTCCAAAAAGTATGAAACAGGGAACATAATATATTAAAAAAAGAAAAATGGAACACTGTAATTGCACCAAATCGCAAATTTGATTGTAAGCATCAGTACCACAGCCAATAAATGAACGAAACACTAGAACTTAGAAAATGCTAAATATATCAAAAGTACAATGGATAATTTACGATGGTCAACAGAGAAAAAAGCTTCATAGAATAGATCAGTTGTCAATGTAGGAGACTCACCGAGATTGAGACTGACTGGGTCAGAGTCTCAGAGATCTGATAGATTGAGAATGTGAAATCAGAGTCAAGAATAGAGTGAGAGAGAGTTATAGGTTTTAATTTGGCTGACTTCAGTTAGTAGCTAGGGACGCTAGGGTTTCCAGGTAAGTCTTCTAATTGTTTCCCCCTATTTTTCCTAGATGCTTCTGGGCAGGAAATTGGGTGTGTTTTTTGCAAATCTGAACAGTTTGCCGAATGGCCTTTTGTTGAATATTTTGAAGTTTAAAACATTTGACACGAGCCTAGCGCTTTTGATTTGTTTCGCATTGTTTCGGGTGTTTTGAAATGTTTCTAGGACAGCGGAAGTATGAAGGAGAGAGTGGAGAACATTTTCTACGCTTCATGAGTGATTGCAGATTGGTCATCAACATTCTCTAGGAAGATTATTATTTTTCACTTGGCCAATCAGGGAGTTCGATGGTTGGAGCTTGTTGCTGTGGAGTGTGGACACCGTAGATGTTGTATTAGGTTTTACAGATTGCTAATGTAGTAAATATTGCTTTATTCATCTGACACACACACTAAGGTTTAGGAAATAGACTGATTGTTCAGACATCATATATCGGAAAAAGATTGGCTAGATCTTTGTTGTTTGTATTGAGTGTGGGTTCATTTCTCTGTCTCTCTGTCTCCGTATAGGCACTGCCTTTTTGTTACCTTGAGCTAATGCTATGCTTGTTAAATCTTTCTTCGAAATGTCTTCATTTATATACTGCAATAAAAGAGAAGTATTAATTGCTGAGTGGGATTGTATACCATATCGATTATCTAACAGATCTATAGATTTCTTTTTTTAAACCTGCTGATGAGAATTTCGGCTTCCCTGTTTCTCAGACGATGGAGAGAGTGAGGGCTCAAGAGCTTGGTATTTTCAATAAGAAGCCCGGTGATCTAATGCAAATGTTCAAGGTATGGTCAATCAACAAAAAAACTTGCCAAAAGCAGCTTAACTAATAATTACATTTATGGTTTTGTTCAACATGAAGTCTAATGGCTGACGAAATTCTTTTTCATGATCTATTGAAAGTAGTTTCATAAATATAACTTCTCAGTTGTCATATGTTTCCTTCGTTCCTGAATATCTTCATACTTTTCTTTTTGACTGCCCCAAAAGTTTCATTACATTTCCGTTTTAATTATAGACAATGCATTCAAGTAAAATGTTGTTTTTTCTTTGTACTTTCTCTCTCCAGTACATCAACCCTTTTTCTCTCTCTCAACACTTTCCCTTTTCTTCTTTCTCTATCCACTTCCAAATTCAATTTTGTACTATTGCTATTCTTAATCTCCATGGCAAAACCACACGAGAAAAATAAATGGGGGGATGGAGGTAATAATGCTTATTTGGACGAATATTTATTGTGTAGGAGAAAGATGTCTGCCAAATGCTTTATACATATCATTTTATAACTGCATGTTACAATTTTTATCCATTTGGACAGGACATGCAATCCAAAGTCAGTGATGTTGTTTTAGGCAAGGAGAAGCCTATCGAAGAATCAACTCCTGAGTATGAGAAAATGAAACGCTATATCTTTGAGCTTGAAGAGCATTTGGCAGAAGCACAGAAGCATGCCTTTCGCCTTGTTAAGAGGCACAGAGGTCTGGGAAGGGCTTTCTGCAAACTTACTGTATTTTATTATCTATACTATAACTGTTGGCATATGAAGTAGCAATTAGTGACATAAACAACATTCAATCTTCAATTCCAGAGCTGGGACAATCATTATCAGATTTTGGAAAGGCAGTCAAGGTTTTAGGTGCCTGTGAGGGAGATTCTCTTGGAAAGGCATTTTCTGAGCTTGGCACGAAGTCAGAATCATTGTCAATCAAGCTGCAAGCAGAGGCAGGGTTTCCTCATTATAACCTCTACTTCTATTGTTACTGGCTTTTGTTCATAGGTAATTGTTCTTTGTGGTTACAAGTTGAGCATCTGAGTAATTGCTTTCCGTTAACGTGCAGGCTCACCATCTATTGATGAACTTTGAAGAACCTCTGAAAGATTATGTTCGTGCCGTGCAGTCTATCAAGGTTTACTTTTGACTCATTTAAAGCACAATTGTGCTCTTCATTATCAAGAAGCTTTTGGGGTGAAGGCTAGATTTTGTTGTCCCATTGAAAATATAACATCACTTAGAACTAGAAGTGCAGAGCTTAAAATAATGACAATAGTGAATATCTAAGCCATACCTTGCATGTTTCAGTACAATTTATGTATCATTTGATAGAGTCTTTCAGTAGTTGGAAACATTGTAGTTAACTTCTGGCACTTATTGAACAGGCTACCATAGCAGAGAGAGCTACCGCGTTCAAGCAACATTGCGAGCTTTCTGAAACAGTGAAGCTGAAGGAGATAAATCTGTAAGATATCTTGTACCCCTCTTCTGATATTTTAAACTTCATGCACCAGTCGTTTTTTTTAAGGTCAAGTATTTTATCGTTGTTTTTAAAGTCCGGAGTTGAGATGCTGGCATATTGCTTGTAATACAAATGCTAGCTAAATAGTCTTATGATTATGCAATGTCTGATCATTTCAGCATACCTTTCAGTTTGTCGACTCCCCAAACTAATTTCTTTGAAAATCTGTGTCAAATTTCTCTAATTGAATTGCAATGTCTTTATATTCATTGTTGATTAGCCATTAATTCTGTTCAATGACCACCAGAGACAAGCTCATGCTAACAAGGTCGGACAAGTTTGGAGATGCTGACACCGAATATAGAGAGGTAAATTTAGCATTCAAGTTGGTATTAATTGGAGTTTCTCCCTAACTTTTTTTTTGTTACTCAGTTAAAAGCAGAGAGTGAGGAAGCAACAAGAAGATTTGAGACGATTGTTCGATTAATGAACGAAGAGATGGAACGGTTTCAAGAACAAAAAACAGCAGATATGGGGTTAGCATTCCATGAATTTGCCAAAGGTCAGGCACGCTTGGCCAATAGCATTGCTGAAGCTTGGAGAGGTTTGCTTCCAAAGCTTGAAGCATGTTCTTCTTGAGTATTGAGGCGATAGGTACAAGCAGCCCAAAAAGAACGGGGTGGTCCAAAGGAATGCCAAGAGCATCTGTTTCTCTTGTAAATTAAGGATTTTTCAGCTTTTCAGGGGGTGAACTTCCTCTGTTGTAGTAAACATTTCAGATTTTTCTGGAGATTCTAACTTGTACAACACCCAGATCAGTTGTCAAAATCAGGTATCACGAATTGTCTGTAATATTATGCACATAAAGAAGACTTACAGACTTGTATGTTAGTCCTAAGAACATTTGTTGGATAAACTGATGCATGGTAGTTTCAGAATTAATTCTTTCTTGACCAATGATACGCTGAAATTTGGTGAGTTAGTTTAAAATGGAGTGTATAGCAATCACAATTTTTTTTTTTTGTTCAAGTAGGTGAGAAGTGTTTTTAGACCGAAACCTCTTGTAGGTCAATATATATATAAAATGGTGCATTTATAATCTATTGTGAACAAGTATTGAGGACTCAGATGTTAATTTTTGAGTTAGGAACAAAGCATTTCCCAAACTACTTCCATATCTTACTCTCCCTAACCTCCCATCTTCTATTTTCGCCCTATGGTTGTCGAAATTTCCTTGTTAGGAACAAAACATGTTCCCAATAGTTAGGGATTTGAAGTTTTTTTTTGACAAATATTGATTCCAAAATTTTTCAAAAAGTGTTTTGGTACCACATAGGGTAGTGATCTAGACAGTTTTCGATCCTGGATTTTCAATTCCATTCTCGCAACATTGTAACAAATGAATTAGTTGATGACTACACTAATTAAGGAAAAAGGTGAAATTAATCATGGTGATTGACAACTTTTGCCAATCAAGTACATGTTTGTTATATGAGGCACAATTGTAGTTGAGAAACAAAAAAGGCAAAAAGAAAAGTTAACTCGTACATGTCCAATAAATTATAACTGACAATATACAATAGCCTAGACTGCATATTTCACACATATTATTGACAATGTAAATGTTAATTATACTCGTTTGACAAAAAAGATTACATGAAGTAACAATTTATTTAAGTGCGTAATTTACGAAGTTTCTCGTATATGAATATTTATAAACTTGCCACTTGATTTACAAAAATATGATTAACATGGCAGTTTTCCTACTCAAAGTTTCTTCACACTACTCTTTATAGCTTGTCACCCAATAAGTAAGAGGAGTTTGTCTGGTAAGAGACCGTCTATTTCTAAATTAAAATTAGGCAATGGTAAACTCAATATTAAAAAAAAATTAGCCTAATAGTAACTAGGTTAATTTCTTTCCGTGACTAGTTTAATCCATTTAATAACTAGGTCTATTTTTATATTAAAATTAGACCGTCTCTTTTAATATTTTTTGTAAGAAAGAGATACCAAAGTTTGTCGGGTGAGCATAACACCAAAATCCTATCCTCTCTAGTCTTCATTCAACCTCTTATCATCACATAAATTGTTCCAACAAAAGCAAAAAACCTATTATATATATATATATATATTTTTAAAAAAACCCTTCAATAAAACCATTTAAAATAAACAAAAAAGGCAAAAGAAATTCTTCTAGCTTATTCTCCCAAGTCCCAAGAGTGAGGAGAATAATGGCTTCAGCAGCTGCTAATCAATTAATTAATCCACAAACATTACATTCCAACAAACGCTTCGTTTCATCTCATAAACCCATTTCTAATTCTCTGTCATTCACATTATCTAATCTTAATTTTAATGGTAATCACAATTACTCTCCTAAATTATGTTCCTTATTTTCCGGCCACAGAAATTTGACCGTTGCAGTGAATTCATCAACTGGGAAAGACGGCGTCGTTTCAAGTGATACTGAGGAGGGTGTATCTCTT
The DNA here is from genome assembly GCF_026745355.1 of Beta vulgaris subsp. vulgaris. Lineage (NCBI taxonomy): Eukaryota > Viridiplantae > Streptophyta > Magnoliopsida > Caryophyllales > Amaranthaceae > Beta > Beta vulgaris. The sequence continues at coordinate 3,763,022 of NC_079208.1, forward strand.
GGAACCATGAAATTGCCTGCAAACACTGATATTCCTAGGTTTGAGACTTTACTGTTTCAGGTATATTTACTACTACTACTATTGTACTTCACTGCATTTTTATTACCTTCTTTTTAATAATGAGTTAACCTCTTGCCTGTTCGCTAAAAATAAGTCGACTTTTGATTATTTCGTGAATAAGTCTATCTTTAGTACATGTCAATTTTAAACAAGTGAGATTATAAATAATTTAACTATTTTCTTTGTTTTTTTCTAATTTTTGATTTCTTTTTGTTTTTTCTATAATTCCTTTAAAGAGTTACGCATATCATATTTAAGCGATTAAATTAATTTAAATAGGCAAGGACTTGTTAAAAACAGATTGATATTAAAGATTGACTTATTCAAGGATGATCAAATGGTTGACTTGTTTTGAGCGGATGATTTAAAGGTTGACTAATTCTTGACAATTTGCATTTTTTTTGTTTTTAGTTTCATTATTTATGTAATTTTAAGTGATGAATTAAAAGCTTCATTTGGTAGGGCATAAAATATTTTCAGTGTAAAATGATTTTCATGGAAAATAATTTACAATGGAAAACACAATTCCAAAAGTAGTTTTCCGTTGTTTGGCTCTATGTAAGAAAAATAATGAAAATGAAAGAAATATGAAAGGGAAAGTAAGGAGGTAGTGAAAGGAGTGTGTAAGAGAGATAAGGAAAACAGTTTTCCATTCATTTTGAAGGGAAAATGGTTTTCCATCATTGAGAGTATAATTTTACTCTAAGGGAAAACTGTTTTACTAACAATGTAAAACTGAAAATAGAGGAAAACAGTTTTCCAGGAAAACGTTTTACGCCTACCAAACGGAGTCTAAGATAAAAAAGTTGTGATTTTTTTTGGGAATGTTGATGGACAGTGGGCAAACAGTCTGAACCAAGGAGCTCAGCTGCCATTCCCTGTTCCACTAAAGGTTAGTTATGTAGTTTTGATATTTTCACTTTCCCTTCTTATATTACTTTCTCCGTTTTTTATTACTTGCATCGTTTTCTACTTTTGACAATATTTTAATTACTTACATCGTTTTTATATGTGGTAATATATTGTCTCTTTCTCTCTTAGCACATGTACAGGTGGATTGTAAGATTGTAATAAGAGGAGGTGAGAAAAGCTACTACTTGTTAGAGTGTTTCCTTAATTTTAAATAGGCACTATAATAACCAACTTACAACTAAAATTAAGCAATAACAGAAAGATAGTGGTGAACCGTGAACATGTCCACTATCCACTATCGGACATAACTACATCTACACTACCCACTTCTAAGAGATCATTAAAATATAATTGTTAATATTTGGATTGAATTCCACATTACATTAAACTCTATTAGTAGTGGATAATTTAATCATTGAGTCAACCGAGGTCTATCCTCCACTATATTCTTCTTCTCAACAAATAATAAAAAACATGCTAACTTATTTGAGTATATCCTAGTAACAACTCCTATCATCTAGGAATCACAAAGTAATGATAGTTAATCAGTCTCCACGTTGTATTGAGTTTAAACTTCTAAGGTACAATATTATTCATATGTTTCATTATTTAATCTCTTTGTCTTTTTATGTGTTTGGAAATATGAGAATTGAGAAGTAAACGGATTCCCAACTTATTTAACTATAACAGGAGATTTTGAGAAGAAACTCGGGGAAATATAGGAGGTTTTGGAAAGAGTACAAGAAAGATTGAGTAGTTTAGTGTGAAATTCTGAGTTTCATCCAAGTATCAGAAAATACCCTTGTGGCTGGATACTCTGCCCACCCAATGTGCTATGTTAATCATTCCTCTGGGGAAACTGCAAATTCTTAGGTGGAGGCGAGACCACCAAGAGCAGCCTGGCCTCTGTATAAAACGCATAACAAATAAAACAAAACGCAGAATGCACAAACAACATACTGACATAGCTATTAAATCAAACAAATTTATGGGGAAACGGCTAGGGGAGAGAGTACTACGTGAGAGGCTCACTTTTTTATAAGCAAAAATTGTTGTGCATGGATCTGTTAGGTAGCATTGTGCTGTGTTTAACATTAGGCAAAAATTAGTTCATTTCTGGATCCTGCATAAAGCAAATTCATCCATTAATAGGATGTTAGAACAAGCCTTCAATCATTGCATCCTCTCCACATACTAGGTAGCAAGATTGAGATTTACTTTCAATCTTACAACGTGGGACAAAGATACTAGGAACACGGACTTCATCAGTTCCATCAAAGCTACGAGTTACGCCTCTTTATTTACTACACTTCTGAATACAATTATCTGAGCAGCTCATTACCTGTCTATTCTATTGTAAATACTAGATACTTCTACTAGATAGCGGGGATTACATATACATGTAATAGTTAACAGAGTATAACTTACTAAGCTGTTTCATGTATAATACGTCTACAGTTTTCAATGGACCTATTGACCTGTCCTGGAACCTCTAGAGTCTAGAGTTCTATACTAGCCAGTGCATCTGTAGTTTTTCTTACTGTTGTTGAGTAACATGATCCAGTTCTGCACCTGTGGTTTTTCTTACTGTTGTTGAGTAACATGATTCATATGAAACTGTACAAGTGAAAGTTGGCCTCTTCTTTTTTCTATTCCCTTTTTCTTCCATCCAAGTTTCTCCACATGGCACAGAAACTTCATGGGCATCTTGAGAAAACTGATTTGGGGCCTTACAGACGCATACATCGCTGTTAAAACTTAGGAGGATGATGCTATCTTCTTGATCCATTGAATAATTCACCAGTTTGTGAGACATCCCTGCCCTTGTTCTCCATTAGCATATCAACTTAGAAAGGAGTCTGTCAACTGTCATTTTTCACAGGTGCAAATCAGACCATGAAGACAGGCTAAGGCCTTAAGGGAGCCTCTTCCTTTCAAGTCTTTTTCCATTATTCTCCTGAAGTGATCGCATCATCATTATTGTTCTGATTGAAAGAACAATCAACCTCCATTATGTAGGCCAAAGACCGTTCCCCCCTCCCCCCTAAACACGTCGTGCTGCGCGCACTAGGAATTCAAAATGGTTGTCAGCCTGTCACGAGACCTTGTGGAGTTGTGGGTCATAAATTCCTTTATATTAGGGTGGGAATGCTACTTTTGAATATGAAGTTGAGCAGATGGTTGGGACTAATTTAGGTTTGTTTGTTTTCCAAAGCGTTTGAGGCCAAAGGTTGTTGACCAGTTTGATGATATATAAGTTATCAGTTATCACTTATCAATAGTCCACATTAATAGAGGTGATCGAATATGAGAATATTCTCCTATGATTGAATTTAGGATAAATTCAAAGCCTTATGGCCTATAGTCCTATACCCTGCTCCTAAGTGACGTGCACAGTGCGCCGTTGCTATGGTGCGTGACATTTGTTCATTGGTGCGCGTCTGTGGCAGAATGGAAGGTTCGAGAACATGAGTTATATGCATGGTTACAAATAGAGCTTCCAATTTGGTTAAACCAATCGTGTATATGTTTGTCCAATGCCAATTCTAGATAGGTGTTGTAGTCGGGTCAGATTATTCATATTTCTGGCATGTTGGATTCAGATTTCTCTCACTAACTTCGTGTCCACGTTGTAATCTCGGTTGTGTTTGAGGTTCTTTTTTGGGTTAAATGTCGTGTCAGAGATTGCCATCGGGTGCAAGTTAACTTTGAAACTGTATAGAAATTCCCTTACCACATTCCTACAAAAAAAACTTGTTTAATTTGATTTGTTTTGGATAGAACAGGTGGACAAGATTGAAGGAGGTGTAAGACTAGGCTTTGTAGAAATTGATGATGGGAAGACAAGAGTTGATGTATACATTGATTGTCAAGTAATATCAAGAAGCAACGATTCTGAATTTCCGATGTTCAAAGCTACACGAAATGGTGTCCTAAAAAATAAGGTACCTCTTGGTGAGCCAAGACTCATGAAGAGCCTTCTTGCAGCCCTTAAGAAATCAGTTGAAATTGCCAGAGTTTGATGATTTTATCATCTTTTTTTTTTTTAACTCAAACTAAGAAGTGTTAATATTTGATCTACATATTTGGAGATGTATAACTTGTATGATTACTTGAAAAAAGAAGAAGCAACAGATTATATTTGCCCCAACTCATTTGCATTCACTTTGACCTTTTTAATGGTTTGCAGTATGTCGTAGGAAGATATTATATCTGAAAGTCCCTATTCAAAAAGAAAGGTGTAATACACTGGTGCATAGGATAGGAATTCCATTAATTTAAATGTTGTTCTTAAACGTATACATTTTTCTCGAGGGGGAACAACACATGCATCTGTGTGCACCAAAAAACAATGCATCTATTAAGAGACAGACTATCTCTCTATAGAGATGTTACTAGGACAGGTGAGTAGGAGATGCGGATGAAAATCATATCCATAATGGATGGTAGAGCAGGTGTGAATTTATTTTATACTATACCCGTCCGGCCGTCCCATCCCCAGCCGCCTCGTCCTATCCTCACCTGCCTCACTTCTCCTTCATCTCATACCCTATCCTTTATTAATAAAAATATTATAAATTAGGATATTTATTATTAAAATTCAATTTATATACTTATGTTATTAATTATTTTATTTTGCAACTGTAATACTGACATATTGTTTGAGATTATTGGGAAGATTGTTGCGGGTTAAAGTGGGTATGAAATGGGTACAATGCGGGTATGAAGCGTGCGCGGGTACCCATACGGGTGGTAGGGAGGGGATGAGTCTGGAATTTCCCTATAGGTGGTAGGGAGGGGATGAGTCTGGAATCCCCCCCCGCAATAAGGGGTAGGGCAGGGATGAGACGGAAATTTTATGCAAGTGCGGGTGTGGAGGGACCATCTTCTACACCCTCCCCGCCAAATTACCATCTCTATTTGTTTGTGTATACAAATCTCCAACGGGCAGTCGCGATTCTTTCGACACTATTTTGTACCAAAAGACACAAACTTAACAAGGTGATGTATATCAATATTCGCATCCCTTCTTACACATAGTAAGAGACACAAAATTAAAAGAAGAGCATAATCATATATAATATTAAAGCAAGAAAAAATTAGCCTATGTGGCAGCCTCATAGAAATTCTGCTCTCACAATTCACCCCACATTCATAGAGCAATGAAATAGATGCCACGTGTCACATTCCATTAAAATGATTATGTTGGATTCCTTTATTATTAGTTTCCCAAATTTTGAAAATCAGTCATTGAATGCTTTAGGAAACCTCCAATTTCCTTAAGTTGAAGATATATCCGTGATTTTGGGCTGTAAAAGTAAGATTCCTCACTAGAAGGAAATCTCCACTTAAGCAAATCTTCCAAGGTTTTTCCTTTCCTGTCAAATATTCCATTCAGCTACTCTTTTTGAAGTTGAAAAATATTTGCAGGATGATTTTAGATTTGATACTGAAATTGTTTCAGAAAATTTAGTTACACACAATTGAATGACCGTATTATAAATCTGTGCAAGAATATATACACAATTCAAAGCCACGTGTCAATCCTATTAAAATGATTTCATTGATTTTTTTTAAAATTCTTTAAGGAAATTTAGTTACACACAATTAAATGATTGTATTATAAATCCGTGCAAGTATATACATATGCATGCAAAGATGTTTTACTCTTTTTCTCTCTTTTTTTTTTCTTTGAGATACATGCCTGGGCTGAAGGATGTTCAACAATTTTCTTGATCATTTTATGAGAAGTTTTTTTTATCCAATAGTTACCGGTTTTGTATCCACTAATTAGGAAATTGATTGTTTTATGATTGCTATAATTTAGGCAAAGAAAGGACTAATACCGACCAACTCTATAACCATAGGTATTCACAAACATTATGTTAAACCCATTAAATATTACATACCCACAATTTCAAAACATCTCACCAAATTGAGAATCCTCAAATAGAGAAAATTATGATAAAAAAAAGGTGAATAATCAAAGGTCGAAGAAAAATCGAACCAAAAGCAAAATAAATGAGTCGGCCATGGACATGAGCAATCAGTAAGTTGAGAGCGAGTGAGTCAGCTCATTTTTGCTGTAATTCATCCAAAAATGAGTATCAATTCGATCAATTGAAGTAAGAAAAAAAAGAGAGAGAGAAAAACTCCTACAAAACAACAATTCATACAACCTGCACAACAAAACGGCAGTAGCAACTGGGAACCAACCAACAGAGAGGAAAGAGAAAACTCCAACCCCAAAACCGCCATTAGATGAGAGAGAAACGAAAAACCCTAACAATTAAAATTTCGCCAATGAGAATAATTTGAAGTGACTAACAATTTTCTCACTTCTCTAGAAATGAGATAGAGACAGGAAGAAGAGATGGAAGTATTCAAGTATTCTCTTTAATGGGGAGATCGAAGGATTTGGAGGAGAGCGAGAGAAAAAAGAAAAAATGGTTTATGCAAGGGGTTTGAGTTTGAGTGTGGTGTTTTTTTTCTTTCTTCATTCCTTCCTCTGTTTACTCTTTTACCTTTTTCGCGGTGTTCCTATATGACATAATCATCCTATTATATATCATACTTTATGAAAGAATTATAAAACAACTCATGGGTGATGGGTTGAATGAAAAAATTGCAAATGTGAAGCAAGTAGTATATGATATCCTGATAATATGTTAGCCAGCTAATTAATTTTCTTTTTTCTTATTCACTATTGGTAATGAATATAATGAGATGCTAGCCCCTGCAGGAGGAAATGCAAATGCAATAATAATAGTCACACCATGACTATGATCAGAGGTTACATATAACAAAAACAATAATAGCTCAATCTTTAGTCACAAAGTGGTCTAAGGTGGGCTAATATGAATCATCATAACAAATCATACCACGACCAATACATACTAATTTATTTTTTTAAAAAAAAAACTGAGATAGGGCATGTTCTCTTTACCATAAAACAACTGAACTGAATTAAACTGAACTGAATTAAATTATAACTAATAGTAATGATAACAATTTACGAATTGAACTGAACTGAAAATAAGGTGGGGAGAACATTCCCTTAAAGTGAGAGAAGTAAGACAAGAGACAATATATGAAACAAGAAATTAAATTAGGTAAAAAAGTGAAAACCAACATATAAGGGTCGGTTCACTTCAACTTATTTTGACAAAACTATGACGATATAAGTTCGAAAAAATTTAGATGATTAGGTGATCCAACGGGTTGCCAACCCTCTAATTATTGAAATTTCCTTGGCCAAGAGTACATTCAGACATTAATTTTATGATTGTTCTCTCTCCAATTTATTTTATATATATATATATATATTACTATTATTATTTTATTGTATCTAAGAGGGTTAACCTTAGGATCACTCAAAATTTTTCCACGCTCGTACATTCAAATGAAACAAAAAATATAAATACATCCACTTATGAACTTATGCTTGATATTAATATCATTTTTAAAGAAAATGTACACTTTGAATTTGGCCCATTTTATATTAAAATTCTAAAATAAAGGATTAGCAGAGAGAGGGCAACATGGCCCATGTGCTTAAATTATAAATATAGCTTTCTTTAATGAGTTCGAGACACTAATTGAGAAGGTGAATCAACAAAATGAGTTAATTATATATCAAGCTTATATATCAAAAGAGGGATTTATAAGTATTCAATTTAGTTGGTCTATAAGACAGTAAAACTGTTGTTGAAAGATTAGAAGTTATCGAATTAGAAAAGTTGTTAATTTGCCTATGCACTTTGTTTTGACAGCTTCTTTTTTCTTTGATGTAAAAGATAATATTGAAATGGAAATCATATGGAGAACTTATATAACACACAGACATTATACAAGTATTGTGTATTTATATTTGTTTACTATACAAAATTATCATTTTCTAAATTATTCTTAATATTAAAATTGTGGTGGCTTAATATATTCTAAAATTGTTTTTAGGAAGAAACTAATGAGTAAGGATTATTTCAAGTAGCAACGGGGAATGAGGTATTTAGGCAAAAAAGTAAAGTGGGAAACCCTGTATGATACTCATTACGTCAGATGGAACGGGCAATAAGGTATGATATAATATATCATCGAAATGATGGTAATTTCAGGTAGCAACAGGGAATAAGGTATTTATACCCCATATGGTACTTATTCCGTCAGTTGGAACAAAATTTTCTTATGATGTTTCAAAAAATACACACAATTTGGAATAAGGTATGATACAATATATCATCGAAATTGTGGTATTTCAGTTAGCAACGGGGAATAAGGTATTTATACCCCATATGGTACTTATTCCGTCAGTTGGAACAAAATTTCTTATGATGTTTCAAAAAGACAGTTTTTTCGACTATGTGTTAAAAGTCAAGGACAATCCCTATCACATGGTAGCTTTGTATCTCCCGAGACCAGTTCTTAGTCATGGCTAATTTTATATAGCCATTTCTCATGCACGAGTAAAAATTGCCTAATAGTACTAATTTATGAGAAAGAACATGGGAAGTCTAACACTTTAAGCCCATTTCGAGTAAAAAATGAAGACTGTAATGTGGAGAGGGTTTCTAAGACAATTGACCCCTAAGTGGTTACTAGGATAAGACCAAGTTCGTGCAAATTTTCTCCCTTTTTGAAGCAGTTGAGATCATTAATTTACCTTTGTCATCTCAACATAAGGTGTTGTTGGCTTTGCTTATGACTATGTTATACAACCTCCGTTCTTTTTCTACTGCAACTATTGAGTTTTCACGTTTGCTAATACACTATTTTAACTATTAATATCTTTAATTACTTTTTAGTAAAATTATACAAAATTGATATTCTGAAGTATATATATCGAGACGAATCTAACAAGACCCCACATGACAATATTTTTCCTGACATAAAAATCATAATATATAGTGAAAGGTTATCATGGTGAATGGATAGTGTAAAAATCTCATTTTGCAATATTATAGAAATAGAACGGAGGAAGTAACTTCTTAATAAATTTCGTTTTGCACTAAAAAGAAGTCTTCCAAAACATATCAGTATCATGTATATGTTAAAAAACTTTATAATTAATATAAAGGTGTATATCTCTTAAACACAGAGTTTTTTTTATCAAGTTAACGTAAGAATCGTTTACACGTTTTCATTGTAGCTGATATATAAACATTGTTATTATACTAAATAGTTCTCGTGCATTGTGCACGGGCCTAAAACCTAGTGACATAATATCATTTGAAATCCCATCCAATCCACATCTTAAGTTATAATCTAATTAAAAACTTGTTTGATAACAAGCGTGTTGAATATTATATTTATTTTAGAAAATGGTTTGAAATTATGTTTAGCTAATATGAATATTGGATTTTGTTACGTTATATTCTTGTGTTTATTCAATTTTTATGTTGTGTTGTCCTTCCAAAATTCTATATAGTATCCCTAAATATTTTTTTTATTGCAATAATCCTCATGTATAGACGTTATTAGTTTCATCTAGCTTTTATAGTCTAGTAGAACTGATATAACTTTATAGTTTATATATAGTTTGATTCTTGCAAGAAACTTCTTTTTGTTAGAAGGCAAAAGCTAACGGACGTTCCAAGGACGCTAGATAAGAAATATATTGTTCTACTTAATTACTCATATTTATATAAAATAATATAATAATGTATATTTCCAATGTAATGCATTCAAATGCTTTGCATTGGAATTATATATTAATCTATTATTTTGTATAAATATGATTAATTAAATACAATAATATATTTCTTATCTAACTCCCCTGGAGGTCCGTTAACGAGATGCTTGTTAGAATTGCTCCACTAACTGACAAAAAAAGCATATAAAAAGGAGACTAATGTTACATATACATTAGAGAAGATAAGTTTGAGGATATTATTTGAAATTCTAAAAAGCGTAGCATACAACTTAGAAATCGAAGAAATATAAGTGTATAATATAAAAAAACCCTTCGAACAATTTGATGGATTGATTTGTCCATATCAAAAACGAGTTAGTACTTTCTTCATTTATATATAATAGACTATATTTAATTTATGATCATTTTAAAATTACTGTGTGAAAATTCCATAACAATAGTATTCCTTTTTCCTTAAGATTTTTTTTTTTGTTGTAATATGTTTCCCTCCCGTACAATATGTGTTCTATTTAGGGGTGCGTAAAAAATCGATATGAAATCTGATCTGTTTATCAGTCGATTCGATCCGAAATGTTGGAACTCCGATCCAATTTTTAAGTTTCGAATAATTTGGATCGGATATCTGGAAAAATCGAGTATTCGAATCGAATAGGAATAAGGTTTTTTAGATTTAGGATAATTCGAAATTTACTTTTTTTTTATTCAACCGAAATGAGTTTTAGTTAAATAAATTATGGGATCAGATTCGGATTTTCAGATTAGTTAAAATAAGAGAAAGATTAATTAACTGTCAACTTACTTTAGAATTTTTTATTTAAAAGATTTCAGATTGGATATCAAATCGATTTGATCCGAATAATCTGCTTTTTCCCATTCGAATTTTCAGATCGAATAGGATCCGGTATCCGGAATAGCACACTCCTAGTTCTATTACCTTCATGATCACTCGGTTGGATAAAAAAAAATCACTTCGCAATAGCTTAAAGAAGATATTTCCTCCGTTTCCAAATAGGTACACATGATTAGAGTTATATATAGTATGTTTAGGTTCTAATATGTTTAGGAAACTAGAATATAATAGGCATAGGTCACTTACCATAACTTTATAATAGGTATCGGTCACTATAGTATTAGTTACCTAAATTAACTCATACTCTAGTTTCCTAAACATAATATTTAGAACCTACCGTAACTCTAACATAATTAACTATATTGTTTAACACTTTATTATCCAATAAAACCCAATATAACTCACAAAAAGTCTTCTATTTTTGTTTTATCTTTGAAAAACTTCAAAAATTTATATATATCTTGAGTTTCCGAGTCCTACTATAGTAGTATATTGTAATACGCACTTTTTTTTTTTTTTTAAGAATCTTGTAATACGCACATTTTTTCCTTATTCTACCATTACTAGGGAAACTTGGATTATCAAACTATAAATAAAGATCATAACTACAAATTCAACAACAAAATCATCTAGCAACAGCAACAAAAAATTCTCCTCCTTTGTTTTTACAATCGGTCCAACCTACTACCTAGTAAATTCAAAAGAAAATTATCATGGAGCTACCAACTGATATGATAACAGAAATACTATGCAGATCACCAGCAAGCACCCTCTACAAAAACTTCAAGCGTTCATCTGTATTATTATGTAATAAGGAGTTACATAACATTATTTCAGACCCTAAGTTTCCTATACTATTCCAAGCTTATGATAATACTAAGCCATGCAGCTTCATCGCTTACGATAAAAATAAAACTTTTTTGATTGAGTATGATCCTAACAGTAATGACTTCATGTCCACACAACTTAATATGGATTTTGTAGAGAATATTGGAAGAAATTTCGAACCGTCGCCGCCATTGATCTTAGCTTCTTGTAATGGTTGGCTCCTTGTAAGAATGTTATATGATAAAAGTGATTGTTATGGTGATTCTTACATTACTGCTGAGACCGTGAGCTTGGTGAATCCGATTACTCATCGTTATGTGACTATTGTTCCCTTCAGATCATGGCGTATCTTACAATCTTGCAGGTTAGGCGATGTTCGATGTCTTTTACGTTATTACACCATCTTTATTACTTTGTTTTCTTGTCCAGCGTGAGAAAAAAAAATGAAAAACGACGAAAAATCGAAAACTGGATACAAATTATAGTTTTTCCGCATTGCGTTATAATCAGTTTTAGGTGTCTAGCTCGGTGGTTGGCTGGTCTGCAAATATTCAGGTTCTTCTCCCGTTGAACGCGGGTTCAATTCCTTAGAAGGCTTTTGTGTACCTTTTGCTTTCTTTATTTTTTTTTTTTTCAAATGTCAACATCATCTTCATTAAATTCTTGATTGATCTTTTCATTTATTTTTATTTTTTCTTTCCATACAAGTTTGCGTTTTTGTTCTTTTTATTTTATTTTGGAGCTCTACTTTATAATATTGTTTTGCTTCCTTTTAGTTTTAGGTTCTATGGAGCATTTTGTTTATTTCTTTTTTAGGAACTTTTTTTTCCAAGTAATCCCAACTTTTAACCATTTTCTTACAATAATCTCAACTTATCTTAAGTGAAGAAAACTCAGCCTCATTAAAGGTATACGGTTGAAGGAGAGGTGGTAGCTCAGTTGAGTACCATCATGAATTCTAGAACACGGTTCAAATCCTCATCCCAATAATATATTGGGGCATTTATTTCTAAACTAGGTATTGTTCTTCGGATCAATTATCATTCCTAATTTAAAAATATAAAAAAATATTGTCTTTCTCTTTTTATTCTGCATTCTTTACCTCGATGATATTTAGAGCTGATTTAATTACTATAAATTTTTCGATTTTTTTTTTTAAACTATAACTTGAATGCACTTGTGAATGTGAATGCAGATATACTTTTGGTTATATGCAAAAAAAAGGCAAATATAAAGTGGTTAGATTTTCAAATACACACTATGACATCCTTACTCTAGATGATACATCCCACTTGCATTGGAGGAGAACACCTTCTTCTGACAATCTTCTCTATGAAGAGTACAAAAAAGAAATCTTGGACCATTCCCAAGATTTGGTGGTGGTAAAAGGTTCTATATTTTGCCTGATAGAGCAACATACTACAATTCTGAAGTTCGATTTCGACACAGAAGAGTTCAGTTTAATTTCTACACCCTACAACACTTATGATTCCGGCTACTGTGGAGGTTCATTGGGTGTACTGGGTGAGTCCCTTTACATGGGAACTACTACATGGTCCGACGGATTCGTGATAAGGGTGATGAATGAAGAAAATTGTTGGACGAAGCTTACAACAATACAAGACTTTAATCTATCAGAGTCGTTTGAGGTGATTCGGGTCTTTAACAATGGTGACATATTAATGTTGTCACACAAAGATAAGAAGCTCTATATGTATACTTTTGAAGGAAAAAAGAATGAGGAAATTACCCTCAAGATACAAGGGTTAGATGAGAATAGTATACAATTTATCGGAGTTATAAAAGTTGTACCTAGTTTCTTGTCTCTAAAACATACCCCACTCTAAACAATAGTAACTGTAGTTAGATTTTTTTTCCTAATGTATGCATCATTAATATAATTTAGTATTTATATAATTATCTCTTTGAGTTTGGTTTGATTATTGCCAGAGTTTGATGAGTTTATCTTTTGTTTCTACTCAAATTAAGTGTTGATATAATATTTGATTTGCATGTAATCAGAGATATTTTGATGGAACATACTCAAAACACTCCTCAATTTTTCCAGATATTTCATTGATATTCTAAGTTCGGCTAATTCACACAAACTTAGAAGGTGGAACCATTAAAGGCCCCTTAATTAGAAAACAACTTGTAAAATACATATTTTTTGTTACATGTAAAACCTCATTCCTAACGAACGAGTAAAACCATGCAACCGGTCTAAGAAAGATTGAAAGAAAAAAAACAGTTATAATAAAAGACTCTCACTTGCAGAGGAAATCCAGTTCATTGAGCGTACAGGTCTTGTAACGTTCCCCATGTATCTGGAAATGGAAAAGCAGTGTTTGAACGTGTTGAACCACCCAAAAGTCTTGTCCTTGATGTGGAAGTAGTCTGAGTGCGAATTCCTTGGACACATCATAAAAGCGAAGAGAAGCAAGGTCTGTTAGATATTGGATTCCTGTGGGAACACTGTTTAACTTTGGGATAGGACCAATTTTAAGGAGTTGCACTGAAGGCAATGCCCCCTTCTCTATTGTCAGATTTGTCAACGTGTTCATGTCGTAGAGCTTTAAAATCTTCAGCTTTTGAAATCCGTGAGCTTCAAAAACCAGTTGTTGGCCGAGAAATGTGTCCTGGAATACAAGTTCAGATAAGATAGGCAGGTGCTGGAGGATGTGAAGTGGGTCAATCATGAGACCGGACCACATTATACTTAGTGTAACAAGATTGTTGAGCTTGGGAATCCAGTCAGGTATCTTCTGTAGCCGACCTTTTAAGTAGAGGCGTTGAAGGAATTGAGGGGATGACATAAACTGTAGATCCAACGTCTCGTTTTCACCTTCTGAACAAACTTCAAGAGACTGAAGGTGGGTCATCGAAGCTATGGACTCACATAGGATTTTCCCATTTTGTGTTGGCAGCTTGGTGATCCCCAACTTCCTCAATTGCTTCAGCTTTCTCAACTCTTTAAGTACAGTTATCCCATGATTAGCCTCTACAAGGTAGAGCTTTTGAAGATTTTGTAGTCGACCAAACCCCTTTTTCAACTTCAATCCTCTCTGTGCGCTTATACTGAAATCAGTCTCATAATCGTAGCAATAACCAATAAGATACAACAGATTATGCAATCGTTTCACTTCAGCAGGTAGCGCGTGAACACAGGAGCACTTTAGATCCAAAGTCTGTAGGTTATGTAGCCTACCGATGGAGTTTGGAAGTTGTTTTGTGTTTGTGTTTCTTAGACTTAGGTACCTAAGGTGATACAAATCTCCAACTTGTTCAGGAAGAAAAGATATGGGTGCATCTAACAGATCAAGCACTTTCAGAAGCTTGAACATTTTCATGTATGAACGGAGTACAGAATCTGGCAGTTTGTCAACATCAAAAATCAGGAGGGAACGAGTCCCACACTTACCATTACCATTACCATTACCGTTACCAGTGTTCTTGAGGAAATTGTCATTGGTGCATGATCCATGGATTGATAGCCGCCGTGCCAAATGATCAAAGCAACTTGAGCTGTTTTCATCTGTCCATACATGACCATATCTCAATTCCTCAGACTTTGAGAGGATAATTTCACGCATCAAATCATGCACTCTAATTGTTCTTATTTTTTCATCAACATCTAGTCTTGACACTTGAACCAAGCTTCTGTTTATAAGCTCCACCAGGTATTCCTTTGCAACCTGCTCCACAGACTTCCCTCTTACTCCTTTCACAAAACCCTCTGCTATCCATAGTCGTATCAGTCTTGCATGTCTTATTGAGTAATCCTCAGGCAACATCCCAAAGTACAAGAGACACAGTTTCAGATAGTATGGCAGCTCGTAGTAGCTCAGAGACAAAATCCGGGTCATACTTGAGAGGTGAAGATTTGTTAGCAGTTCAGAACCAAGATTTTTTTCAAGCTCCTGCCATTCAATCACCTCTTTTCTTTTAGTTGACAGTAAACCTGCAATTGCAACTATTGCCAGTGGCAAGCCTTCACATCTCCTCACAATATTGTTGGCCAACTCCTTCAACTCTGACGGAACTTGTATTACATCATTAGAGCTAGAACCAGCATAATAAAATACCTTTTTGCAAAACAGCTCCAAGGCTTTCTCCTCCGGTAACCGATTTAGCTTGTATATTCGATCATAAGACGAAGTTTTACATGAATGAGCAACTTCTTTATAGCGTGTCGTGATTAATACCCTGCTGCCTTGACTATTATCATCAGGCAGAGCATGCCTTATGAATTCCCAGAATTCTACCGACCACACATCATCAAAAACAACCATATATTTCTTTTGTTTCAGATATTCTCTAAGTTCGAACATGAGTAGAGTTTCATCCATATTTTCAATCTGTGGAGGAGGAGACTCTTTCCTTTTCTTGTAGAAGTGCTTAAGAGTTTTCTTTAGAAGTTCCTCTACCTTGTAACTTTGTGAAACTGTTACCCAGGCTTGATTGCTAAAGTGGTTGATGACAATCTGACTGTCATATACTTTTCTGGCAAGAGTTGTCTTCCCAAGTCCACCCATACCCACAATAGAAAACACAGCACGTTTTGTTTCTCCATTCACTAACCAGTCAACCAAATGTTCTCTGTCGCCTTCGATTCCTACAACTTCAGCCTCCTCAATGAATAATGAACTCGCACGACGGTCGTGTCTTGACTCGATAGTACTACTCCTAACCAGAACTGATGAAGAGGAGCTTCTGCTGAACCCATAGCTCTTGCCATCTTCTTTGATACCATTGATTCTCTGTTTAACCTGAATAATCTGTTGTCTCATCTCATGCCGAGGTTTTAGTCTCACAATCCAGCACATTAACCGTGCAACAGACCCCAATAGTTTCGGATGACACTGCTCGCAGTCTGCTGCTTCTGTGGCTATCTGAAGCACATAACTATCTGTCACATCTTCAATCTGATAAGCTACCTCGCGCAGTTTTTTCACCCATGTTTTAGCACTGTAGCTGATCTCATCTTCATCTTTTTCTGCCTTTTCATCTGCATCCTTGATGAAGGATTGAATGCTTTGCAGCTCATCTATAACTTCACTTATATCTCCATGGATTCCTCTTAGGAAGGTTCCTTCATGCACAAGCCAGGGGATCAAATTTTGAATCACAACGTTTACCACAGCCTCTGCCATTTCTGATTTTGATCCCCCACCGTCTATTCTATTGATGAAATACAACCCTTAGACCAAGTTTGCAGACCAGATTATAGCTTCATATTAAAAAAAAAAAAAAAAACATATTGTATGTTTTTAGTGCACTTGCATTTGTGTACTTAATTGAATAAATCCATGTATATCTCAAAGGAAAATTTTGTTAAGAATGGTTTGTACAGACACTTGCTGTTCTTTCTTTCTTTTTATCTTTTTTTGGGATTAGAAGAACTGCTTTCTTGGAAGTTTGTAAGTCAATGTTTATTCAGATGTAATTGATTTGTCTAACTAATAAAAAAACAACAAAGGTTATCTAATGCTCCTATGTTTTCTTCACCAATTGATATAAAGTAGCTGACGCAGGCTACAGAGAAAACAAAATAGAAACATAAATTATGGCCATAGGCAATTTAGAACATATATTAATTTAAATAGTTGACTTGCAGCTCTGATGTTCTGGGTCGAGATGGTTAAGCTATTTGAGAAATATTTCTTGATGAAATTTTTGTAAAGGGAAACGTAGGAGCCATTTGAAAATGGATAAGTTGTGAACAACTACCAAATATATACTACCTCTGTTTTTATTTAGTTGCAACGTTTTGACTTTCACGCTTGCCAATGTACAATTTCAAATCGTTTTATCTCTAATTGTATGTAAGTAAAAATTATAAAAATTTGATATTATGAAAGCTTACATCGAAACGAATCAAACAAGACCCCACATGACTATATTTTGTTTAACATATAAATCAATAAATGTGGTCAAATAAGAGAACATGAATAGTGCAATTTGTCAAACGTTGCAACTAAAAAAGAACGGAGGTAGTATTACTTTGTGAAACCAATGAGCTAATAATTGTTATAACAACTACCTTTTAAGAATATGGGAAACTATCATCATCATGCAGGAGGAATCTGTTCTATTCAGATAGTCATTCCTTTTTCCTTGGGAAGGTAATGAACCAAGTCTGCCGGCCTGGCCGAAGGCCCTATCACAAGAAGCCCCCTCGGACAGTCGAAGCCCAATCCAGAACGTCTTCACCATGTACAGAGGAGCTTTCTGCTTCAAATATCTACATGGAAAAGGGTAAAATAAACAAAAATTTGTTCGCAGCTTTGCATACATCTGCCATGGCTCCCACATGGGTTGATAGCGACCCGCAGGGCCGCACTGAACTCAGAACTTGGGGTTGCTCAGTAATTGTAACTTAAGTACTACCCTTTTAATGTTATGAACATTTTGTAATTAAGATTTTACTGATAATTAAAGATGCTCATTAGTATTGATTGCAAATTTTATCATCAATAAGACATCAAATTTTGATATATGTGAAAATAGAATAGTTAAAAATATTTCAAGCCTAGCTCGAGTAGTCGCGAGCAGGCTAGGCTCATCACCCCTAGCTCCCCAAAGCAGCTACACCACATATATAATATAGATCAAATGCAAAGAATCAACGGAATCCATAGGCTTCTACATGATTCGATCTTTTTTGTAGTGATGACCTCTCATCATTTCACCAAAAATTTCAAAGCAGTTGCTCGCGCTTGCTCCTACTATAGATATCCATACTGTCAAAGGAAGTAAGTTAAAACACAATTTCAGCACTTAATGTTGATTTATTTACGATGTCCATTTCAATTGGAGCCAAACATTAATTTCCCTTAAACTTTTGGATAATAATATGCTAAATTCAATTAGTCCATTAGCTTGCATTTCTTATTAATATGAAGTAGCCAGTTGAGGGTAAATTGGAGAGAGTCACTCTGCCATCTTTGCCAATTAGGGTGAAAGAATCTATAGAGATTAGAGGCACCATAGTAATTTTGTTATGATGTTCTTAATAGGTAAAATTTCCACAAGACTGCTTCAGATACACATCTTCAGACAATTTCGAGGAAAATAGAGGGATAAAAAAGAAGCAACAGCATACGCTAATTACACACAAGTACGGCTCTGAAGGAAACTGGTTACAATGCAAATTGGTAAAATAAATACATTTTAAATGAGTAAGAAAATTTAACTCAAGCTCCCAGATGTAATATAAATAACCCAATAACAAGATTCTGAAGAACTGCATACCTTTCCTGCTTCTCAACAACTAGAACACCTTTGTGTAGTTGCCACTCGCAAGGGACGATCAAAATCACTAGATATCGCAATTGATTCTGTCCTTAAGCACACACCACTAGCAGAACATCAAGAACAAGCCAAATATCCTGATAAGAAATCCAGTAATGAGAAATTAGACTGTGACACATGGATGACACCAGATGACCAAAAAGAATCTTGATCCTGAAAATGACGTGCAATAATGGTTACCAACAAGATTGACATGTAGTCTGAAAGCAAGGTACACAGACACACAAAAGTGAGCCATAGCAAATATAAGCCTTTAGTAAGTCATCATTCAAGAATTTAATCTAGCATATAGGAGCTTAGAAGATGATAACAACATTAGTGAACAACTTGTCATGATATCTGAATTTAAATTAAAAAATAGGAAGTACAGAACCAGAGAAAAAGATCAAAGAGAAAAAAGAATCTATTCGATGAAATAAGAGGCACCATAGGGTCAATAGCTGCAATCATGTTAAGAGCTACACTTTCCAAGTTAGGCAACTACTTACTGAGAATCAGGGGAAAGTAGCAGAACATGCTACATAAGTCACCGTCTAAAGCAAGTATGAAGAAACAAAATAATTGTGTACCAGATCCATGGCAATACCCATCTTTTCTTCTCTCGTTGTTCCACATTGTTAACTTCAGTTAGCATCAAATATGGATCAACTTGACCGAATTTAGAGATCGAAACAAAGGTCAAATGTCACTGACAATTTAATAACTAGGGAGTTACTAATATAATCTTAATTCTGAAGAAAATTAACTCTCTTGACAAGATGAATGGAATCATCTAAAAATTGTTTGAAGTGATCTTGTAGCTTAAAGTAACAAAAAAAAATTGTTTCTAATAATACCTCAGTTGAAGAGGCAAATGCAAGGTGCGATAGGAATCCTCATAAGACATGCCCCCTAAACCTTTTCAATCCAAGCTGCAAAACAAAATGCAGGTTATCCTTCTAGCAAGTTATTATTGACACAACTGACGAGAAAAAGAATTTATAATTTCTTATCCAAACAGAAACAGTATCTTAATCTCTGAGGAAAATATTGATGAAGTGAAAAGTTGTAGCTTCACAAAGATAAGTATGCTCTGTGTTCCCAACCTACATGGACGGGTACTCTCTTCTCATTATGGGGACAAAAGAATGTAGCTGCAAATTCACAAGTATCTTAACACCAATTCTGAGTGTATTCATAGAATCATGAATAAAGTATCTTAAAACCAAGCATTCTAGTTAGACACACAAGAAAGACTCTAAAGTGTTTATTTTGTCTATTCTTAATGATTTTACTATTTATTCGATCTTAATTTGAATTCTCGAGCGCTCAATTATTGTGCTATATTGGGCCTCCAAGTGTAAAAGGTGAGCAACATTGTTTGTGATGAAATAGTCAGGTCAGGAGATTTAGGACAGATTGGATGACGTGTTCGTTTTTTTTTAAAAAGATGGTGCAAACTGCTATATGCGTGAGTACTGAGTAATATGGAAGTTATTTAATTGTTTTGAATATTATTTTATTTCCTCCATTTTGGGTAGAAGTACTAATGTGACTGCGAGTGCGATCCTCATAAGCATCCATCTGGATACCAGAAAATGGTCACTAGGGTTATGAATGTTGAATATATAGCACTGTTAAATTAGTTAGGAACATAACATATCTCCCAAAATCATACAACCTTTTAAAGGAGCAAAAGTGAAAAGATTCACAATGAAAGAATGGTGTACACTTACAGTTGGAGCAATAAGGCCTCCAAAGACGATGATCCTAGCTATAAATGAAAAGCTCGCCAAGTATAGTTGCTTCAATGTCTTAGGAGTCTGCACTAAATAAGAACACGTAAGAAACTCAAACCTCCAACTTCAAGAAGCTTAGGAGGACTAATAAAGTTTAAAAGTTACACTTAATAAAAAGAGAGCAAAAGGGAATGTGATACATGGAAGAAACATCTACGTGTCATATCTCAATACATCATCTTCCCCTGATAATCTGATACAGATTTTGAACAGAAGTCCAAAACAGTGAGGTAAAGAGCTGTAATGCGTAGTTCGTTGATAAAGGACCATCTATCTTTACGCCTTCACATCATTCTAAGCAGGTGGTCCGTGGTTGTCCCATATTGAAAAAAAAAACCCAGAATCCCCTTCCTATCATTTCAAACTGAAGGAAATTTGTAAGACATGGGTTTTTCATAAAATATTGTGTTCTCTGCTATTTTGCTTTTCAAAAACCATAACTTCAGTATATGTTTGATGGTTTCGCAGTATCTTCATTATGCTTTCATGGGATAAAGTACATGCCAAACAAACCGACAAAGAATGATTTTCTTCTTCAACCCTTTTCTTTATTTTCCCCGTAAATTCATTCAATTTGTAGTCATAAAAGAATCTGGAGAAGTTTGGTTAGTCTCTATCAAAATGCAAGGAGGGAAGATTAATTATCAGTATTGCTTCATAGATAGATCATCAATATATATTGTACATTACACATGTCTATGTTCCTTCCATAACATAAACTCCATATTTTTTTAAAATTCAATCAGATTTCCTTAACAAAATCAATCATATTTCAGAAAAATCCAAACCTCAGTGAAGAATCCCTCAAAAACTTATCCTGCCTTTTCTTTTCTAGACAATTCAGTTACCAGAGCACAACAGTATTGTTCATTTTGTTATGTTGTTCAACAAACTGGCAAGTTTCGATGTTTCCCCAAAGACTTACCACATGGGGAAGGAAGGGAATAGATGAAGGAATCTCAGGCATTTCGTTTGCCTCATCTGAAGTCCCCTCATGAGAACCTTTCATCCTCTTGAGGCGTTGTTGTATCCGTAGTCTCCTCACCTATTATAATTAATCAGCACAGAAAAATTGGAAAACTATAAGATGGTCATACTTCTATACTATCCTGTATCCACCTCTAAGGCTCCGTTTGGTAGGGCGTAAAATATTTTCAGTGTAAAATGATTTTCATGGAAAACAATTTACAGTGGAAAACACAATTCCAAAATTAGTTTTCCGTTGTTTGGTTCGATGTAAGAAATATGATGAAATGAAAGAAAAATGAAAGGGAAAGTAAGGAGGTAGTGAGAGGAGTGTAGAAGAGAGATAAGGGAAATAGTTTTCCCTTCATTTTGAAAAGAAAATGGTTTTCCATCATTGGGAGAGTAATTTTACCCCAAGGGAAAATGGTTTTACACTCTTTTGCCAACCAAACAATGTAAAACTGAAAATAGAGGAAAACAGTTTTCCGGGAAAACGTTTTACGCCCTACCAAACGGAGCCTAAAGTCAGCAAAGGAGTAAAATGCAATGTGTAACAAATCTATCAACAATGGATTCACAAATACTGTCACAAAACTTCACCTCCTCCATAAGAAGAAATATCTTATTTCGCCTACTCCTTATATTATCTTGGATTTGCTGTGTCTGCATTTGAGTGAAGTTCTGAACCGTTTCAGGTCCCTCTATAATGCAAAAATTTCTGCACAATATGATTTCCACTATATAATTACATCCAAATATAGCTCCATATCAAATATAGCTCCATATCACATATCACATTACTTACATCCAAATATTTGTGGTGTAAATTCACATCAAATTCCAATGCCAATTACAACAAAAAAATCAAAACTAAACAGCCCAAATTGTGAAATAATAGCTTCAAACAACCACAATTTCAGAGCCTACAACAAACCCATATAACTACTACTACAAACTTCAAATTGGAGATTCAATAACCACTTAAAATTTCCACTTCTGAACAAAATTCAACATACACATTTCCCAAATTCTAAAAAAAAACCCCATCTTTTGCCCAGAATTCTCCAATACAAGAGTTTTACAAGCTCTAAAATTCTTCTCTTTTATGGGTTCTTCTAAGTTATTGCTCTATGTTGCTACAACAGAAATAATTTGACAAAATTCACACCAAAAGAGTCCAAAAATGAAAGGGGATAAAGAGTATTACCCAGAAGAATTGTCGGAGACAGGTAAAGAGTCAAATGAATCTTTTGAAGAAGAAGAGCAGCAACTCGTAGGAGCTTGGAATTGGGAAAATAATGGCGTTTTAATTTACCCTTTAAAGGAATTGTAATGAAGGAAGAAGGTTGAACAAAGAGACAACACTCCATTTCAAGGATGATCAAAACACACACAGCCTTTTACTGGAGAACTGTCTGATCCTCTACAAGAGAAGAGTGAAGCTGAAATTGATCTGTCCAAAGTGATGTATTGTAACATTTGTACCGTCGCGTTTTTAAATAAATGCTCCATCGTATATTTACCGATGCATAATATATATAATTATTCATTATTCAAAAGTTATAAAAACTGATATTTTGTAAATATATGCATCGACATAAATTTAACATTACAACCAACATTAAATGACATAGCGAACCTTAAACATACTGTTATAACGGATGTGAGGAAGAACAAATAATGAATGCAAAAACAATAAAATCAGACACCAGAATTACGTGGTTCACCAAATTGGCTACGTCCACGGCAGAGAGAGAGAAAATATTTTATTATGAGAAGAAACCAGATTACAGAGAGAACAGAGTGTTTTTCGTAGTGTAAAAGATAGGTTAAAATAACCTATTTATACAAAACCGCTCAAAACGCGTTTTCCGCGTTATTTCCCGATCCGCCCGGGCGCCCGGGCGAAATCCGCCCGACCGGGCGGTCCCCAGCTCTTCCAAAACAGCTTCGCGCCCGACCGGGCGAGATCCGCCCGACCGGGCGAGACGAAAACAGTTTCGTCAGTTCTTCGTAAAACTGACATAACTTTCTCGTTTCTCATCGGAATTGGGCATATGACCTATCGTTGGAAAGCTCTCGGAACAAGCTATCACCCCACTTTGAATTACCTCAAAATCATTTATAGATTGAGAGATATGTCCATTCAAAGTCAGTCTTTTGTCATTCCTTCTTCACGCATTCTACCAAACACCTTCAAGTCACCATTCAAGTCACTATTCTTACAAATCTCCACCTTGACTTGAATCCTCTCACAATAACCAGAAAATCAGATGCATTGATCACAACGTCCAGAATCTCCCAACACCAGATTTGTCCCAAAAGACAACCAGACCAGATTAGTCCCTAAGGACCCCAGAATTGCCCCAAGAGGGCAACTAACAATCACGAATATTAAGTAAGTCCAAGCAATGTTGGAACTTACTCTGCGGAACCGGCTTGGTGAACATATCAGCAGGATTATCAGCAGTTCCTACCTTCTTCACCTTAATCCTTGTCTCACTCCTCAGAAAATGATATCTGACATCAATATGTTTGTCCTCTCATGATGGACTTGATCCTTTGCTAGACATATTGCACTTAAACTGTCACAGAACACATTGCTTGATCATGATGTAGACCCAAATCACTGATTAACCCCTTTAACCAGATCCCCTCCTTAGCTGCTTCTGTCAAGGCCATGTACTCTGCCTCAGTAGTAGACAAAGTTACAGTAGGTTGTAAAGTTGCTTTCCAACTCACCACAGAACCACCAAGAGTAAACACATATCCAGTCATAGACCTTCTACCATCTACATCTCCAGCATAATCAGAATCAGAATATCCTGCAACTAAGCAAGCCATATCACCTCCATAAATGAGACCAATATCTGACGTACCTCTAAGGTACCGAAAGATCCTCTTGACTGCCTGCCAATGCTCCTTACCAGGATCACCCATGAACCTACTAACCACACTGACTGCATGTGCAAGATCCGGCCTAGTGCAAACCATAGCATACATCAGACTCCCTACTGCACTAGCATACGGAACCCGACTCATGTACTCCTTCTCCTCAGCCGACTTAGGTGCAAAAGCCACAGACAAATGACTATTCGAAGCACTTGGAGTATCTATAGGTTTTGCTGTTGACATGCCAAACCTTGACAATATCTTCTCAATATAACCCTTCTGTGACAAGAAAAGTTTCTTCTGAGTCCTATCCCTATAAATTTCCATCCCCAAAATCTTCCTTGCTGCACCCAAATCCTTCATTTCAAATTCAGCACTGAGAAGTTCCTTCAATTTCTGAACATCTGACTTGTTCCTGGCAGCTATCAACATATCATCCACATATAGCACTAAGTAGATGAAAGACCCATCTGTCAGCTTGTTATGATACACACAACAATCATATGAGCTCCTGTTGTAGCCTAGCTTCATCATATAGCTATCAAACTTCTTGTACCATTGCCTTGGAGACTGCTTTAGCCCATATAAGGACTTCTTCAACTTGCAAACACTGTTTTCTTTTCCTGGAACCTGAAACCCATCTGGTTGAGCCATATATATCTCCTCCTCCAACTCTCCATGTAAGAAAGCTGTTTTTACATCTAGCTGCTCAAGCTCAAAATCCTGATGTGCAACTATCGCTAGTAGCACCCTGATGGAAGTATGTCTGACTACAGGCGAAAAAATCTCGTTATAGTCTACACCCTCCCTTTGTGTGAACCCTCTTGCAACCAGTCGAGCCTTATACTTGACCCCTTCTTCAGATGTCATCCCCTCCTTTTTCTTGAAAACCCATTTACAAGTAACAATTTTTCTCCCTGAAGGCTTAGACACAAGCTCCCAAGTCTCGTTCTTATGAAGTGACTCCATCTCTTCCCCCATTGCAGCAAGCCAATGGGTAGACTCCGTACATGTAACTGCCTCCCTATAGGTTGATGGCTCATAGACATCCACCTCTTCAGCGACCTGCAGTGCATAAGCTACCATATCTTCAAACCCATATCTAGTTGGAGGTTTACCAAAATTTGTCCTTATAGGACGTTCCCGTGCCAGGCTAGGCGCCTCCTCACTAGGCGTCGAAGATGATGGTTCTTCAGAACCAATGTGTTGATCATCACTCTCATCATGAGTGTCTTGCTGCTCCACCTGTTTATCAACACTACTACTATCTGACACTTCAATGGACATCACATTAGGATTAAACATAGAATTTTCATCAAAGACTACATTTCTACTAAGTATAACCCTTTTTTCAGACGGAGACCAATTCTATAACCCTTAACTTCATCCCATAACCCACAAACACTCCCCTTTTAGCCCTTGGTTCTAGTTTTCCTTCATTCACATGATAGTAGACATTACAACCAAAAACTCGCAAATCTGAGTAATCTGCAGGCTTACCTGACCACATCTCATATGGTGTTTTGAGATTGATCCCAGAATGAGGTCCACGATTTATCAAATAACATGCTGTATTGACAGCTTCTCCCCAGAATCTTCTAGTCATACCAGCATTAGAGAGCATGCACCGAGCTCTCTCCAGAAGTGTCTGATTCATCCTTTCTGCTACACCATTCTGCTGTGGTGTATCTCTGACAGTGTGATGCCTAGCAATCCCTTCATTTTACAGAACTCATTGAACTCAGACAAACAAAATTCCAGACCATTATCAGTTCGTAGCCTTTTGATCTTCTTCCCAGTTTGATTTTCCACTAATGCCTTCCACTGCTTAAAGTTCTTGAAAGCTTCACCTTTTGACTTCATATAATCAACCAAGTCATTCTTGAATAATCATCTATGAAAGAAACAAAATACCTGTGACCTGCCAAAGACTCCACGCGTGAAGGACCCCAACAATCAGAGTGGATATAATCCAGAGTACCTTTTGTTCTATGAATGCCCTTGAAAACTTGCTACGATGTAATTTTCCAAGAACACAATGCTCACAAAACTCCAGGTTTGTGACCTTATGGCCACACAGAAGATCTGCCTTGGAGAGGATTTGCATTCCTCTCTCACTCATATGACCAAGTCTCATGTGCCATAGCTTGGTCATATCCTCCTTCTGAACCTCAGACGATGCAATAGAAGCTGAACCTGAGATAGTAGAACCCTGCAGAACATACAAAGTACTACGCTTGACCCCCTTCAAAACCTCCTTTGAACCCTTGCAAACATACACAACTCCACCACTCCCTCTGAAACTGAAACCCTTACTGTCTAGTAGACTAAGTGAAATCAGATTGTTGGTCATCTGTGGAACATGCTTAACATTTTTCAAAGTATAGATAATATCATCATGAGTCCGGATCTTGATAGAGCCTATTCCAACTATCTTACAGACTGCACTGTTAGCCATCGAAATATTTCCCCCATCTACCTGCTCATAAGTAGTAAACCACTCCCTATGAGGACTCATATGATATGACGCTCCAGAATCAAGAACCCACACATCACTATATGTTTTCTCATTTGCCACTAGAGCAAGGTCATCCTCAGAATTCGAATTTTCTGCTGCAACAGCAGCAGAACCAGAACCAGACCCAGATTTGTTCTCCTGATGCTTCTTTTTAGGACATTCCTTCTTCCAATGTCCCTTTTCCTTACAGTAGTTACAGATATCATTAGGTTTAGGACCCCCTTTAGAATTTCCAGATTTCTTAAAATTCTTTTTACCATGTCCTTTACCACCACTACTACTGGCCACTAACCCAGAAGACTGACTTTCTGTACTACTACCAGATGCCTTATGGCGCAATTCCCTAGTATGCAAAGATGATCTAACTTCTTCTAGGGACACAGAATCTTTACCAACAATGAAAGATTGCACAAAATTTTCATACGATATAGGTAAAGAAACAAGCAGAATTAAAGCGGCATCCTCATCCTCCACCTTCACATCAATATTACGCAATTCTAATAAAATTGTATTTAATTGATCAAGATGATCTCTAAGAGGCATACCTTCCTGCATTCGCAGACTGAACAGACGTTGCTTCAAAAGCAACTTGTTGGTTAGAGATTTTGTCATGTACAAACTCTCTAATTTCAACCACAGACCAGATGCGGTTTCCTCCTCCGCGACTTCAGTGATTATGTCATCTGCCAGACACAACATAATCGTTGAATGAGCTTTCTCCTCCAGAACGGCCATCTCAGCGGTGACTAAATCCGTTGCTTTCTTTGCCAACGGTGCCCACAACCCCTGTTGCTTCAGTAACGCCCGCATCTTGATCTGCCACAGACTAAAACTATTCCTCCCAGTAAATTTATCGATTTTGACATTACCCAGACATCTTTCTCACACAGATCGAAAACCTAAGCTCTTGATACCAATTTGTTATAACGGATGTGAGGAAGAACAAATAATGAATGCAAAAACAATAAAATCAGACACCAGAATTACGTGGTTCACCAAATTGGCTACGTCCACGGCAGAGAGAGAGAAAATATTTTATTATGAGAAGAAACCAGATTACAGAGAGAACAGAGTGTTTTTCGTAGTGTAAAAGATAGGTTAAAATAACCTATTTATACAAAACCGCTCAAAACGCGTTTTCCGCGTTATTTCCCGATCCGCCCGGGCGCCCGGGCGAAATCCGCCCGACCGGGCGGTCCCCAGCTCTTCCAAAACAGCTTGCGCGCCGACCGGGCGAGATCCGCCCGACCGGGCGAGACGAAAACAGTTTCGTCAGTTCTTCGTAAAACTGACATAACTTTCTCGTTTCTCATCGGAATTGGGCATATGACCTATCGTTGGAAAGCTCTCGGAACAAGCTATCACCTCCACTTTGAATTACCTCAAAATCATTTATAGATTGAGAGATATGTCCATTCAAAGTCAGTCTTTTGTCATTCCTTCTTCACGCATTCTACCAAACACCTTCAAGTCACCATTTAAGTCACTATTCTTACAAATCTCCACCTTGACTTGAATCCTCTCACAATAACCAGAAAATCAGATGCATTGATCACAACGTCCAGAATCTCCCAACACCAGATTTGTCCCAAAAGACAACCAGACCAGATTAGTCCCTAAGGACCCCAGAATTGCCCCAAGAGGGCAACTAACAATCACGAATATTAAGTAAGTCCAAGCAATGTTGGAACTTACTCTGCGGAACCGGCTTGGTGAACATATCAGCAGGATTATCAGCAGTTCCTACCTTCTTCACCTTAATCCTTGTCTCACTCCTCAGAAAATGATATCTGACATCAATATGTTTAGTCCTCTCATGATGGACTTGATCCTTTGCTAGACATATTGCACTTAAACTGTCACAGAACACATTGCTTGATCATGATGTAGACCCAAATCACTGATTAACCCCTTTAACCAGATCCCCTCCTTAGCTGCTTCTGTCAAGGCCATGTACTCTGCCTCAGTAGTAGACAAAGTTACAGTAGGTTGTAAAGTTGCTTTCCAACTCACCACAGAACCACCAAGAGTAAACACATATCCAGTCATAGACCTTCTACCATCTACATCTCCAGCATAATCAGAATCAGAATATCCTGCAACTAAGCAAGCCATATCACCTCCATAAATGAGACCAATATCTGACGTACCTCTAAGGTACCGAAAGATCCTCTTGACTGCCTGCCAATGCTCCTTACCAGGATCACCCATGAACCTACTAACCACACTGACTGCATGTGCAAGATCCGGCCTAGTGCAAACCATAGCATACATCAGACTCCCTACTGCACTAGCATACGGAACCCGACTCATGTACTCCTTCTCCTCAGCCGACTTAGGTGCAAAAGCCACAGACAAATGACTATTCGAAGCACTTGGAGTATCTATAGGTTTTGCTGTTGACATGCCAAACCTTGACAATATCTTCTCAATATAACCCTTCTGTGACAAGAAAAGTTTCTTCTGAGTCCTATCCCTATAAATTTCCATCCCCAAAATCTTCCTTGCTGCACCCAAATCCTTCATTTCAAATTCAGCACTGAGAAGTTCCTTCAATTTCGAACATCTGACTTGTTCCTGGCAGCTATCAACATATCATCCACATATAGCACTAAGTAGATGAAAGACCCATCTGTCAGCTTGTTATGATACACACAACAATCATATGAGCTCCTGTTGTAGCCTAGCTTCATCATATAGCTATCAAACTTCTTGTACCATTGCCTTGGAGACTGCTTTAGCCCATATAAGGACTTCTTCAACTTGCAAACACTGTTTTCTTTTCCTGGAACCTGAAACCCATCTGGTTGAGCCATATATATCTCCTCCTCCAACTCTCCATGTAAGAAAGCTGTTTTTACATCTAGCTGCTCAAGCTCAAAATCCTATGTGCAACTATCGCTAGTAGCACCCTGATGGAAGTATGTCTGACTACAGGCGAAAAAATCTCGTTATAGTCTACACCCTCCCTTTTGTGAACCCTCTTGCAACCAGTCGAGCCTTATACTTGACCCCTTCTTCAGATGTCATCCCCTCCTTTTTCTTGAAAACCCATTTACAAGTAACAATTTTTCTCCCTGAAGGCTTAGACACAAGCTCCCAAGTCTCGTTCTTATGAAGTGACTCCATCTCTTCCCCCATTGCAGCAAGCCAATGGGTAGACTCCGTACATGTAACTGCCTCCCTATAGGTTGATGGCTCATAGACATCCACCTCTTCAGCGACCTGCAGTGCATAAGCTACCATATCTTCAAACCCATATCTAGTTGGAGGTTTACCAAAATTTGTCCTTATAGGACGTTCCCGTGCCAGGCTAGGCGCCTCCTCACTAGGCGTCGAAGATGATGGTTCTTCAGAACCAATGTGTTGATCATCACTCTCATCATGAGTGTCTTGCTGCTCCACCTGTTTATCAACACTACTACTATCTGACACTTCAATGGACATCACATAGGATTAAACATAGAATTTTCATCAAAGACTACATTTCTACTAAGTATAACCTTTTTTCAGAAGGAGACCAGATTCTATAACCCTTAACTTCATCCCCCATAACCCACAAACACTCCCCTTTTAGCCCTTGGTTCTAGTTTTCCTTCATTCACATGATAGTAGACATTACAACCAAAAACTCGCAAATCTGAGTATCTGCAGGCTTACCTGACCACATCTCATATGGTGTTTTGAGATTGATCCCAGAATGAGGTCCACGATTTATCAAATAACATGCTGTATTGACAGCTTCTCCCCAGAATCTTCTAGTCATACCAGCATTAGAGAGCATGCACCGAGCTCTCTCCAGAAGTGTCTGATTCATCCTTTCTGCTACACCATTCTGCTGTGGTGTATCTCTGACAGTGTGATGCCTAGCAATCCCTTCATTTTACAGAACTCATTGAACTCAGACAAACAAAATTCCAGACCATTATCAGTTCGTAGCCTTTTGATCTTCTTCCCAGTTTGATTTTCCACTAATGCCTTCCACTGCTTAAATTCTTGAAAGCTTCACCTTTTGACTTCATAATAATCAACCAAGTCATTCTTGAATAATCATCTATGAAAGAAACAAAATACCTGTGACCTGCCAAAGACTCCACGCGTGAAGGACCCCAACAATCAGAGTGGATATAATCCAGAGTACCTTTTGTTCTATGAATGCCCTTGAAACTTGCTACGATGTAATTTCCAAGAACACAATGCTCACAAAACTCTAGGTTTGTGACCTTATGGCCACCCAGAAGATCTGCCTTGGAGAGGATTTGCATTCCTCTCTCACTCATATGACCAAGTCTCATGTGCCATAGCTTGGTCATATCCTCCTTCTGAACCTCAGACGATGCAATAGAAGCTGAACCTGAGATAGTAGAACCCTGCAGAACATACAAAGTACTACGCTTGACCCCCTTCAAAACCTCCTTTGAACCCTTGCAAACATACACAACTCCACCACTCCCTCTGAAACTGAAACCCTTACTGTCTAGTAGACTAAGTGAAATCAGATTGTTGGTCATCTGTGGAACATGCTTAACATTTTTCAAAGTATAGATAATATCATCATGAGTCCGGATCTTGATAGAGCCTATTCCAACTATCTTACAGACTGCACTGTTAGCCATCGAAATATTTCCCCCATCTACCTGCTCATAAGTAGTAAACCACTCCCTATGAGGACTCATATGATATGACGCTCCAGAATCAAGAACCCACACATCACTATATGTTTTCTCATTTGCCACTAGAGCAAGGTCATCCTCAGAATTCGAATTTTCTGCTGCAACAGCAGCAGAACCAGAACCAGACCCAGATTTGTTCTCCTGATGCTTCTTTTTAGGACATTCCTTCTTCCAATGCCCCTTTTCCTTACAGTAGTTACAGATATCATTAGGTTTAGGACCCCCTTTAGAATTTCCAGATTTCTTAAAATTCTTTTTACCATGTCCTTTACCACCACTACTACTGGCCACTAACCCAGAAGACTGACTTTCTGTACTACTACCAGATGCCTTATGGCGCAATTCCCTAGTATGCAAAGATGATCTAACTTCTTCTAGGGACACAGAATCTTTACCAACAATGAAAGATTGCACAAAATTTTCATACGATATAGGTAAAGAAACAAGCAGAATTAAAGCGGCATCCTCATCCTCCACCTTCACATCAATATTACGCAATTCTAATAAAATTGTATTTAATTGATCAAGATGATCTCTAAGAGGCATACCTTCCTGCATTCGCAGACTGAACAGACGTTGCTTCAAAAGCAACTTGTTGGTTAGAGATTTTGTCATGTACAAACTCTCTAATTTCAACCACAGACCAGATGCGGTTTCCTCCTCCGCGACTTCAGTGATTATGTCATCTGCCAGACACAACATAATCGTTGAATGAGCTTTCTCCTCCAGAACGGCCATCTCAGCGGTGACTAAATCCGTTGCTTTCTTTGCCAACGGTGCCCACAACCCCTGTTGCTTCAGTAACGCCCGCATCTTGATCTGCCACAGACTAAAACTATTCCTCCAGTAAATTTATCGATTTTGACATTACCCCAGACATCTTTCTCACACAGATCGAAAACCTAAGCTCTTGATACCAATTTGTTATAACGGATGTGAGGAAGAACAAATAATGAATGCAAAAACAATAAAATCAGACACCAGAATTACGTGGTTCACCAAATTGGCTACGTCCACGGCAGAGAGAGAGAAAATATTTTATTATGAGAAGAAACCAGATTACAGAGAGAACAGAGTGTTTTTCGTAGTGTAAAAGATAGGTTAAAATAACCTATTTATACAAAACCGCTCAAAACGCGTTTTCCGCGTTATTTCCCGATCCGCCCGGGCGCCCGGCGAAATCCGCCCGACCGGGCGGTCCCCAGCTCTTCCAAAACAGCTTGCGCGCCCGACCGGGCGAGATCCGCCCGACCGGGCGAGACGAAAACAGTTTCGTCAGTTCTTCGTAAAACTGACATAACTTTCTCGTTTCTCATCGGAATTGGGCATATGACCTATCGTTGGAAATCTCTCGGAACAAGCTATCACCTCCACTTTGAATCACCTCAAAATCATTTATAGATTGAGAGATATGTCCATTCAAAGTCAGTCTTTTGTCATTCCTTCTTCACGCATTCTACCAAACACCTTCAAGTCACCATTCAAGTCACTATTCTTACACATACTATAATTTTCATGTAAAATATAGAAAAGAAACATTTCCACCTAAAATTGATTTTCATATTACCCAAACCTGATAATTGAAGAATTGTTATCATTCATCAAAATATATTCAACTCAAGCTCATATAGAAAGATTTGTTACAAATAATACAATCACCAAACTAATCATATTTTTTTTGTTACAAACAATCCAATCACAAAACTAATCATATTTTCATATCATCTACCTAAAATATTAAAATTCATTAATTTGCTTGATACAATATCACAATTTCTTGAAGAAAAGGAAATGACGATTCTCTCATACTTTCATACAGATACTTTCCAAAGAGAAAAAACTTGGATCATAAAATTGTACATTCATTATTGAATTAACACAACGAACCGTCTTCCTTTTCAGACTTTTTTCTTTACGATCATAAGTCATAAACGGCAATCCACTGGAGAACTTAATCAGGAGAATAATCATCGCATTATTACAATCCTCCACAAATCTTATGTCTTCCAAATCACCATAATCTTTAATATTATTGTCAACATCTAGAGTCTTGATTACGAAATATTTGCTCGAACATTTAGTCACGCCATATTCCTCCATCACCCAAAACTCGAGCTCGGAACGAGCATTTCTTACATCATTCATTACCACAGCACTTAACAATCCATGTAAAACACCAATACCTATCACTTTCTTGTTTCTTGGAAATGGCATAAGAAACCTCTCTTCCTTTTCGATATCGAAGCATATGATCACTCCTCCGGTTGCCAACCAATACAAAAATCCGTTTAACTCGAGAGGAGCACGATTCCTATAGTTTACCTCAGGATCAAATTCGACTCGCATACATCTCCATTGATCGCTAGTACTACCACCAAGTGTTAGTACTTGAATATAATTGTACGTGCCCTTCTGATACACCAAGCTAACAACCTTATATTCTTTAGTTCTAGGACTATAACCTAAACCACATAAAGATCGTTCATAGCTTAACCAATGTGGATCTTTAAGGTACTTAAATTGATTTGTTAATGGATTACATATACATAAGCACCTACCATAATCTTTTCTTAGAAGAAGAATTCCTCTACAAGAATTTATAACATGGCAGTGAAACATGTGCATGTTACACAAATTCTTGAGGTTTGAAGACACGAACTTATCATCGTCATGTTTAGGAGTACGATTCTTTTTGTACCCTTCAACCATGATGAAGGGGTTAGTTTTGTGCCGAGAAGGGTTTATTCAGTTACTTAGAAGACTAAGAGTATTATGACGGTGTTGGTAGTGTAATTCGGCGAAATTCGAGTCTACGATTATGCGATTGAATTCTTTGCAGACGACTTTGCAACGAAGGATGGTTTTGGCTGGGAGTTGTACTAAGATGTTTGCGATTACGTCGTTTGGAAGATCAGATAAAAGACGGCATATGCATGTATTCTTAAACTTCTTCGCCATTTTCATGGCTTTTTGCGCCTTCTTTGCTAAGTATGGAAAAAACTTGGTTAACCCACCGGGTAGACTACCCACCCTATAATATAAGGTTGTGGTAATTATGATAGTGGAATCCAACTAGACTTAAATACTAATATTTTAATTGTCTATTAGTAGCGGGTAGTCTACCCGGTGGGTTACTCAAGCAATGTCCGCTAAGTATGCTTTAATATCTTCCTCCAAGATCTTTGAATCTTTGTTTTGTTTTGTCGTTGTTAGTTGTTGTGTTTTGTTTTGTCGTGGTTAGTTGTTGTGTTTTGTTTTTGACAGCTTATTTATAAGAGAACTTAAATGAAGTCGGAAATAAAAAAAAAAACAAGGAAAGTTCGGATAAAAAATGTACCCAGATCAATAATTTTTTTGAGGGGATTTTGTTTGTCTTTGGTAACTTTGTAAGTGTTACGAGTTGATTAATTTTGTAAGTTTAAGAAACTAGATGAAATTCTAAAAGAAATGCTAGCAAGTCTTCCGTGTGACTAGATATGATTGGCAATTATATGGTCACGTGCGTGAAAGACAAAGTTATTATATCAAAATAAAAGTAATCTAATCCCTAATAATTATAATCTAATATAAAAAGAAAATTTATAAGTAACCCTCCTATCCCCTAGTATATTAATAAGTGACTCTTAATGCCAAGTTGCCAACTAGTATATATATTAATCAGTAACCTTAAAATACAAGAATTAACTTCATATGTGATGATTGTGACCGTTATCTAATGTTTGTCTGCCTCATATATATATATATATATATTTTTTATAAAGGTAAGGAAAAGAAGGTTAGGAGACCCTCCGCACGAGGGGAGCTCCAACCTTATCATTTACAAGGATGGAATGAAGAGCTGAATGAGTACAATTTTCAATACAAAACCTAGAATCTATGAGGTGTCCAACATTGGCAATCCAATCTGCTGCTTTGTTTGCCTCCCGAAAGACATGTCGAATAGTCCAAGAAGAAAAGGAGCGGAGAGAAGTCTGAATATCCTGAATGATGTGGGCGATCTGCTAGGGGGGGACCAGATACCTTTGATAGAATTGATAACCATGAGGTTATCTCCTTCGATGTGAAGATGAGTAATAGCATTTTGAATAGCTAGCATAACGCCATGCTGAAGGGCTATAGCTTCTGCCACCAAAACTGAAGATGTACCAAGGTTTAAGGCTGCTGCTTTGAGTAGGTTGGCGTCGGAGTCTCTGATGATAAAACCAGCTGCTGCTGAAGAATCACGAACAGAACCGTCGAAGTTGAGTTTGAAAAATGGAGATGATGGAGGCTCCCAAGCCACCAGGATGGAAGAAGGGTACTTGGGAGTGGAGGGATGAAGAGAAAGGTGAAAAAATGGGGAGCCTGAGGAGTTGCAGTAGTCTACTGCATTCCGAAGACTCCATTCTGTGAAAAGAAATTTTGCCTTATGAAGAATCCTATAAATATTAAGCGAGTCGTTATGAAATATGATATTGTTTCTTTCTTTCCAAATACTCCAAATTAGGAAGACAATTTAGAAGCGTAGCTTTTATTCTTTTTAATATTAGAAAAAGTATCAAAAAAAGTGGCATGAGTTAACGAATGGGGTAGCCAATCGTTAAGTTCTTTAAGCTGCCAAAGGGGGAGGAGCTTAGAACAATGGCCAAAGATATGATCTATGGATTCCTCATGGGTGACACAAAGGGCGCAGTGATTAAAAGGGATGATATTTCTTTTTGCCAGGGTTGCACGAACCCCAAGACTATTATGGCAGATCTGCCATAGAAATATCTTTAGCTTTGGCGGGATATCTAGATTCCAAATCCAACGGTAAGACCATTTTTCCTTGCTAGGTGGGAGGTTATGGGCCAGCCAAGTAGCCGACTTAACTGTGAATAGACCGGAAGGACTAGGCCCCCAAATAGGTTCGTCAGAAAGGGAGGCAGACGGTAACGGAATGCCTTTAATGCATTTGATGATATGATCTGGAAGAAGAGTTTTTAATTTGAGAAGATCCCAAGATTTATCTGGTAAGATGAATTCTTTTAATAGCAGGTTAACATCAACTTGGTTTTCTTTTAACTTTAAGATGGTCATTAAGTTATCATCGAGGCACCAGTTATGGAGCCAAAAAAGAATTTGAGACCCATCTCCGATTTTCCAACGAATGCCTTTATGGAGTAATGGGCGTTGAAGTAAAATTTTTTTCCAAATGGGGGAGTCATTTTGCTTAGCTTTGCAGTTAAAAAACGATTGATTCTGAAGATATTTGTCAGAAATGAGTTTAACCCAGAAATTATTAGGTTCGGTGAGGATTTTCCAACCAAGCTTTGCGATAAAGGCTTTATTCATTGACAATGTTTTTCTAAGGCCTAAACCCCCTTGGGATTTTGGTCTGCAGATTTTATCCCATGCAATTAGTGGGGTTGCATTTCTTTCCTTATTTTGCCGCCATAAAAACTTCCTGTGAAGAGAATCAATAGAGGAAGTAATATCAGGTGTCAACATAGTGGAGGCGCATGTATATGCTGGTAAAGCTTCGAGGTTCGCTTGGATCATAGTTAATCTCCCTGCTTTCGAGAGGAAGCCAGATTCCCACAAATTAATTCTGTGCTCTGTTTTTTGGACATTATGAGCGAGATCTGCTTTATAAGGATGGTGGGAACTGAAGAAAACTCCTAGGTATCTACCTAGAGACGAATTAAGGAGCATGTTAAAATGGCTAGCTAACGCCACTTTACGAGGCTGATTGACCTGTTTGGAGAAGATGATCGATGACTTGTGGAACTTTATTAATTGACCAGAGATGAGACAGAAGTCATCGAGGACTTTTTTTAGATTGGTACACGCGGACGAGGTAGCTTTGCAAAAGAGTAGGCTATCATCCGCAAAAAGGAGACATGGAATGGTAGCAGTTCGCGGAAGTAGTTTAAAGCCAATGCCGGAATTGGGGACTTGGCTTTGGATAGTCAACCTCCGTATGAGTACTTCCATGCAGATAATGAACAGATAGGGCGATAGGGGGTCACCCTGACGAAGGCCCCTAGAGGGGAGGAACCAGGGTGAAGGTTGACCGTTCACTTTGATTGAGTAAGAAATATTTGTGACACACTCTTTTATCCATGAGATCCATAGGGTGGGAAAACCAAAAGCGTGAAGAGTGTTCCAAAGGAAATCCCATTCAATTCTGTCATAAGCTTTTTTCATGTCTAATTTTAGTGCACACCAACGAGTCTTATTTTGAGATTTGTGGAATGTATTGAGAGCTTCTTGTGCTATTAGTAGATTATCATGAATAGAGCGATCTTGAGTAAAAGCGTTTTGTAGAGGGCTTATTTCTTTTTGCAAAATTGGGCGTAGACGGTTAACCAAAATTTTTGATATTGCTTTATAAATGGTGTTGATGAGGCTAATCGGACGGAAATGATCCGGTGTTTCGGGTGCCTCTTTTTTGGGAATAAGAGTGATCAAAGTATGATTTATTGAAGGTGGCAGTTTCCCATGAAAAAAGAAGCTTTGAATAGCAGTGATGACTTCTCTTTGAATGATGGGCCAATAAGCTTGGTAGAATTTTGCACCAAAGCCATCGGAGCCTGGGGCTTTTAATGGATTAATATCAAATATAGCATTTTTTATTTCTTCGGCAGAGACTGGAGCAAGGAGGTTATCGGAGTCTTGTTGGGACACAAAAGGGTGGATAAAATTCAAATCAATCTTTCTATTTGTGGAGTGTGAAGATTTGAAACGTTTCCGAAAAGAATCTGAAAGAAGAGCAGTAAGTTCGTCATGAGAGTCAATCCATTGGCCAAGATCATTTTTTAATCTAAAAATAGTCAAGTGAGCCATTGTTTTCTTCATTCTATTATGGAAGAATCGAGAGTTGCGATCCCCCTGAGTGAGCCAAGTTTTCCTTGCATTATGACCCCAAGCTTTTTGGTTGAAAAGGAGTAGTTTTTCTCTTTGCAAAATGAGACGATTAATATGCTTTATTAGGATGTGATTATAGGGTTGGAGCCATAGCTTCTGTTGTATTTCTTGAATTTTTTCGTCATTGTGGGTCAGTTTATTTGATGTGCGCTTGTATTTTGTTTTAGCCCAAGATTTAAGTTCAGTTTTAATGCGAGTAAGCTTTTGCTGAATACGATAGAAACGCGAGCCTGTAATTGGAATAGTCCAATTTTTCTTAACAATATTATGCGAGTCATTATCTAATGTCCAAAAATTTTGGAATCGGAACGGAGGCGGTTTAGTGAATTCCCCATCATTGATGGAGAAAATGATAGGAGCAAGGTTGGAAACTGTGAAGTTACCATAGAAGATTGTGCTTTTGTCGAATCTGCCTCATATAAGACTTAGTATAGCAACAATAACTTTTGAAAGAATATTTATTTTCTTTTTATTTCTAAAGGTCGCTCAAATAGCTAATGTGTTAGATACTTAGATGGTATCAGGTTTAAGTAGTCATTTATAGTGTAACCTATGTAATCAAGCGTATTATGGTCGCTAAATCTCCGTCAAGTGTTCCACTATTAGTCTATTACTTAGCTAATACTTCCTCTCTTCTTTCTTTCTTTTTTAAGTTGAACCATTTGTCATTTGAGCATTATTCATCAATTAAATTTGAAAGCTTTCTCTCACTATTATATAAGCAAATATACAATGAAGTGAGATTTTGTTAAATTTTTCTTATTTTTGACAGGAGGATTTCAAATATTGAATTTCTATATTTTACTTATAGTCAATTTGAGATAATAATGTCAAAGCGTGTTAGAGTACGTGAAAAAGCAAATGGTACTGCAATTAAAAAACAAACCGGGAATTGTATTTATATATGTAATTTATAATTATATGAAGCACACATCAAATAAGCAAATGTCTTATATATTTAGGGAGGAGGTGAGGAAATGAGGGAAAGGAGGCCAAAGACATGCATATCAACCCCTTTTTTCTCATATTATTATATATGGAAATCTCTAATCTCTTGGTGTCACCTTCTTTATCCAAAATATCCATAATAACCAAACAAATAAAATTACTAATTGCATATGCTCTCATTATATTTTTTTAAAGAAAAATATCCCTACAACTGCACCAGTAAAAACATAAAATAGAACAATATTACTTGGATGACAAATTTAGTTAAAAACTTCCACAAAATTTCCGCATGGTTGATTTTAGTGGCATTCCCAAAACATTATATGATGAAGTGTTAATTTTCAAATTATATGAAATGGGTTTGGGTAATCTAATAAGGAGGATGAGAGTTTAGCCCATTTAAAAATTCAAGGAGGTTCCATCCTAAAACCAATTGGTGATAGAAGGAGTAACTCCCACTACTATATTTTTCATCAAAGGGAATGGTTAAAATAAGCTAATGCAACAATTGTTTTTTATACCGTTGCAGTAGGATCATCTATTGCAACGACCCGTTTCAATTTAGGTTCATGGACTAAGCTATTGCAATGACTTTATAATAACCATTGCATTAGATATATCTATTGCAATGGCTTGATGATGGTCGTTGCATTTGATGAAATATTAACAATAATGTAATATACGTCACTGCCTTAGCCACTCCACAAAAAATTTCGAGCAACATATTAGAATTCCCTCAATTTTTTTTTTACGAAATTTTAAACGCTACTTTTCTCAAGAAAATTCGCATCAATTTCAAACAACCTTATCTTCCTCGAACAAGGAAACCCATTCACTCAGGTAACTGACATCGAATCACAAACTGAAAAACCCTATCAATTTTGCCAACAAATTCCAATCTCCCAAATCTCTCATGCATATGAACTGAAAAGGAACTGAATTCACCAATTGTGATTATATACTAAGAGGAAGAGGGAGAATTCACGAGATTTGCTTCAATATTATTCCAAATTTCTTCCCGAATTCAAGAAAAACAAGCAAAGAGGCCAAATTTCGAATATCAGTCGAACTTCAAAGGTGCGTTCTTTTATTTCGGGAATTCTGGAAATCCTTCAAAAGTCACGAAACCTAGTCGAGCTCCAAAAGTCACAAAACCTAGTGGATCCAAAGCTTATAAAGTGGTTTAGTCTCTCCTCTTTCTTCAATGTGGGACCCTCACATGTGGAATGGGATTCAACATCAACCTTGTTAAACTCTCCATCTAATTGTACTATAGCCTTCGTCTTTTTTTGGATCACCACAAAACATGTTGATTAAGATGTTTATCTCCGAAAACACGCACCACCTTTTACTGGAGAAGAGAGAAGGTGCTTGTCTGAACCTCTTACAATTTATTAGTTGTTAAACAATATATTTTTACTATTAAGTTGATATTATCTGATATGAATTCAGATTAGACTCTAAATGGATTAATTTAGTGACTTAACGGATTAAAGTAGCCCCTTTTTGAAGTATGTTAATTTAGTCTCTTATATTTCAATAGGAGACAAAGTTAAAGTACTAAATGGGTAGAATTAAGCACCAAATAGATTAAACTAGTGCCTAAATGAAAAATAATAGTTATTTACTAACATATTGGACAAACTTATGCTTTAATAGTCACTTATTGACATTTGGAATATAATGGTCACTAATTGGCATATAATAATGGTCACTAATCGACATTTAATAGTTACTTATCAACATCAAAGTTACAACTAAACTTTACTTCAAAATAATACCTAAAGTTGAGTACTAAGCATGTCACACTGTTTTGCAAAAATAAACTCAACAACACCTAAAAACAAGTTCATGTAATCATCAACGGATGTCCGACAATGGTTGTCCACCGACGAAATAGCAAAAACCTTCATTTCTAGGGTTTCCACTTCCCGCCCTCCTCTCCTACTTCCTCCGCTCTACCGTTTTCCTCTCCACTCTGGAAATGTCGTCGAAATTCACTTTCTCTCTCCAATTTATCCTCCTCAAGCAAGCTCCTGTTGTAGCTCAAATTCACTGATACATCCTTCACCTTATTCAATCTCTCAATTTCTCCAATTACGACAATTTCAACAGATTCCTCGATCGAAACGACGCCGAAATCAGTCGAAAACTTCGCCACATGATTTCGCTGCTTGATCCAATCATAGCCGTCGAATTTGAAGCTATGCCGGAGATAATCTCGATGAAATTTGACATCCTTGTAATCGAAGAATCGAAATCGGAGAAGGTGATGATGGACTGTTATGGAGGATTTCCCTTGGCAGGAAAATTCTACCATTGAAGAGAATGAAGAGTGAAGACTTGATGAGAGGAGAGAGAAGAGAGAGAAACGCGTAAGAGAGACAAAGGAGAGAGAAACACTGCTGTGTTTGTTTTTATTTGCAATATGGGCTGATTAGCTCATATTGTCTGGACTTGAGCCTACCTAATTATAAAGTTATAATTAGGCGATCTCTTATAAGACTAGCTGTTCAATTTATGTTTGTTATATTTGTAAAGTGATTGTAATTATATCATGTATATACATAAGGCTAATAATAAAATAAATATCACGTGATGCTCTTGATGTGGTCTCTTCTTTCCTTCTCCATTCTTCTTGTTCTATGATGATATTAAAATATTGTCTTGCTGTTTTAAAAGCTTTCGTTTTTCTCATGCTAGGAGAGCCGGGAAAACCGTAGCTCATCTAGTGGCAAGATGGGATACTAGTGGTAGTAATGAACTTGTATGTTTTGATCCTTTTCCCCAAAGTGTCTTAACCTTGGTAGAACTTGATTTGCAATAATACGCCCGGTCTGACTTTCCTTTCAAAAATAAAATAAAATAAAATATATATCACATAATTACAAAAAAAATAATTATGCTACATAACATGGGTATAGACTGTAGGGGTGGCAATGAGATGAGACAACTCGCGAGCTACTCGAGATCGACTCGGTCAAAGTTCGACTCGAGTGAGCTCGACTAGAGATGTTGGTGAGTCGAGTTGAGCAACTCGATACTCGACTCGAAAACTCGTGAGAAGCTCGAATACCTAATTATCAATAGCAAATTAAAATACCTAAATTCAACATTTTTCTACCTTATTGTTGCGTGTAACATGAGACACTTGCAAGCTACTCGAAATCTACTCGGTCAAAGCTCGACTCGGTCAATGCTCGATCAAAACTAGACTCGAGTGAGCTCGACTCAAATCAACTCAAACTTGACCCAAACTGCTAACGAGTCGAGTCGAGCTAGCTCAAACTCGAACTCGACTCGCATCATTGCCCACCCCCTAGAACTATTAGGGTGCGTTCTATTCAACTTATTGGCCCTGAACTTATTGGACCTTATCTAAACTGAACTTATTGAACCTGAACTGAACTTATTGGAACTTATTAAACCTGATTGGACCTGATTCAACTTATTGGACCTGATTGAACCTGATTGGAACTTATTGGACCTTATTGGAACTTATTGAAACTTATTAGACCTTATTGGCCCTGATTGAATTATTGGACCTGATTGAAACTTATTGGACCTGATTGAAACTTATTTGACCTTATTAGACAAAAACATTGACCATGAATAACATAAATATTACCACTAACGTAAATACTACCCCTCAAAATTTTTTATGGAGTAATAATTATTATAATTCGTTCTTTAAAAAATAATGATTATTAATTATCTCTTATGATAATTAATTTAACAAATTTTTTTATGGAGTAATAATGATTATAATTCGTCCTTTGAAAAATAATAATTATTATTATTAACCTTAATTATTTGACCATGATTATAATATTATTTAATAGCAATATGAATAATCAAATAATAGACAATAATACAAGTATAATACTATACATTGTGGTACTTTAATAAAAAATTCTAATAATAACATAATCAGCTAATATTAATATGAATAATAAAAATAATAGACATAATACAAATAAATAATAAAATAATAGATATAATACAAATAAATAATAAAATAATAGACACTAATACAAGTATAATACTATATAATCAATGTGGTACTTTAATTAAAATTCTAATAATAACATAATCCGCTAATAGTGATATGAAATTATGAATAACAAAATAATAGACAATAATACAAATTTTTATTAAACATTGACTATTTGGACCTTATTAGACTTTATTGGACCTTATTAGACCTGAATGGAACTTATTAGACCTTATTAGACCTGATTGGAACTTATTGCACCTGATTGGAACTTATTGCAACTTATCTGAACTTATTGGACCTGAAACTTAATTTTTTAAGTTGAACAGAACGCAATAAGGTCCAATAAGTTCCAATCAGGTGCAATAAGTTCCAATCAGGTGCAATAAGTTTCAATCAGGTCTGATAAGGTCCAATAAGTTTCAATCAGGTCTAATAAGGTCCAATAAGGTCTAAATAGTCAATGTTTAATAAACATTTGTATTATTGTCCATTATTTTGTTATTCATAATTTCATATCACTATTAGCTGACACTACTACAAAATAAGGAAAAGATAACACATCTATAATAACGATTATTGTAGTAACCGTTATCTTTAATATAAATTAACATTTTATTAAAAGGAGTGTTATATAAAGTTGAGAAATCAT
The DNA here is from genome assembly GCF_026745355.1 of Beta vulgaris subsp. vulgaris. NCBI lineage: Eukaryota > Viridiplantae > Streptophyta > Magnoliopsida > Caryophyllales > Amaranthaceae > Beta > Beta vulgaris. The sequence goes on from NC_079208.1 coordinate 3,806,945, forward strand.
CAATATAAAAGCAGAGACTTAACCCCTTATAAATTAGACGTTATCTTTTATCCCCAATTCATAACTTTATATTCCCTAACATAATATTTACTATAATACACTGTTATCTTTGCTATTTTTTTAAGAAACAATTTAATCTCCTAAAAAACAAAAACAAATTTAATAGGATTCCCGCTATTTTGTAATTTAAAACCCCACTAAATACTCACTTTCTCGTCAATCCTTCACTTGGCTTGAATGACAGTTATTTCTTAGGGTTTCATCGCCCAAAGGCCCCAAACCATAACCACAATAACACGATAAGCAACTTCATTGTCCTACTCACCGGCGTCGAGAGAAGCGGTTAGGAGGAGGACGATTGTCGGAGAAGCGGTGGTAGTCGCCAGGCGATGGATCAAACGGCGGCTTCATCGATGAAAACAGAAGTTTTCGATTTAATCAGATGTTGTTGTGGCTGCTGCTGCGATTGCTGGTTTGTCAACATTAGATAAGAGCGATCTTCTCTTCTATTCGATTATGAAGGTTTTTATTTTGTCTGATGTTGTGTTTTGGATTTGATTTTTTTAGGCGTTTGAGCAATTGTGTTAAGTTTAGGTTAATTTCTCGTCAGTCTCTTCATTCATCTCATCAATGTATATATATACAACCTGAGTCTAGAGATATTAGGAATAACAACCTATTCCTAATATCTTTAATATCTTATCTTTTACAACGTTTATCTTTTATAATCCTAACACCCTCCCTCAAGTTGGAGCGTGCAAATCTCGAACGCCCAACTTGGACAACAGAAATTCAAACTGAGCCCTACCAAGCGCTTTTGTAAAAATGTCGGCCAACTGAAACTTGGTAGGAATATAGGACGGACTCACAAGACCGTCAGTCACCGCATCACGAACAAAATGACAATCTGCCTCGATGTGTTTAGTACGTTCGTGAAACACCGGATTCTTGGCAATATATAAGGCAGATTGGCTATCACAATATAATCGCATCCCTGCAGGATGTTGTACTCCAAGATCACCTAATAACTGTTTCAACCACTTCAATTCACACACAATAGCAGCCATCGAACGATATTCGGCCTCTGCAGACGACCTAGAAACTGTAGGCTGCTTCTTAGTCTTCCAGGAAATTGGGGAATATCCCAACAATACAAACCACCCACTCAGGGTCCCTAGTAAGAGGCAACTAGCCCAATCCGAATCCACCACCCTTCAAACGGAGATCACTATCAGAACGAAATAATATGCCCTGTCCTGGATTCTTCTTCAAATAGCGAACCACTCTTAACGCCGCCTCCCAATGAGTCACTTTAGGTACCTGCATAAACTGTGACAAAATGTGTACAGAATATGCCAGGTCAGGTCTGGTAACAGCAAGGTAAATCAATCTGCCCATCAATCTGCGATACTTCTCTGGATCCTCAAACACAGGACCATCCGCCACAGCCAGCTGTGGTGCTGTTCCATAGGAAACTCTGCAGGTTTAGCCCCAAGTAACCGCCTCTGCAATATATCCAATGCATACTTCCTTTGACTCATAAAAATGCCCTGAGGCCCCCTTGCAATCTCAAGGCCAAGGAAATATTTCAACGCACCCAAATCCTTCATTTTGAAACATTTCCCAAGATAAGCTTTGAAGTTCAGTAAAGCTTTCTGATCATTTCCTGCAATAATCATGTCATCCACATAGATGAGAACATTCAGCTGAACAGTATCCCTAGAGAACGTAAACAAGGAATAGTCAGAAAAGACTGCGTAAACCCATAGCTTTCAACGCAGTAGCCAATTTTGCAAACCAACATCTAGGTGCCTGCTTCAGGCCATACAACGATTTTTTCATCCTGCACACGAGATTAGTATCAGTTTTCTGAAATCCAGGAGGAATCTTCATGTACACTTCCTCCTCCAAATCACCATGTAGGAAGGCATTGTGGACATCCATCTGATGAATTTCCCATTTCTTGACTGCTGCCACTGCCAGGAAAGTGCGCACTGTCGTCATTTTTGCTACTGGGGCAAACGTTTCGTTATAATCAATCCCTTCCACCTGATGATGGCCAAATATAACCAATCGTGCCTTTAATCTCTGAAGGTTTCCTTTCTCATCGTATTTTTCTGTATACACCACTTACTCCCCAAGGCCTTCTTGCCGGAGGAAGTGGCTGCAATTCCCTTCCCTGATTTTCTAGAGCTTTTATCTCCGCTCCCATGGCATCACGCCATCCTTCATGTTTCATGGCCTCCTTAAATGATTTAGGAGGACACCCTGTGGTTATGCAGCAGGAACCTGCGATGGTTAGCAGAAAACTTTTCACAGCTAACATAATGTGTAATAGGATAAGGAGTACCTGAGGACGTTGTCGCAGCGGGTGCCTGAGTTGATGAACTTTTCTTTTTCACTACAGTATGAGTAACAAAATCCTGCAACTTTTTACTAGGGATTTGGTTCGTTTCCTCTACCCAACTCCTCAATCGCCTCACTACACCCTCCCTGCACGGAGAGGCGTGCCTCCCCACGTAGGGGCCTCCGCCGGCACCCACCATCCTCCCATTAGGCGCGTCGGCCTCCCCACCGTGTCTCCATTATTGCCAACCCCGGCACTGGTGTGGTACCAGGGTGGCGGCATTTCTTCCTCAAAAACAACCTCATCAGTAACAACAGCAGGTGACACAGGCACAGGTTCACTAAAGGGGAACTTATGTTCAATGAATTTCACATCACGGGAAACAAAATACTTTTGGGTCTCTAAATCATATAATTTCCATCCCTTCTGAGTATACGAGTAACCAATAAAACACACCGTCGGCTCCTACTAGCAAATTTATCCCCCCCATGAGAAATATTATATGCATAGCCCAAACACCCAAAGATCTTGATATCTGTCATCGAAGGAGGCTTACCAAACAAACACTCATAAGGGGTCTTATAATCCAGAACAACAGAAGGGGTCCGATTTATCAAATGACAAGCTGCCTGCACACAATCCCCCCAAAATTTCAAAGGAAGATTAGCCTGGAACCGCAATGCCCGGGCAACATTTAAAATATGACCATGTTTTCTCTCCACTCTCCATTTTGTTGTGGGGTTTTGACACAAGAAGTTTCAAAAATAATGCCTTGTTGCAGAAAGTAAGGTTTGAGACAATTAAATTCAGTGCCATTATCACTGCGCACATATTTTATTTTCTGGTCAAATTGCCGGTCAATCAAAGCCACAAAATGCAAAAACATAGTTTCAACCTCCAATTTATTATATAATAAATATGTCCACACAGACGGGAAAAATCATCAACAAGTGTCAAAAAATATGAAGCACCACATGTAGACTTAGTACGATAGGGTCCCCACAAATCACAATGAATTAGTTCAAACATCCTACTAGCCCTACTAGTACTCCTAGGAAAACAAGTTCTAGGTTGATGAGCACGAAAACACACATCGCACCCATCTTTATTGCAACTACTACTACTGGAAGGACTCACACAGGGTAGATGCCTCAAAACTTTCTCCGAAGGATGACCCAATCGCTTATGCCAGATATCAATCGATGCCAGCCCATCTACAGCATTTATCTTCACAGTAGGAACACCCCGGAAAAAGAAAAGTCCATCTTCCCGCTCACCCGCTCCAATCAGCGTCCTCGTCCTGCGGTCCTGTAAAACACATAATGATTTAGTGAACTGAACAATGCAGTTGTCAGATTCAACTAACTGCGGAATGGAAATCAAATTACAATCAAGATTAGGAACAAATAAAACATTATGAAGTTTAAGATTTCCCGGTAACACCACTTCTCCTTCATGAGTAGCCTGTGCAGAACTACCATCTGGCAACCCTACTGGACATCCCGTAATTTTTCTGGACGTACACAACTGCGAAAATTGCCCTGTTACATGATGTGTAGCACCCGTATCAATAATCCATAAACACTCACCCGTCAGACGATCCTTCGGTTTAGGCAAGTTCAGTAAATCAAGTAAATTCTGCCATTGATCTGAGGAAATCCCTGCAAGGCCGGCACCTGCAGGATCACGGGGCATAGAAGCTCCGCCATTGGGTTTGTCGGTGGCGCCACCTCCGGCAGCCACGGTTTTGTTGGCGCGTGCTGGTGGTGCGCCTCGGCCTCCACGACCGCGACCAGCCCGGCCGCCTCTGTTCACCACCCCGCCACGCCTGCCACGAGGACGGTCCCCCCACCACTCGGGATAACCTATTAACTCAAAACAACCCGCTAGATCATGTCCCTCCAGATGACAATTCGAACACGTAACAGAATCACTGGGAGTTCGGGATTTCGACCGGCTATCTACCTTAAAAGCCAGGGCATCACTCGGCGAGGGTTGGGAGGAAGACCGAGTGCCCCGCAAACGCTCCTCTTGAGCCACGATCTGATACGCGCGAGCCACAGTGGGAAGGGGGGCTTGCGCTAGAAGATTCGAACGCAAGGGGCCATAACAATCATCAAGCCCTATCATAAAACGATGCAGACGATCGTCGGAACGCTGCTGCTCAAGAAATCTCACAACTTCACATTGGGCGCCACCCCGAGAACAAGTAGGCGCCACCTCCTGGGAAGATAATTCGTCCCACAAACGAGTTAAACGTCCAAAATAATCCGCCAAAGACTCCATCGATTGCTGCTTACAATCACTAATCTGAGATTTTAATTGACAGATTCGGGTGCCATTAGAAACACAGTAACGTTCTTTCAGATGAGCCCATAATTCATGAGCCGTTTCATAAAACGAAACACTATTTCGAATATTCGGAGAAATAGTGTTTAATAACCACGATACAAGCATAGAGTGTACCGTGCTCCAGTCAGCCAATTTTTCCGGTGTGGTAGGTTTGGCAATCGTGCCTTCGAGAAAACCCAGTTTGCGTTTCGCATTCAAAGACATGCGTATCGCGCGTGCCCATTCATCAAAGTTATCATCTTTCAATTGTATAGGGGTAATTAAAGTGCCAGGATTATCATTAGAGCCTAAAAAATAGGCAGGATCAGGTTTAGGGATAGAGGGTTCGGTGTTTTCCGTCATGATAACTCGTCGAACACCACGTGAGTAGGTGCGTAGAGGGGAATCAATGGTGAAGGCTGGATGTCGAGGGTTCTGGAAAAAAAATTCCGGTGGAAATCAAGGATGAAAGCTTCGGTTTTTCAGATTTTGAGGTGCGAAAATTTTTTCGTTCGTTCGGTTTGTCAGGTTTAGGGATGAGAGATTTTTCAAACTCTGGCTCTTGATACCATGTTAAGTTTAGGTTAATTTCTCGTCAGTCTCTTCATTCATCTCATCAATGTATATATATACAACCTGAGTCTAGAGATATTAGGAATAACAACCTGTTCCTAATATCTTTAATATCTTATCTTTTACAACGTTTATCTTTTATAATCCTAACAAATTGAGAGTTCACATTCCTTAATGAAGATTTTTAATATTTAATTCAATTTTCTAAATTTCTCTTCTTTTATCCCTTAAGTTTTTCCCAATTGACAGAATAAGGGATTCAAATGGTTGTATTTGAATGTTTGATTATTGGAGTTGAATTTGATTTTAAATAATAAATATTTGTCTATATCATGCATTTCTATGTTGTTATGAATGTTGGTTTGGTTATGCTATTTCATACTTTGCTGTTGGTCTCAGCAGGCATTTGAGGGATTAGCTCAGTGATGTTCATATAGCTGATGCTTGGTTATAGTTACACTTTGTGATTATTCTTTACGGTCAACACAAGTAAATGGTCTGCTTTTTCGCGAGTTGGACCTACTCTTTTTTTTACACCTTTCAGTGTTGTTCGACCATGTTATTTATGGGTTTCTTTTTATAGCTTTCCATTTGTAGGCTGCTGTGGAGGATGAATGGTTATAAGCATTGCATGCTTTAGACCGATAATACTTATTTGTTTATATTCAACGATGAAATTTTGCTTATATTCAGCACGTGAAGGTTGATTTATCATGTGTTATCTTGATGAGTATCGATTTTCTTCGTTAAGATCTTAGACGTTTTTTATAATTTGTTTTTCGTGGCTCTATTAGAAGCTTCTCATTGGCGTCACCTCCAAGGTGTTTCTTAATCTAACCATACATGTTAATTGTATGTAATTGCTTTCTAAGTTGTCATGATGACTTATTTGTAGTATTATTATGGCGCCCCTCCAACCCATTCTCAAGATAAAGTTGATGCACTTAGGAAGTTGTGGATTACATATGTCGAGGATTTATGCGAAGAACAGATGACGAATGAATTCTATCTTTCCACCTCATTTTTTTTTTACCTTGATCTATTTTTAGCCGTAAATATATATTTTTGTATATATGGATATATATTAAAGATGTGATCGATAAACTTGATGTTGTTTCTATTTTAAATCAATTTTTTTTATACTGATATGTATAGGAGTTTTTGAAGGTTTGGAAAGATAGGTATTAGTTGAGTTATTTTATATATACTAATATTTTTAGGTTTGGGAATATCATCCTTGTTGATATTGTAATATGGGTTGTATATACAGGTTCTATAATTTAAATTGAATTTGTTGGGCAGGTCAAACTGCAGGGACATAACGCATGTGTGAATTTTTTTTTGAAAAAAAAAATATCATAGATAACAGTTATAGGTAAAATATGTTATATATATTATAGGAAAACATAACAGTTATTCAAGATATATAAGTGTTAAATTTTTCTTCTTTTAATTTGTCATATAAATAGCAAACATAACGCTTATTTACAAGATGTGTTATCTAGCTGTATAACGTGTATTATAAATAACTGTTATGTTTTCTCTGTTAAACATAACACTTTCATCAGGTGTTATGTTTTACTTTACATTACACTGACTTGGATAACACCTCAAAACTGTTATGTAAAACCTTATTTAACAGTTATCTTTTTCCTTTTTTGTAGTAGTGTGATTATGTTATTATTAGAATTTTAGTTAAAGTACGACAATGATTATATAGTATTATACTTGTATTAGTGTCTATTATTTTATTATTTATTTATATTATGCCTATTATTTTATTATTTATTTACATTATGTCTATTATTTTATTATTCATATTACTATTAGCTGATTATGTTATTATTATAATTTTTTCTTAAAGTACCACAATGTATATTATTATACTTGTATTATTGTTTATTATTTGATTATTCATATTGCTATTAAATAATATTATAATCATGGTCAAATAATTAAGGTTAACAATAATAATAATAATTATAATTACAATATTTTGCAATAATAATTATAATTACATTATTTTATTATTTATTTGTATTAGGTCTATTATTTTATTATTTATTTGTATTATGTCTATTATTTTATTATTCATATTAAATTTTTTGCTTTTATACTAGTGTTTTATAAAATCAAGACAAGACTATTAGATATATTAGTTGTGAAAGTTATGTATAGGCAAATATATAAATAGTAAATTTCTTGTTAAATTAATTATCATGAGAGATAATTAATAATCATTAATTTTTAAAGGACGAATTCTAATAATTATTACTCCATAAAAAATTTTGAGGGGTAGTATTTACGTTAGTGGTAATATTTATGTTATTAGTGGTCAATTTTTTTGTCTAATGAGGTCAAATAAGTTTCAATCAGGTCCAATAAGGTCAAATAAGTTTCAATCAGGTCCAACAAGGTCTAATAAGTTTCAATCAGGGCCAATAAGGTCTAATAAGTTTCAATAAGGTCAATAAGTTCCAATAAGGTCCAATAAGGTCCAATAAGTTTCAATCAGGTTCAATCAGGTCCAATAAGTTGAATCAAGTCCAATCAGGTTTAATAAGTTCCAATAAGTTCAGTTCAGGTTCAATAAGTTCAGTTCAGATAAGGTCCAATAAGTTCAGGGCCAATAAGTTGAATAGAACGCACCCTTAACGGCCCGTTTGGTAGTCGTTAATAAATTGCGGTAATGAAAATGAATTTTAAGTGTAATTTTATTAGGGAAGCACCCTTAAAATCTCCATGGGGAGACATTTTTTCTCCATGGACAAGCAATCTCACCCCTAAACTTGTGTTTTTGTCTCCAAGGGGAAGCAATTTTCATTACCACTCATTACCACCCTACAAAGTGGTATTGGATGGGAATGAAAATTCAAGAAGAAAAGTGGACACTTTAGGATAAATTAGCATTACCATGGTAATGGACAATGATAATTTTCACAAATTTACACACAAATTCATTCTCATTACCACCATTTATGACCAACTATCAAACGGGGCGTTAGAGTATAGACACTATAGTTATACAACTCCCTCCGGTGACCAACCCTAAACTTTAGAACCTCTAAGCGTCCGTCTTACTTGTTTAGACGTTGCAGAAGCTCGAAGCTCGAAGCTCGTTCCAGGTTTTTGTTTTGTTCCTTAGATTAATCTACTTTTCTTGTTTAAACCATTTTTGTTGCGATTTTTTATGTGAACTTCATGCGATTAGTTTTATGCGGTTGTTATTGTTTGTTTCATGAATTCAACTTTTTTTTTTTTTCATTGTCTCATTTATGTTATTTCATGTTTTTTAGGGATAATTTACATGTTATAAACTTATGATTCGAATTCCTGGTCTAATTTCTTAATTCATGTTTGTTTCATGGAACCAAATGATAAGAAAATTTATGTTACAATTTGTGGATGCTCATATTTTCATGCTTGTTCTTGTTTATTTCATCAGATCAATTTTTGGAGTGTTTTTGGCTGGAAATCTGGAATGAATAACCTGTAGAGCAATGGATTTAGCAGTGACAATTCCTCTAGGAACTTACGCTCCGAATACTAGGAAAGTTCGGTTCTTCAATGTCAAGTGTTCGGTAGCTCTAGCGGATAATGCTACTGCTACAGGTCTGTGTAATGTGATATGCTTGCAACTAATTGTGTGGCTATTTGTAAACCAATGTGCTCACTATTCGTTCGTCGTATTAGTTTGCTTACATAGAAACAGGATTACCTTCCTTTTGTGGTGTAAGAGAAATGGATGCAACCGTCCTGCTTTTTTAATTCTTAAAGTTGCATTTGTAAAATCGATATTCAATAAACTATTGCTAGTCTTTTAATGTGGAGAGAATTCTTAACCAAGAAGTAGGAGTAATTGAAAGTGTGTTTCTAGACTTTGTTTACTCCTGTTTGAATGAAATTTTTCTTTGGAACTACTCAACTTTATTCTTCCATTAACTGGGAGTTGTAACCGGAGAGTTCCATAATTCAAACTCTTGGGTGGTAGATTGATGTTTGCTTCTCATTATTGTCAATGGAAGAATAATATTCTTCTTAAGACTTAAGTCTCGAGGTTGCTACTGCTCTTTTCTAGGTGTCTATTCCACAATCATATCTTTTTAAAACGCAGGTCTGGGAGGCAGACCGTGGAAGGTATCGGATGCTAGACTTGTGCTTGAGGATGGTTCCATTTGGAGGGCCAAGTCATTCGGTGCGGCTGGGACACAAGTTGGTGAAGTTGTCTTCAATACATCTTTGACAGGGTGAGCTGATACAATCTGCAGAGAAGCTGCTGATGTTTCCATTATGATTTGCAATCTGACATGGGTATTTAATGTTTCAGATATCAGGAAATTTTGACTGACCCTAGTTATGCTGGTCAGTTTGTATTGATGACAAACCCTCATATAGGGAATACTGGCGTAAATCTTGGTAAGTGAAATTCTGAGCTTTTGTTTACGATTTTTTCCATCAACGATGTGTAGCTAGATTTAATTTACTGTCATTGCAGATGATGAAGAATCAAGGCAATGCTTTCTAGGTGGTCTGGTGATTAGAAGCTTAAGCATTAGGTTGGACCTATTCCATTATTCACCTTTGTAATGATGTTTTTTATCAACATGTTAACTGCCTTTCTAAGACCTGGGCACCTGGCAAGTGGCATCATAAGTGAGCATCTGTTTTTTACCCTGCAGCACTTCAAACTGGAGATGTGCTGAGACGCTTGGAGATTATTTAGCCAAGAGGAACATCATGGGTATATGTAAGTTAGAAGCCCAACTTTTCGAAATTGATGTCAAAGAACATTCATCTTGTTTAGTTTGCACATTTGCTCTCCTTTTGACTTTGTAACTTTTTTGGGCTGTGAACTAGATGACGTTGACACTCGTGCTATCACCCGTAGATTGAGGGAAGATGGGAGCCTTATTGGTGTTTTGAGCACAGAAGAATCAAAATCAGACAAGCAGCTCTTGGAAATGGCTCGTTCCTGGGACATTGTTGGTAATGTTTGCTTTCTGTCTATAATGCAAAAGTCATTCTGGAAACTACCATCTAAAATTCTGGTTACGTCTTTGCAGGCGTTGATTTGATAAGTGGTGTTACATGTCAAGCTCCTTACGAGTGGGTAAATAAAACCGATAATGACTGGGAATTTAATTCGAACGGGAGACCTGGGGAAACTTTCAAGGTCTATATCTTCTACTGCAATGTTGGCCACATGTTTAGTTGTTAATTCTGATTGGTTCTTTCTTTTGGTGGTTTACAAAATCGAAGGTGGTCGCCTATGATTTTGGTATCAAGCAAAACATTTTGAGGCGTCTGGCATCATATGGATGTAAGATTACTGTTGTTCCATCAACATGGCCAGCATCAGAAACACTGAAAATGCAACCAGATGGCATTCTCTTCAGCAATGGTCCAGGGGATCCCTCAGCAGTTCCATATGCTGTGGATACAGTAAAGGAATTAATTGGGCAGGTACCAATTTTTGGAATTTGTATGGGCCACCAGTTGCTTGGCCAAGCATTGGGTGGTAATACTTTCAAAATGAAGTTTGGTCATCATGGAGGAAATCATCCTGTTCGTAACCTGAGAAATGGTCAGGTTGAAATTAGTTCGCAGGTACTTTTTTCATCAGTGGGTGGTTAACATTTTATCTTGTGCATATTTTTTTTGTTTTTCACTGTCCTGCTCAGCTACTTTGTGGTATTCTTTGTCTTTTTCTCGCTTTGCTTCCTGTACTCCTCATTTGTTCACCTTTTGTTTTGGACCTTGGGGGCTGTCTAAAAGTTCCATAAAATACTTAGAAATGCTCACTTTCCTGTACTCCTCATTTGTTCACCTTTTTTTTGGGACCTTGGGGGCTGTCTAAAAGTTCCATAAAATACTAAGAAAATGCTCACTAGTATATCATGCATCATTGGTGTATAAAGCTTTGAAGGTTAGAATTTTCTTGCTAAAGATCAGGGACTTTCTGATATACCAGCAGTAGTACAGACTTCAAACACTTCGTAGTAATATTGCTGTTATATGGCCCGACCTTTCTCCAACTAGATTGTTATCTGTATCTTCTCTTATGAAGAATTTAGTTTCTGTATTCAGCATATTCATTGACAGTTTTGATTTCTGAGAACGTCTGTACTCGTAATGATAAAATGTGGACCTTAAGTTCAACTCCATGATCGACTTATTAATGGTTTACTGTGTGTAATGTGACAGAACCACAACTATGCAGTAGACCCTGCATCACTTCCTCAGGGAGTTGAGGTGACGCACATCAATCTTAATGACGAGAGCTGTGCAGGTCTTGCATTTCCATCAAAGAATATTATGTCTCTACAATATCACCCTGAGGCATCTCCAGGACCTCATGATTCAGATCCTGGTAATTAGCTTCTCCCATTCCAAGATTTCTTAATGCATTATCCTTCCATCATGTCGTCTAGAGCTGGGCATGTGTCGCACCGGGCTGGGTCAAGAGCCTGGTACGGGCCAAGAAAAATGTATGCCGTGCCGGACTCATGCCTATATTATAAAAGTAGGGTCCACGTGCAGGGCAGGTCGTGTTGTGCTTGCGGTCCCTTAAGAATTATATGATTTTTTTGGTTAAAAATTAATGAGACTTGAAAATGATGTCTGCACATCCCATAACCCATCACGGTGTCTCTCTTGACTAGTAGTTGTGCTCATGCTGGCCCTTGTGCTGGCATGGTCCATGCCCAGCTCTATTAGTTCTATACTCTATAGTGATATGCCGATGCTAATTCCGATTTGATGTAGTTTCTAGTTCAAGATCACTTTTTTTCGTTTCTTCGTTTTTCTGAATTAAAATATCTTCTCTTGTTACAGTTTTTGGAGATTTTGTTGACTTGATGAGGCGAGTGAAAGGAAATGCTTAAGATAGTTAGACAAGTGCTAAATGCTAATGGTGGACAAGGTTACAAGTCCACATCTTCACAACTTGAAGCAATTTCCAACAATGTCCTTTGAAATTGCTCCTTTGTAGTCTTGTTTTGTGGAGTATGAATTGTTTGGATACAGAGTAAATGTATGATGCTTGTATTTTTGTCCTTACTTTTTGCTAGTCTAATGCAAAGCAAAATCATAACCAAATTTTTGTCGCTAGCTTTTCCCTTCTATATTTATATTTCAGTTGTCAAGTTTTTTTTAACAAAGGCAGATACTTAGAACTTAAAAGTAGACTTGTAATTGACTGTCAAATAAAAGGCATCCCAATTCTTCTCCTCTGAAGTCTACAAGAGATATGCACTTGTCTTTGATGCCAAACTACTGGAATACAATTAGTATAATAAATATTTCGCTTTTTAATAGTTGTTCCACTTTTTTTGCGCCACAATTTAGGGTATTTGTTTGAGTATTGTATCATAAATGATGTATTTAATACAAAATAATTAGAAAATATTTACGTTGAAAATGAAAATATAAACCACATAGAAATAAATCTATTAAGATTTCACACGACATATTAGGGAGAAAAAATATGATCAATATATGTGAAAGTTGATCTTGTATAATCTAATGAAACAATGGTTAAAGAACCAAGTTAATGCACAATAAAATCTTGTCATGAGTCTAAAATCCGCTACACATAGACAAACAGTTTCTTGCGCAAATCGAATTCAAGTATTCAACATTACAAATTGCTTTGAAACCAGGTTCTCGAGTCAAAATTCTAAATAATTTTGTTTATCACAGGGGTAGAATTTGAGTGTAAATTATGCCTTGGAAAAAGTCATCAATTTAGCACACCATCAGCTTGACTTTGAACATTGACGTACCAAGTAGTACAGTATAGCTCCATTACAATATGTGGAGGAACATTACCATTGGTGCTGCAACAATCTCATTGGTCGATATTTAAGGACCCACGGAAAAATGGTAAGCCTGTACATATAAGCCAGGGATTTAGCATTCTTAAGTTCATTTCCCGTAACTTGCTACTCTAGCAGCAGCAACTTGCCAACGGCAAAGTTTAGTGTAACACTTTCAAATTTTGACAAATTAATGGGCAACAGAAGAATAAATGGCTAATAGTTTCATTAGCAGAATTATAAAGAGGACAAAGAGTATCATTAGTGACTTATTTGTCGATATCCTAAATTGGATTTTAATGGGAGATCATTTTGCAAGCATTGTCATAGGAATATTTGGATCTTTGGGCCAGGGGCGGATCCAGGATTTCAGATGAGGGGTAGCGTAATTTTACGATATTAACGGGTCAAATAAAAAGTCATCACTACTAAATTCAAAATGTTGCAAATCCAAATATAATATTGAAGTCAATAATAAAAGAAAATTACCATTGTCCACGTTGAGTTCTCAAAATTTAGAACCATTTTATGATCGCATAAACTTTTACATAACAAAACAAATCTTTTTCAAGATAACTAACTATCGTTTAACAATTCATCTCCCTTGCTATTCTTAACTTGCTTTTGATAATAGTCATACCATCGAAGGATGTTAAATTATTGTAGATTTGAATTAACTAAAAGCTTTCTCTTTTTGTTTATGAAATATATAGAATTTTCATATATGAAAAATTCACTAAAAATCTATTCCCATAATTACAATAAACTATACTCCAATTCATTTACTGAAATATTTTAGTACTGGTTCACAATTAAATAACTAATATTTCTCAAGTTTTCATTTTGAGATGAGGGAATATACATTGAGACAAATTGAATAATATACATTTAGAAAAAAAGTCTAGAAGAGTTCAGAAAAAAAAGGAAAAGTTCAGATTAGTTTCAAAAAAATAAGAAAAGTTCATAAATAAGAAAAATTCTGAAAAAAAAATAATATAAGATAAGATAACTAAAAATAAGGTGAAGAGAAAAGATCCTTAAGGTTAGAAAATTTTGGCCATAAAAAATTTCACTTTTTAAAAGCGGATATAGGATATAAAAAAAGTAAAATTTATTCTATTTTAAACTTGTGCTTCACACATTTTAAAGCTAATTATTAACAATCGGTTTAAACTAAAATATATATAGATAAGACATGAATTATAGAGTACTTTTTAGTTCAAATAGACTGTGTAAATTAAAACGCTAAAACAAGAGATGAATTATAAACTACTCTAGAATTCAATTTGACTTTATAAATTAACTACTAATATTCCAAATATAAGTAAACTTCTGATGTAAGCAAAATTCTTAAAATAAATCTGTAATCTTAAAGCAGCAAGGCTAGGTAATTGAATTTGATTATCTTTTTAGTGGGTAAACAACTAGTAAAAGCAGTAGTTGAATAAAACTAGAGGAAGGGGAAAAATAAAATCAAAGCATTAAAAACTGCAACTATGGACTCTCGAACACATGCTACCCCTTTAAAACAACCAACTGTGCTAGACTATTTATATGGCAAGTGTTGCAAATGTAAAGGTAATAATTTATTTTTGGAAAAAAAGAATCAGGGGTAGCACATGCTACCCTTGTTACTTAGTGGCTCCGCCACTGTTTGGGGCTACATAAATTTTCCATATCCAATTAAACAGCAAAGGAATACTTGTAGACGGTGTAATTCTATGAGTGAGCCAGGTAGCCGTTTTGACAAAAAATTCACCCGAACTAGTCAGCCCTGAACAATGAATATCCGAGGTGGGATAGCAAGCGATAGGAATTCCCAAGATAATGTGGACAATATGTGGTGGGATCAAATATTTTAAGAGCTCAACATTCCATTGTCTCAAAGGAAGAATAACATTATTGACGGTGAGTTATAGATTATCAATAAATGTGATTTGTAGCTTTAATAGTTCAATGATACTTTGATTTGTACACCAGTTATCTATCCAGGAGTAAATATTCGTACCCAATCCAAATTTCCAAAGGATTCCTTTCCTTAAAAGTTATCGAGATCGAAGGATGGACTTCTAGATATGAGAGTCATATGGCTTTGCTTTACACTCAAAGAAAGAAGTATTTCGGAGATATTTTTGGCGCATAAAGGTAGGCCAAAGAGAGTATTGGTCATAATGGATCCTCCAACCCATTTTAGCTAAGTATGTTTCATTAAGATGAGCCATTTTCCGAAAATTGAGTCCATATTTTTTAGGGTGGCAAATTTTCGACCATGCCACTAGTAGTAATCCTGAAGAGTTCATTGAAGAGCGCCAAAAGAACTTTCGATTGATTCTATCAATTGTAGAGCATATTTTCTTAGTTACCTGAGTTGTGGCCATAAAATAGGCTGAAAAGGATTCCAGGTGACTCTGAATAAGCACTGATTTTCATACTTTCGAAATAAAATGATTGTGCAAAAAATTTATCTTATTGTCAACCTTCTGAACTAAGTGATGGAAATCACTAGCCATTGGTTTATAACTAGAGAAAATAACACCCAAAATATTTTCCTAAAACAGTCTTCGATGTCATATTGAAAATACCAACAATGGTTCTTTGTCTACAGTTTGGTATGTGTTTTGAAAATATGATTGGGGAATTATGAAAAATTCACTATTAATTGCCCTGAATTAAGACAGAAGGAATCTATAATATTTTTTAAGCGGTAGGAAGAATCCAAGTTAGCATTACAAAAGAATAAGAGTTTAAAGTACTTGCTTGTGTAGAATAACTAATAAAATTATCGATATGAATTGTTGTTCTGTATCATTTAACAATAGTAAATTTTGATAATTTTTGGACAAATTTGTAAAGGTTTCCCACATCAACATCAATATAAGAATTGTGTGGGACCAATAACTATTCTCTTCGGCATAAAACAACTATACTGGACTGAATTGAACTGAATCGAACTGAACTAAATTGAACTGAAATGAATAGTGATATGTGAGAGTAAAAGTATTGTCCGAACTGAACTGAATCGAATTGAACTGAAGTGAACTAAACTGAAAATAAGCTGGGGAGAACAGGCCCAAGCGGGGTTAAATAATTTAAAAAGAGAACAAAATTTTACTAAATAAATAATAAAGTAAAAGTAGGAAAATGTTTATGGAACACGCTTCGGGCTTCTTTGGCAAAATTAGCGGTTCTAGTAGTTGTTAGTTGTTGCATTAGCTGTAGCTGTTGAGTTAGCTGTAGCTGCTAGCCGTCTACTAGTAGCTATTAGAGATTATCGTTTAAAGTAATTATTTAATTAAGAGTGTTTGGCAAAAGTAGCTGTTGAGATTGTAAAATACAATAAATGACATTCATTATATAGTGTTTATTCGCTAACCGCTAACTAAAAATCGCAAACTAACGTTACTTGTATTAACGTTCTACAACCGCTACCCATAATCTACTCGATCAAACCGCTACACGCTAATACAACCGTACCACTACCTCGCCAAACACTCATAATTTTCTTAAGTAGCGTTTTGAGCTTGTCTAACCGCTACTCACTACCTCAAACGCTATTGCCAAACAGGGTCTTAGGCATCCTTAAAAATCTAAGTGAATATAACTCTTTATTTAGTTGTTTCATTTCATATCATCATTATGCACATGTAAAAGAAAATAAAAACATCCTCCATATAAGAATCAACCAACGTGATCTCAAGTTAATATATTAAAGTTCTAACCAATAAGCTATGTAACATTAAATAATATTTTTTAACATAAAAATATTAATAATCTGGGACATTATTCGGGACTAAAAACTAGTTATTCTCTCAAATAGGAATAAAATCATCATGGTTATTAAGATTTGATTCTTTTCATTGGAAATTTTATTCTATAATTAGGTGTTTATTTTTATGGTATGATGTCTTATCAGAATTCCAAGGTGATGACATCCTAAAGGCCAAATTACTAAAAGTCCTAATAACTCCTCACCTACCCCTCATTAACTTATATTTATATTTTTGGCAAAGTAATTTAATCAATTATTTTTATTGGCAAAGTAATTTTTTTTTTTTTTTGGAAAAGTAATTTTATATGTTAGTTACTTCTAAGTTCTAGTCAATAGTTATCTACCTTTTTACTGTTGATACAAATAAACACACTGAATCAATTGCTATGCTATAAAAGCTCTACAAACCTCTCAAAACAAAGAACAAAAGCTACATTATTTCTCTATCTACTTTTCTTAGGTTAATACTTAATAATTTGTTCATTGGTGCAATTCTTGCACTAGAGTTGTTCTATTGTAGTTGTACGTGCAAAGCCTTCAAAAACATGAAGATTTTGATGGCATTTGGCTTCTTCTTACTCTTACAGCTTCAAGATTCTTGTGACTCTACTTCTTCTCATCAGTATGTTAAGCAAGTTGAATTTGGTAAAAAGATTCAAGAAAAGTTAACTTCAAAGCCTAAACTTCAATCATTAATTAAAGCCGTAAGTTAAACACCCTACTTCCTCTCTTATAATTTGTGTTTTTTCTTGAATAATCTGATCCGTTTAGTTTCTATTAGCTTAATTAACAATTGTTTTATCATTTTGTTAATTTTTACAAGATTTTAGTGTAATATACATTATTTGCTAGTAAATTTTTATTTATTTTCATATAGTTAGGCTTATATATACTATTCCCTCCGTTTTATTTTAATCTACACACTTTGACATTTTACACTATTCATAAATTTCATTTTGACCATCATTTGTGATTTATACGCGGATGAAAATATAATCATGTGGGATCTTGTTAGATTCATCATAACATGTATTTTATTAATATTTACTTTTTATAATTTTTACAAATATAAAACTAAAGATATACTTCTATATCCTCAAAGTTTTGCATTGGCATGCGTGAAAAATGTACGTGTGTAGATTAAAATGAAACGGAGGAAATATTTAAGCAAGTGGTCTTGGATAGTGATTATTCACTTTGTTCCTTAACTATCCTTAACCTTTGAGAATATAAAGAGATTCTTGGCCACCACTTTATCATTAAGTGAAGCATCAGGGACGAGAGAATTAGTCACTGCTATAGGCAGTGGATACCTTTGATTGTAACAAAAAAATATATACTACTATAGTACTATTTATTAATCTATATATGTGTATTAATGTATATGTGAATATTATCACATGTTGAGACAAATTACTGATTGCGCAAACTTAATGCAAGCATCTTGGAACTTCAGTTGTCTGCTAATAAAGTAGAATGAAAATCTTGTATAAATTTTCTGATGAGTAAATTTTCCAATTGAAACAAACATTACCAATGTAGTGTTACTTTGTATGTTGGATGAATTTTGTCATAGATCTGATTACAGAAGTGTTAAACCACGCATTGTCTACTTCTACATTTTTTCCTCCCTTAAATGTCCATATATTTGGTGACCGAAAAGCTTATTTTGCTTATATACGCAACGTAGATATCAAATAAGTTTATATTTTTTCTAAATTGAGGTGGCGCCCTATGTACTTAGAGATATTTTGTCTTTGAATTAATCTAGCTTGCTTTTTCGTAAAAAAAGAGTAAGTTTTTTTAACAAGAAAGTTCAACAACTTAAAGCCAATATAAGGATATTACTGATTATTATAACTTACTATCTCAATTATTATTATTACTATCATCATCATAATGTCATAAACTGATAATTTCTGTTTTAACTAGGTTTCTTTTTTCAAAGTAATAATATCAACTATGGTAACGTAGTGGCCCTGTTTTTTGGACTTCTTTTTAGTTCAGTTTAGTTAGTTTCAATTTAGTTAGTTTACTCTCACAGTTTTAATTCAGTTCAGCTCAGTTCGGTCCAAAAGAACGAGACCGTAATATAATACAAACAAAGCTAGCATATATGCATTGCACGGGTTAGAAAGTGGATCATTATTATATTAGGTTATTGAAGAGTTTGTCGGGGATCTAGTTTGATATAGGTTTTTTTGGTATTAAAGAGTGACTAAATGTACTGATGGGGATGGAATTTGATCCTCAAGTCCTAGATCCTCTATAAAATTTTACCAATTAGATTAGATAACATTCTATCAAAATACAAACAAAAAACAGACTAGATGACATCCATATAGTTTTGGAACTCGTATAATAGTTGTTAATTTTGAGAGAACGAAGATAAGATTTTATAAGACCAAATAATATGTGCAATAGACTTTTTGTAAGTTATACTAGTTTTTATATGCACGCGATGCGTGCGAAAATACGTAGAAAATTAATTTTTTTAGGGGATGTAGAAAATTAAATGAATTGTTAATTATATAAAATAAATTAGGGATATTTAAATTGTTGATGGTTTGTTTTTGTAATGTCTATTTTTATTTTTTAAATTAATTAGGTAGTTTCCTTTTTTAAATTTTTTTTAATTTTAGTTAAAGTAAGTAGTTAGAATAGAGATGTAATGAGGGTAAAATAGGGTTTCTAATATTTTGGTGTCCTACCCCTCTTCCCATATAGAATAGAGATGTGCGATAGATCATCTACTGGTATCTCAATTTTATTGTACTACTCATTTTGAAATAGGATCTGAAGTGATTTTTTCTTGGATTATTATTATTATTATTATTGGTATTATTGTTATTATTATTCTGACTATTTTAGTAAAATAAAGTAATTTAAACTTTAAAGTTTAATAAAAATAAGTTGATGAGACTAGAGCTTAGATACGCTACACACATTGGCTCCAAACTTCTGCCGTTTCTTTGAAAATTGCAATATGTTTAACTTTATATTGACTAGTTTGTAACTTTGTCCATTAATATCTTTTAAGTATTTATTGGTAAAAAAATATATAAAGTTTGTAGTATTAGAATTTATTACATTATACATTTAGTTTTGATTAATTGCAGGAAGGAAGAGTGTTCTATCCTCAAGGCTACGGTGCAGACCCAAATGGAGTACAAGACAGCAGCGATGCTATTCTGAAAGCAATATTGGATGCATTCCAAGTGCAAAAGGGGATTCAATTATTGCCTAGTATCAATGATTTGGGAGGGGTTATCATTGATTTCCAAGGTGGAAATTATATGATCACCAAACCCATTTCATTACCTCCTCTTGTTGGCAATGTTGTGGTAATTTTACTTTAATTTCTTCCTTCACATGAACCATTTCTTTGGCAAAACATCTAGATTACACCCAGGTATACCGTGTACATACACTCGTGGTGGGACATGGACCACACATGCTATAGTGTGAGGTGCATACGGTGCAAGCCATGTCGTAGATGACACATTCGGGTGCACCTAATAAGTACACCCGATTGTATATACAAATTTGCACACACTTACCTTCATAAATAATCTATCATGTACATATAATATACTAATGGTAGCACATGTCATTTCTAGTGTGATTAGTGATCATAGTTTAAACTTTGGGGTACTGGTTTAATACTTTGACCTATAAGATGTGCATAATCCACAATATCCTTGGTATTTAAAATACAATGGTAAGTTATGTTAACCGGGAAATATGCTCTTAGACTAGTGCATACGTTCATATGCAATACCATCTATATCCAACTACTTACTAGCTTTGTATGTGGGAATTAAAGGGGTGATCACACATTTTAGCAACACGTAATTTGTATTTACGACCATTATAGGGACAATCAGACACAGTCGAATAAAGATGGTGCAATTTAGGCTGTATAACCTAATCAAAAAGTTCACAATTCAGGTTATAATAATCCCTTCTAATTTGTATCCATATTAGTCCATGTCTATGAAAGTTATGAGTTCATCAAGATATAAAACATAGTTTAAGGGTCTGTTCTCTTCGGCATAAAACAGCTGAACTGAACTGAATAGTGATATGTGAGTAAAAGTATTGTCAAGAGCTGAACTGAACTGAACTGAACTGATCTGAACTGAATTGAATTGAATTGAATTGAACTGAACTGAAAATAAGCTGGGGAGAACAGACCCTAATCTTCGGTTGAAGTGTTGTGAGTCGAATCAAGTCGAGTCAATTCACTTCAGATGCACGTACATGTTTAAGATGCCATAAGCTATATTGTAGCATAACATTGCTTCTACATATTGTGTAAAAAAATCAGGTACAAGGAGGAACACTAAGAGCATCAAACACATTTCCACAAGACCGCCATCTACTAGAACTATCATCTCAACCCTCTAAAACCATCCTTATAAACTCCACCACCAACACTCAATTCCAAATCTCCGGTATCCAATACGAAGACATAACCTTCCGTGACATACTCTTCGACTCCAACTTCCGAGGTGGAGGTCTAATCATCATCGACTCAGCTCGTATTCGAGTCACAAACTGCTACTTTCTCCACTTCACAACCCAAGGCATACTAGTCCAAGGTGGCCATGAAACCTTCATTTCCAACACCTTTCTTGGACAGCATGAAACCGTGGGTAGTCACCCTAGTGAGAGCCAGTTTACAGGCACCGCTATCGACATTGGCAGCAACGACAATGCCATCACTGATGTCGTAGTGTTTTCAGCTGCTGTGGGGATTACTCTAAGAGGCCAAGCCAATATCATCACTGGTACTCATTTATACAACAAGGCTACATTTTTTGGTGGGGTGGGTATTTTGGTGAAATTACCTGGTTTATCACAAACTAGGATAGATAATTGCTACTTAGATTACAACTCTATTGTCATGGAAGATCCTGTTCAAGTGCACATTACTAATGGCTTCTTCCTAGGGGATGGAAATGTGGTGGTGAAATCGGCTCATGGTCGAATTTCGGGGCTAAACATCTTAAACAACATGTTTTGTGGTGATCCAAAGAATATGAAGGCTATAGTAGAATTAGATGGAGTGTTTAACAAGGTTGATCAAGTGGTTATTGATCATAATAATGTTATGGGAATGCAGTTGAAATCAACAGTGGGGAAATTAAGCATAAAGGGAGTTCATGCTACTAAATGGGAAGCTGATTTTTCTAACATGTTGGTTTTTCCTGATAAAATAGCTCATTTTCAATATTCTATTTATAGTAAGGGAGGAGTGTTTTATGTTCATGGAGTTACTAATGTCACAAAAAATGTGGTTACTATTGAGACTGATAAGCCTATTGATGGGGTGGTGTCTGTGCAAGTTGATCAGTATAATGAAGTAGGAGACTGGTGAGGGGATTGATTAGTTGAAATAGGAATTTAATTAGTATGGTATTACGTACTCTCTAATAATATATACTATATATAATATAAGTGTTTGATATGCATGTCTTTGGACTCCCTTCCCCTCCTTCATGCACCCCCTCCATAAATATATTAGACATTTGCTTCTTTGATGTCTGTTTCATATACTTATAAATTACTCCCTCCGTTTTTTTATATGTAACATATTGATTTTGGGCACTATTCATCCAATACACTTTGACCACTAATTGTTATTTATACATAAGAAAAAATATAGTCATGTGAGATCTTGTTTGATTCGTCACGATATACACTTTCCAAATATATATTATTTATAATTTTTACTTTTATACAATTGGAGATTTTATCGGTCAAAGTTGTGCCTCGGCAAATGTGAAAAGTCCAATGTTACATCTAAAAAAAACGGAGGGAGTACATAAATATATACTTTCTCAATTTGTTTTTCAGTTGCGATATCATTTGCTTTTTCACATACTCTAACTGTAAGTTCTATTAACTATCAAGCTAGCAAGTAATAGCAAACAATAATAGAATAACAAATAACAAATTAAAACAATAATAACACACAAGAACTTTTATGTGGAAACACAAAAATGGGAGAAAAACCACGAATATGCACTAGGAATCGATGAACGTTCAAGAAAGATTACAAAAGCACTCAAAGAACTCTGATCTCTCTAACTTTTTCTCTCTTGAATATGTGAATAATGATGTAGAATACAAGTATAGGCGTATTAGGGTAGCGCCTTATTTATACCCTTTCGTAAAAACGCGTTTTCCGCATCGAAATCGGCCCAAAACACCCACCACCCGGTCGGGTCGGGCGAGATCCACCCGATCAGGCACTTAAGTCCAAGCCAATTATGTACGCGGTCCCGATCGGGAGAAACACGCCTGTCATTGTTTCCGTCCGATCGGGCGAAGTAGCCCGATGCCATCGGACGAAGCACAAATTTGCCCCGTTGTAGATTTAATTAGTCACGGGCCCGATCGAGCGGCATTGCCCGACCCGATCGGGTGAACTCCCCTTTAATTTACAACATTTTTGTCGTTTTTCCTTCTACACAACTTCATCTCCACACCCATACACCTCCTTGAGCCTCATATTGTCAATTTACCCAACACTAACATGCTTCTTTGGACGACATCAAATTATAATGATAAATGTACTTAGCATTATAATTTGATTTTTATGATATAACTAATATACTTCAACACTTAACTAATATACTTCAGTGTTTAACTAATATACTCCAGCGATTAACTAATATACTCCAGCGACTAACTAATATATACTCCAGCGACTAACTAATATAATTCATCCAGAATCAATTTAAGGGTAGCATAACTAATAGGTACAAGCGCTTAACTAATTTTACTGTTGGTTTGATGCACGCGCGTGATCTCAGCATGACATCAGCGGTCTCACGTTAACACTAACGTGAGACCGCCTCTCCAAAAATGGACTCATGGTACTTAACTTGCTACTAAATTATGCCTAAATTATAGGAGAATATCTCCAAGAACAATTTCTTCACTGGGAGAAAATCCACGTTTATCTTCTTTGCAGCATCAATATCTCTGGAGATGCCACATCAACTCTCCCTACATATTCTCACTTACTAAAATGTGCATTCATCCTAATTTCAATCTCAATTCTAAATTGCTAATTGACAGTTATACTACTAATATATTAAATTATTTTTCACTAGCTGTTAAAAATTAGAATCTTGATTTTTTCAATAGATTTCTCACTTACTAACCGTAATAAATTAGAATAGTTTTAATAGATTGGCATATTCACTATTTCACTCCAGCCTCATGTTATTGTTTAAAATAATTTGAATCTTGATTCTTCTCACTCACTGTTATCAATTTTAAGAATTATATGATTCATTTTAGTATTATAATTATATGATATATAATTGCTAAAAACTACATGCAAACATATATAAAATCATGGAAATTTTATCATAATTAGTCGAAAATCAATTTATTTTAAATAAACTTACCAAATAATTCCAACCTATATCGATCCATTTAGAAAATTTCTTCGAACTCCATTTCAATCCAACTCCTTCATAGATTTGCGGTAGTTTTACATGCGGTCCTTAACCTTCTTCACTTTGTAGATCGAATGATTTACACCTTGGTTTTATCGAGGGATTATAGTAACCATGCTTCAAATCCAAAGACCATGAAGATCAAAGGCTTAATTTCTTCATAAAACCCACATGCATGAGTTTTATAATTGTCATTGTTGCAAAAATCAATGATTTGAGAAGATAAAATTCAAGATGCTGGAGTATAGTTTTGATGGATAATATATGGCTTTAAAGTACAAATTAAAAACATAGCTACTTATGAATGAGAGAAGGTAATTTGATTTGCTTGAAATCTCTAAACTTTAGAAGATTAGTAGGCGTATTTTTTGGACTTAAATTAATTTTTGGAGGTTTTTGATGGGAAATCGAAGAGGAAGAATAATGATGGTTGGTAATGGATAATTGTTCATACTTCATAAAGAAGTTTAATATGTGGCACATCAATATAAGAAAGAGGAAGAAATAATGTATCTCATTTTAAGTCCCTGAATAATCTGAATATAAACAATTGTATAAGTTTGCTATAAAGTATAACAACTTATAAAGTACCGTATATAAAGCTTGATATAAAGAATTGAAAATAAAGTTTGATATCTTATTATATAAGTTTATATTGAGGTTATATAAAAACAAATATAATTTTTTAAACACATTAATATCGTTTTTATTTTTGATGTATATACATAACTAATTAGCATGTTAAAAAATTGGGTTTTTTATTGTTTTGATGCATAATGTACGTATTTGATATGTGATGTATGCTACATTACAAAAAGAAAACAATATTATATTGTTAACTCATAAGAGCTCTTTATTGGATATATCTAACTGTACGACAATCATAATGAATTTGTCTCTGTTTTTCTGGACCGAATTAGTTTTAACTGAACTAAAATGAATTTGTCTGAACTGAACTGGAATGAAATGAATGAAAACTCTGAGAGGAGACTAACTGAACTGATTTGAACTAAACTGATTTGAACTAAACTGAATGAATTTGTCTGAATTGAACTGAATTTTTATTAATTTAGTCCAAAAGAAGAAAGTCTAAATCATAGAAGAGTTACTGACTTGGTGCTCGAAATCTAGATCTCAATTTCCTAAGGAGCATCTTAATGAAAGATATATAAATGAAATATATTGTCTATTTAATAAATTATCTCACATTTTTTAGAAAAATGATGGAAAATGTAATTACTCTTTACTTTGATTAAATTATATTTAGCACATAGGCTTAATAATAATATTTTTTAAAATATTTATGAACTTTACAACATATTTTTGGACAAACTATCTATCAACCTTAAATTTATTAATCCCATACAATTTGCACGGGTCATAAACCTATACTAAAAAATTTCCAATCAAATTTATTATCCGCATATATTCTGTCCACCCACACGTGAGAACCATGGTATTAGTTGGACTATACTTTTTTTTGTATGTAAAGAAATCGATATAAACATTTAAATTGACTATAAGAATAATGGCATAAAATTTATGTATCTATGAGAAAAGTTTTACCGCTAAAGTATTAGTTAAAGTTAAGTAAATGACCCTAAGCATGTCCCTTTTTTTAGGGTCCATTCTAAGAAAATAAGAACAATCATACTACTAATTATAGATAATTTATAAGTCATAATCTTGCAGCACAAGAGTCGTAAGCCAGTTTTAAACTATTCTCACAGATTCTAAAATTTTAAATCACAAGGCCGTAATAAATATTTCAACCTAAAATTCTGAGATATCCCTCATTCACGAGCATGTTGCAAAGTAAATATATATGTTTGAGATTATTCTATAATGCAATTCTAAACATCGAAAAGCATATGGAAAAGAACATGTCATATGATGATTAAGAAATAAAAGGCAAATCAAGACAAAAAATAAACATGCCATATTTATATGATTTTCTTGAGTGATTGTCTATTTAAATTTTTTACTTAGAAATTTAGAGATAACCTCATTCATTGTGATGAAAATCATACTACATAAAACTTTGAGATTGCTTTGTAATACAATTCGGATAATCATATCATATAAAAAATAAAAATATGTAATAAGATTGTTAATAAGAGAGAGGGGTTGAGCAGGATTGGAGAAAGGAGGAGTGAAAGTTGTTGCATGATTGAGTGCCAGTAGTTGTGCTCATTGTGATTTTATATGAACCTCTGAATAAAGCAATGGGTAGAGCAAAAACTTCTTTATTCAACTTTTTTTTGTTTTAAAAAAGTTGGTTGTTCATATGTTTTATCATGACATTAGCTACATCAATCACTGAACGTATGGACCATAAGTCGATTTTAAAATATATTATTTATACACGATATGATTATAAAACTTTAAATCAATGAGCTACTATACAAACCATGATTTTAGGAGAAACATGCATCCTAATATTTAAATTTATAAAACTAGTATTTCCCCACATTTTGATGTATTTTTTTGTTTCATTTACATATTTATAGATGCATATATCACGATTACAAGATTTTTAAAGTTTAAAATGTTATAACAAAGAATTTTTATATAATATTAAATATAATTTTATATTTTATATTCTTTTAACCTTAAATAACTGGATTCTAATAATTACAGATTCAATATATTTCGAATAAAATAACTACTTAATATGTAAAACAATTCTCGTACATTATACACAGCTCCAAATCATTTCTACATAAAACCTCCTGTTGCACGGGTGAAAAGCTAGTATGGACATAATGTACGTTATTATACATAATCCAGAATTTAAGTACGTTGAACAAGTTTATAAAAGTTGCATTAATTTTGAATTTCATAACAAAAAGTAGTTTAGTTTCGTTTTTAAACTTGAGAAAAGAAAAAAAGAACAAAAAAAGGAAAGAGAATAAAAGTCCAAACATGGGTAGTCTTCCAAGTTCCAAAAGTACCTTATCTTTCCTCTCTTTTTTCTCGTTTCACGCATTAGTTATAACCCTTCTAAGACTCGGACTTTCTGAAGTTCTCTTATGAATTAGCTGTACTGTCAAAAAAAAAAAACATAACAACTAACAAGAGAAAACAAAACAAAGATTCGAAGATCATTCAGCAAAGAAGGCGCAAAAGAAGGCCATGGAAGTAGCAAAGAAGCTTAAGACTATATGCCGCCTTTTATCTGATCTTCCAAACGAGATAATCGCAAACATCTTAGTAAAACTCCCAACCAAAACCATCCTTCAATACAAAGTCGTCTGCAAAGAATTCAACCGCATAATCATAGACCCGAATTTCGTTGAATTACAGTACCAACACCGTCATTATACTCTTAGCCTTCTGAGTAACCGAATAAACCCTCATCATCACCATACTAACAACTTCATCATGGTTGAAGGGGTGCTTATCGAGCGAGCCGAGCCCGAATAGTATTGAGCTCGGCTCGAGCTCGTTTAACTTTTCGTGGGATCGGCTCGGCTCGTGAGCTTACCTGGCTCGAGCTCGTGATTAGAATTTGCGGCTCGAGCTCGGCTCGTAAGCTCGTTTAGGCTCGGCTCGTGAGCTCTTTTAGGCTCGACTCATGAGCTCGTTTAGGCTTACCTAATTAGCCGAACCGAGAGCGAAACTTAATTTGTAAAAGTTGGACTTCGGCCCAACCGTGTAGGCCCACATCAATACTAAAGCAATACTTAGGTGGTAGACCCAATCGTATAGGTCAAGTACAAAGTAGGTGAGCTTGTTCACTCACCCATCATATGCTTTTATAACTTGGTTTCCCTCTTAGCATTGCTAAGATTTCAATGTGGGACTCCTTGGTTTGTTTAAGAAAAACAAACTCATTATACTCATGCTTTGTAACTTGGTTACCTGAAAGGATCTCCTGGGCAAGGTATTGTCTTGTCTTCTGTCTGTGACTTGCATTTAACTGCCTGGTGTGATTCTGACTGGGCCACCTGTCCTTGACTCGTCGATCGGTCACTGGTTGGATTGTCTTCCTTGGTTCCTCTCCTATTTCCTGGAAGACTCGGAAACAACATATTGTTTCTCGTTCTTCTGCGGAAGCTGAGTATCGTTCCATGGCTGATGTGACCGCCGAGCTCAAATGGTTACGTGCCCTTCTTGGCAGTCTTGGTGTTTCTCATTCTGGAGCTTGTTCTCTTTCAGTGATGGCAAGTCTGCTCTCTACATTGCCCACAACCCTGTCTTTCATGAGCGAACGAAATACATTGAGGTTGATTGTCACTATATTCGCGATGCTATCCATGCCGGTCTCGTGTCTACTACTCATGTCCCTACTACTGAACAACTAGCTGACATTTTTACTAAGGCTCTTGACACTCGTCAGTTTCTCTATTTGCTTGGCAAGTTGGGCATTGTTAATTCCCATGCTCCAACTTGAGGGGGTGTTGGGTTAGTAATACTCATATGTTTATATTTGTATATGTCTTTTTAGCTTGGCCCATATCTTGTAATACTTAGAGGCCCAATGTATAGCTAGTTCTAGGTTTTGGTAGCACAAAAGAGACTGAGCTTGTAATACAACAGAAGATATTACACAAAAACCGAATCAACCCCAAAAACGTTCGACGACTGCCGCTGCAGTCGTGTCAAGGTGAAAATGTTTCTTTTCTATATTTTACATGATAATTATAATATGTTTGAGGTTTCACTATGTCATTAAATATTGGTACATAAAATGTTGAATTCGTGTCGATGAATAATTATGTTTATTATACATCAGCAAATGAGTATACAAATCTAGATGGAGCATCTATTTAAAAACGCCACGGTACAAATGTTACAATACATCATCACTTTGGATAGATCAATTTCAGCTTCAGTCCTATCTTGTAGAGGATCAGACAGGCAGCTTTTTTCTCTTCTCCAGTAAAAGGCTGTGTGACTGACTGACTGTGTGTGTTTTGATTATCCTTGAAATGGAGTGTTGTCTCTTTCTTCAACCTTCTTCCTTCATTACAATTCCTTTAAAGGGTAAATTAAAACGCCATTATTTTCCCAATTCCAAGCTCCTACGAGTTGCTTGCTCTTCTTCTTCAAAAGATTCATTTGACTCTTTACCTGTCCCCGACAATTCCTCTGGGTAATACTCTTTATCCCCTTTCAATTTTGGACTCTTTTGGTGTGAATTTTGTCAAATTATTTCTGTTGTAGCAATATAGAGCAATAACTTAGAAGAACCCATAAAAGAAAGAAGAATTTTAGAGCTTGTAAAACTCTTGTATTGGAGAATTCTGGGCAAAAGATGGGGTTTTTTTAAGAATTTGGGAAATGGGTATATTGGATTTTGTTAAAAAGTGGAAATTTTAAGTGGTTATTGAATCTCCAATTTGAAGTTTGTAGTAGTAGTTATATGGGTTTGTTGTTTTAAGGTTCTGAAATTGTGGTTGTTTGAAGCTATGATTTCACAATATGGGCTGTTTAGTTTTGTTTTTTGTTGTAATTGGCATTGGATTTTGATGTGAATTTACACCATAAATATTTGGATGTAATTACATGTGATATGTGATATGGAGCTATATTTGGATGTAATTATATAGTGGAAATCATATTGTGCAGAAATTTTTGCATTATAGAGGGACCTGAAACGGTTCAGAACTTCACTCAAATGCAGACACAGGAAATCCAAGATAATATAAGGAGTAGGCGAAATAAGATATTTCTTCTTATGGAGGAGGTGAAGTTTTGTGACAGTATTTGTGAAGCCATTGTTGATAGATTTGTTACACATTGCATTTTACTCCTTTGTTGACTTTAGATGTGGATAGTATAGAAGTATGACCATCTTATAGTTTTCCAATTTTTCTGTGCTGATTAATTATAATAGGTGAGGAGACTACGGATACAACAACGCCTCAAGAGGATGAAAGGTTCTCATGAAGGGACTTCAGATGAGGCAAACGAAATGCCTGAGATTCCTTCATCTATTCCCTTCCTTCCCCATGTGGTAAGTCTTTGAGGAAACATCGAAACTTGCCAGTTTGTTAAAAAACATAACAAAATGAACAAAACTGTTGTGCTCTGGTAACTGAATTGTCTGGAAAAGAAAAGGCAGGATAAGTTAACAAAGAACGCTTTTCACCTGAGGTTTGGACTCATCTAAAACACTATTAGAGGATGAATTAGTAGTTGTTCTTTTTCTGTACTAGTTTTTTTTAATCTTGTAGATTAGAAATTTCTGATAGTAGGAGTTTATGTTATGGAAGGAACATATAATGTGCTTTTTTATGAGCTATGTATGAACCAATATTGGTATTTTATTACCCTCCTTACATTTTGATAGAGACTCACCGAAGTTCTCCGGATTCATTTATGACTACAACCGCCTGAACATAAATGGTCATTTATCAAGGAAGTACACATTATAGCTCATATACTTCACTGTTTTGAACTTCTGTTTGGAAATATGTATCAGACTATCAGGGAAAGATGATGTATTGAGATTGGAAATGCAGATGTTTCTTCCACGTACCACATTCCCTTTCCTTGTCTTTGTATTAATTGTAACTCTTCATCTTTATAAGTCCTCCCAAGTTTCTTGAAGTTGGGGGTTTGAGTTTTTTACGTGTTCTTTTTTAATGCAGACTCCTAAGACATTGAAGCAGCTATACTTGACGAGCTTTTCATTTATAGCAGGGATCATTGTCTTTGGAGGCCTTATTGCTCCAACTGTAAGATTTCATCGTTCTTACTTTTGAATCTTTTCACTTTTGCTTTTTGGAGGTTGTATGATTTGGGGAATTACGTTGTGTTTCCTAACTTTCGTAAATCAAACAGTGCTATATATTCAACATTCATACCCCTTGTGAACGTTTTCTGGTATCAAGATGGATGCTTACGAGGCTCGCAGTCACATAAGTAATCCAACCCAAATTAAATAACTTCCACATTACCCAGTACTCACGCATATCTTTTCCTTTTCTTTTGAAAAAACACATCATCACAAACTTCATTGCTCGCCTTTTACACTTGGAAGCTCAATGCAGGAAAATAATTGAGCGCTCAAGAATTCGAATCAGATCTATTCATACTAATATCATCAAGAATAGAAGCATCAAACACTTCAGAGTCATTCTTGTGTGTCTAACTATAATGGTTGGTGTTAATATACTTATTCATGATTCAATAAAAACACCCAGAATTGGTGCTAAGATACTTGGAATTTGCAGCTATATTTTTCTGTCCCCAAAATGAGAAGAGATTAGCCATCAATGTAGGTTAGGAAAAACGGAGCATTCTTATCGTTGTGAAGCTACGACTTTTTGCTTCGTCAATATTTTTCCTCAGAGATTAAGATACTGTTTCTATCTTGGGAAGGAATTATAAATTCTTTTTCTTATCAGTTGTATCAATATTAACTTGCTAGAAGGATTGCTATGAAATCTGAACCTGCATTTTCTTTTTGCAGCTTGAATTGAAACTAGGTTTAGGGGGAATGTCTTATGAGGATTTCATTCGCACCTTGCATTTGCCTCTTCAACTGAGGTATTACTACAAACAAATTTTATATTAATTTAAGCTACAAGATCACTGCAAACAATTTTTAGATGATTCATCATGTCAAGAGAGTTTGTTTTCTTCAGAATTAAGATTAAATTAGTAACTCCCTAGTTATCAAATAATTAGTGACCTATGAACTTTGTTTTGACATTTAGTCAAGTTGATCCTATAGTGGCGTCTTTCTCTGGTGGAGCTGTTGGAGTAATTTCAGCTTTGATGCTCATTGAAGTTAACAATGTGGAACAACAAGAGAAGAAAAGATGCAAGTATTGCCATGGATCTGGTACATCCTAACTTATATATTCTTGAAACTCAAATTTTGTTTCTTCGAACCTGCATGGCTGCATTGGATATTGACTCATGTAGTGTCTTGCTAATTTCCCCTAATTTTTAGAAAGTAGTTTTCTAACTTAGAAAGTGTAGCTCTTAAATTTATTGCTTCGATGGTGCCTCCTAAGTCCTACATCATCTAAAAGATTCCTTGTTTTCTTTGATCTCTTTCTCTGGTTTCTGTACTTCCTATTTTCTAATGTAAATCCAGTTATTATGAGAAGTTGTTTACACGTCTTTATCATCCTCTAAGCTCCTATATCTTAGATAAATTATTTCTTGTGCTAAATGATGACTTACAAAAGGCTTAAATTTGCAATGATCGCTACATATCTTACTTGTTATATGATTTGTGTGTCTGTGTACCTTGCTTTCAGACTGCATGTCAATCTTGCTGGTAACCATTGTTGCACGACATTATCCAGGATCAAGATTCTTTCTGGTGTCATCCATCAGTTGTGTTACAGTGTCATTTCTCATTACTGAATGGTCTGAATCTCTTATGCAGGATATTTGGCTTGTGCTCGATGTTCTGCTAGTGGTGTGTGCTTAAGGACAGAACCAATTTCTATATCTAGTGATTTTGATCGTCCCTTGCGAGTGCCAACTACACAAAGGTGTTCTAGTTGTTCAGGAGCAGGAAAGGTATGCAGTTCTTTAGAATCTTGTTGATACTATATTACATCTGGGAACTTGACGTTCAAACTGGATTTATTTTACCAATTCTAACCAGTTTCCTTCATAGTCTTACTTAAGTTATGTTTAATTAATGTATGCTGCTGCTGTTAACCTGTTACTTCTATATCAATTCTAACCAGTTTCCTTGATAATCTTACTTAAGTTATGTTTAATTAATGTATGCTGTTTCTGTTTCTTCTTTTTTGTCCCTCTATTTCCCTCGACATTGTCTGAAGATGTGTGTCCGAAGTAGTCATGTGAAAATTTTGCCTGTTAAGAAAGACATCATAACAAAATTACTCTAGTGCCTCTGTAGATGCTTCCACCCTAATTTGCAGATATGGCAGAGAGACTCTCTCCAACTGACCCTTAATTTGCTACTTCACGTTAATAAGAAATGCAAGCTAATGAACATATTGAATTTAGCATATTATTATCCAGAAGTTTTAAGAAAAATCAATGTCTGACACCAATCGAAATGGACACGTAAATAGAACAACATTAACTGCTGAAATCGTGTTTTAAAGTGCTTCCTAAGACAGTATGGATAACCATAGTAGGAGATCTATAGCTGCTTTGAAAGTTTTGGTGAAATGGATGAGAGGTGATTAGTAAAAAATATTGAATCATGTAGAAGCCTATGGATTCAGTTAATTCTTTACATTTGATTTAGCTTTATATATATGGTGTAGCTGCTTGGGGAAGCTAGGGGTTGATGAGCCTAGGCCACTCACGTTTACTCTAGCTCGGCTCGAAAATTCATGTAGCTCGGCTCAAGAGACTTGTGATTTGTGAACAAGCTCAAAATACTTTTAACTATTTTAGTTTTATATATTTCAAAATTTGATGTGTTATTAATAAAATTTGCACAATCCTAATGAGTATCATTAGTTATAAGTAAAAACTTGATAAGAAAAATGTTAATAACATTAGAAAGATATTTACTTGATTACGAGCAACCCAAGGTCTGAGCTCAGCACGGATTGTTAATTGTTATGAGTTTATGACCCGATTGACCCCTAGTGGGAGCCGTGGCAGATGTATGCAAAGCTGCAAACAGAATTTTTATTTTACCCCTTTCCCTATATTTATTTGAAGTAGAGATCACCTCTATACATGGTGGGGACATTTTGGAGCGGGCTTCGACTGTCCTAGGGGGCTCCCTGCGATTGGATTCCAATTGAAAACTTGAAATCCAAATTTTGTTCAGATTGGATTGGATTAGGCTCTAATCCAAACCGTACACCGAACTTTCACCCCTATAGGGGGCTCCCTGCGATAGGGCCTGGGGCCAAGCCGGCAGACCTTTTTCATCACCTTCCGGAGTAAACAGGAATGACTATCTGATAGAGTAGATTCCTCCTGCATCATGATTGGACTTTCCGATAGACTTTCCCAATAAAAGCTCCGTGATGATTTTCAGTTGGTCCATGATATTTTTGGAATCTGGTATCCAACAAACATTTGAACTTTGTGGTTCAGGCTTGACTGGCCCAAGGGGATTCCTGCTATAAGGGCCTTGAGCCGGCAGCAGACCTTTTTTTAAAATAAAAAAAAAAGTTGGTAAGATGAAAGACCCTACTGAACTGGCACCTCGCATAAGTATTAACCAACCAGGTTTGGTCAGACTCCTTAGAGGGAGAGGGGATGGTAAGAGAAACCTCACCCCAAAGAGCCCCTAGTGACATTTGATCTCATGACCTTGAAGTTTAAAAAGGAACGAGTATCTGATAGAGTAGATTCCTCCTGCATCGTGATGATACTTTTCCAATATAAATCTCTAAGATGATTCCAGCTGATCAATGATATTTCTGGAATTTGGTCTCAAACAAACATTTGAATTCTGGTTTTGTCAATTGTCACATAAGTGAAGTATGAATTGGGAATTCTTGGTGCTTGCTTAAATTGTAAATATATTCCTTTTGGTTTCAGGTAATGTGTCCTACTTGCCTTTGCACTGGGATGATAATGGCAAGTGAACATGATCTGCGAATAGATCCTTTCGACTAAGAAAATAGATGATGAAACATTATCTCAGGTGTTGGAGTTCTAGTCTTATTAATGTCATCAAATGAGCGATTGTAATTTTTTTTGTCTTGGACCGTTGGACGTGATCCGAAGAGGCGAAGACAAACCTTGAAGAAGGGGGCTGTGGAGGGAAGAAGAACCTTGAAATGGAAGATTTATGTACAAGTATCATGTGTAAAAATCTCAGCGTATAATATATGGTTGTGTAGATTTGCTGGAACAAGTATTAAATGACAAGAGTACAGGACTAATTTTTTCTGAGAGCAGGTTTACAGGACTACAAATGACATTTTTTTTGGTAGAAAACGAACTTCCATAAATTAAACAAGTTCAGTTACAGTACTAAGGCTGCTGCTGCTATTAGAGTTTAGAAGATTACTACAGATTAATTGTTCTGCTTCGGTTATTAAAGCCTTCTGTTATCTCTCTTGCATTTCTTGCTATGGAATCCGCAAGCTTGTTCTTTCTCTTGATTCACGTCTGACGGAGGTGTCTCTTTGCCCTCAGAGGTACTCCCTGAATCACCCCATGGATCGCACGATGACATTGTTCTTGTCTTTCCCCCCTCCTATTGCTCGTCGTTTTTAACGTGAACACTACTATGTTCCAACATAAGAAGGTTCTCTACACAAACATAAGCATGTGAGCAGCTGTTAAACCTACTAGCTTTCACATTATTGGTAATTTCCATTTTATCCAAATCAATGGAAACAAGCTGAAACCAAATATGAGTGTTCACAAACAATTTCTTACGATCCATCGAATAACAAACAGGTCTCTCCAGTTCTTCATCACCATATCGCTTGGTAACGGAAAGCAACCTAGACCAAGATCCAGCAACACCATACTCCTTCATTACCCACACATCACAGTACTTATCGATATAGCTAACCGAAAGACACAAGCACCCATCAAGTTCCCCCAAAAACATGCGCTTAAAGCGCATGGTATCAAGATTAGGAACTGGCAGTGTGCTAAAAGTTTCATCACTCAAACTAAATGCAACAATAGGGAGGAGTGCTCTTACTCCATCTTTTTCTCTACCACCAACCCAATGGATTTTATCCTTAACAAAGACACTCCTCCGGTAATCGAAATCGAAATCAGATGCAACATCAGGAGCTCTTCTCCATTCATCGTCCTTCAAACTACAAACCATGACTTCACTCTCATAAGTACCAGTTGCCTTGTTCAAATTCCGAAACACCCTCACACATTTATAGTCCTTGGAGGCATTATCATAACCAAACCCGAAAGTAAACATCGATCTGCGATAATTAAACGGTGCCCGTACTGTCAAAAAGGGGAGTAATTTGTAGGTCCGAGTAGTGGGATTGTAAATACAAAGTGGAAGCTGAAAATTAAAATAACGATGAAGACAAAGCAAGCCATTACATGATCCAACTACTCGACAATCACTAGGATAATTGGTCTTATAAGGGTGATTCAATTCAATGGGGTTATCAAAAGTGTCAAAATCTGCCAAATGAAACATGGGAGTTTTAATAACATAGTGCAGATTTGATCGAGTGGTGAGTGATCTTTCTAAATGAAGCTTGGAAAAATCAGGGCACTTGATTAGATTATACCATGACTTGCATACGCTTTTAAAGCGCATAAGAGATTTTGCAGGCAATCGTAAAAGAACATCAACTATTATTTCTTCAGGAAGAATCATGATCATATACTTAGTTCTATACATATTACTGAACAAAGTAACATAAATTGGTCAGAATTTGTTATGATAGATATAGGAGTTGTATCTATAGTTTTAGAACGCAAGGAGGATTGATGATAAAATAGATTGAAGGGACAAAAAGTTCGAATTACTATTAATTTAAAGGGGTATTTATAGTACATCATATAAAACCTAACTCAAGAAAACATATCTTAAACTAAATCTAAGTACTATAATGCCAAGAAATAATAAATACTTTTAAATAGATAGATTTAGGCCTTAGAGTATGTTCAGTTCAACTTATTTTGTTTT
This sequence comes from Beta vulgaris subsp. vulgaris, assembly GCF_026745355.1. Lineage (NCBI taxonomy): Eukaryota > Viridiplantae > Streptophyta > Magnoliopsida > Caryophyllales > Amaranthaceae > Beta > Beta vulgaris. Next base: position 3,843,801 of record NC_079208.1, read on the forward strand.
ATCTTGTCTGATAAGATCTTATACAATCTTATCTGATTTTATTTTATCTTATTTGCTCTGATCTTATCTTATCTTTTTCTGAAAGGAATGAAAATGAGTTAACCGAACATCTTATCTTATTTTATCAAATCTTATCTTATCTAATCTTATAGTAACTTTTTAGATGAGTTAAAAATATTTTTTTGTGAGAAACAACCTTGACCCAATTTTCGGGTCTTGACCAAGTATATTGCGGCTTCGATTCACTAAAATCAAACATGGCAAGGCACGCAACCCACATTTATTATGTTTCAACCCATTTCCCTTTATATACTGATGAAGTCAATGTCAAAAAATGAAGAAAAACAGAGTTGAAATATAAGAAGTGCATATGTTTCAAAATACTTGCTACATAGAAAAAGTCTAGTTTGATAAAGAATTGTTGAAAGAGAGTGAGGGCTACAACTTTTTCAATAGATATATATGGGAAATTATCTCAGATGACCTGAACTGGGGCTGAACATGGGTCGGATAATTAATATTATAGATGATTATCGGATAATTCGAGTACTCGATAATATCTTACATTACTTAAATTCGATCCGATAAATTATATTTCGAATCGGACACCCGACCCGATCATTGTTATCGGTTCAGGTATCCGATAATTCAGATCAATTTGGGATCGGTTTATTAGATTTTCACTTTTTCATATAGTTTCATTCATCCCTATCTTAACTTATAGTCTATTTTCTCAAATAACCTTAACTTTTACACCTCTTTTTTCAGATATCTTAAATTAGTATTTTGTCATTAAAACTGACAAAAAAATGGATGGTGTTAAGTGTGTTTGATTTTGGCATGTTTGACAGTTAATTAAAATCTATACAGCTAACATCTTTTCCCAGTTTATGACATTTTCTCGATCACTTTGGCTTATGTTATGGAGAACAAAATGTTGTAAACAGAGAAAAGGGATTGGGACATAAGTTTTAACTACTGTCAAAGTCTTAACTAACTGCCAAAGTAAAGTACACATAACGCCGTCTATTTTTCCGTTAGTTTAATAAGAAAAACAATTTTAGGGTTGTTGAAGGCAAAGGTGTAAAAATCAAAATTATTTGGAAAAATAGGTTAATGGTTAGGGTCATTTGAGATAATTTTTCAATAAATACTCCTTTATTAAGAAAAAATTATGAGTATTTTAAAGGAGAAAATGAGAGGACCGTCAACTTTTTAAAAATATCGTTAAAATTCATGGTTAAAATCTTAAGAAAATTCATGGCTAAAAACTTAAAATACTCAATCTATATAGTATATACTACCTCCATTTCGTTTTAAACGCAACAATTAAAATAGCACGGACTTCTAGTTAAAATTTCTTAAGTGGTGATTTGCTTTGGAAAAGACTATGTTTTATCTTGGTTTAAGATAATAATCATCTGACAGTTTGGCCGAGTGGTCTAAGGCGCCAGATTTAGGCTCTGGTCCGAAAGGGCGTGGGTTCAAATCCCACAGCTGTCAATTTTTCATCCTCATTATTTATTTTTCCCCCATCCTAAACGACGTCGCTGCAACTCTCCTTCTTCCCTGCAAATTACTCTTTTCAGACTAAACTATAATCATTAGTCAGTGCTTGAAGAGAGAGAAAAAATGGCGAGAGCGATTCGCAACAAGTCCGAGTTAACTCAGTTCGTAACTCGGTTCAATAATATTCTTGGGTTAAATTCGCGCAATTATAGTAGGAGATGGTTGGAAACCCTAGCATTTGAAGAAGTAAGAGTTTCTAATGTAATCGAAAAGCCGTATAATTCTACTGCATTTGTTATTCATGGACTTTTAGGTTCCGGAAGAAATTGGCGATCCTTCGCTCGCAATCTTTCTTCTTATCTCTCCTCTAATTCTTCTTCTGGTACTTCAATTTCTTCTAATTCTTTTTCTTTTATTGCAGTTTTTAGTGAATTTTATGATCTAAAATTAGTTGAAAGTTTGAAACTGAATGTTAAAATTATGTAAATTGATGCTTAGGTTGAATCTTATTGTATTATTTTCATAATTGATATAACTTGTTGAGCTAGAAAATGTATATGTAATATAATCCCGTCCCTTTCTTTTTTTTCTTGCAGATTTTAGTGAATTTAAAATGGATTAAATATAGTTACAATTTTGAAATTCAATGTTAAAATTATGTATATTGATGCTTAATATGTTGAATTTTATTGTATGTTTTTCATAATTGATATAACTTGTTGAGCCAGAAAATGTATATGTAATATAATTTCTTCTTTTCTTGCAGATTTTAGTGAATTTTCATGATCTAAATAAATATAGTTACAAGTTTGAAATTGAATGTCAAGTTATGTAACCTGATGCTTAATATTTTGAATTTTATTATATGATATCGTAATTGATAAATTGTTGAGCCAGAAAATGTATGTGTAATATACTAATATGTATTTTTGACGAATTGCAAATTTTTATGGCCTGAATTTCTAGTTCTTAATGATTGTTATCGTAGTTTGTTACATTAAATTGGAATAAGTGATTGTAGCGTGGCCAATTTTTTTTAATAGAATGGAGGATGGTGCTTGTTGATTTGAGGAACCATGGAAACTCAGCTGGTGTTCAAGGTCTTCGTCCGCCACATGACCTGGATAATGCTGCGGCCGATTTGGCGACATTGGTGAAATCTCAAGGTTGGGATTGGCCTGATGTTGTTATAGGGCATTCCTTGGGTGGTAAGGTTGCATTACAATTTGCTCAGAGTTGTGCTAGTGGAGATTATGGTGATTCCATAACGTTGCCGAAACAGGTATTAATTTGTTGAAGCTGTGTAATTTATGCATCAGAGGCGTCGTTTTTTGGATATTCACATTGTAGTTAACCGAGCAATTGATGTAATCTAGGATATTCTAATTGTCGTTGATGTGTATGCATTTTATGTCCCACCTTCTTGTCTACAATACATGCAGTGGTTAATACCTTGTTGAGTTAGTTATGAACAACATTTGCTGTGTTATCCGTTTGCTGAAGAGAATGATCAACATGAGAGGCAGCAGGTCACGTGTCGCTAGTTTGTGACTGTGACAGTTATAAATACTGTGGTTGATAATAGATCGTTTGTGATGAAGATCTAGGCTGAGTAGGCAATTGTGGTTGGATTTTACTGCTTCACATCTGTGCAAATCGCAATTTCATGGGCCACCATATAACACTCCTGAGTTAGTTACATTGGACTCTATCAATTTTAATGAAACTGGTGTAGATACTAGATACACTTGGATCTATGACAATGTACTTTCTTAAACCATAAACTGAATCTTTCTGAGACATTGTTGATAAGACGGCTCCCAAATTTTCTTGAGACAGGGGTTTGTCTTAAATAATCAGAGTACCAGCAAGGTTTAAAAGAGAATGAAGTTAGATTTAGAAGTATGCATATGTTTTTAGTTTTGAACTTTCTTATTCGTGTCAATTTGTAATCAAATCTCCTGCTTTATATCCTTTATATGCATTGGGAAATTGTCGTCTGTAAGATTATTACCTTGCAAGAAAAATTGGTCCCCATCCCATCCGGATTAGGCTTTGGCATTGTTGTTGTTGTGGTATTAAAATTTTGGTAAAATGCTGATATTTATTGGACATATCTAGGGAAGATACTTTCAAGTTAGCTTTCATTGCATTATTCTTGGGATATTTTGTGATCTTTATCATTTTAACTGGACATTTCTTCCATGCTTTTTACTGTTTAGGTTAATGAGTGTATATTTCTTTTTGATGGTGAGTTACTTTAGCTTCCATTTACATGATGCAGAACAGCTATGGGTATTGGACTCTGTTCCTGGAGTTGTGAGTCCTGAAGACAGTAGTGGAGAAGTGGAACGAGTTTTAGAGACCTTGCAGAGTCTTCCATCACAAATTCCTTCCCGAAAGTAAGGATACTTGAAACTTTCTTTTTCAATATTTTTAATGTTAACTTTCGCCAATATGAGCAAGCTCTTGTTCCCTAATCCCTATTAAGTCCTTTGTACAACAGTTCTGCCTCATTAAAGGTGTCATCCAACTGTATGGCAGGGATAAATGAAAATTTTAATTCAGAATTTTTAGATCTCTTAGTAAAGATGCATCATTGCTTGGAAATCCATGTGAGATTTCTTCTTCATCGGACCTCGATTCGTGGACTTGTTTTGTGGTTGTAGAATATCTTGAGACTGACAAGCATGGTGAAGTCTCATGCTTCTTAGATGCCAGAAGTAAGGTCTGAGAGATTGGCGTAGGTTCCTGGAACCGTCCTGCTAATATTGCTATCCTGGGAGCATCTGACTCAACTCTTTAGTGGTTTTCGGTACAATAACACTGAGAAACCTGTCTATATCCGGAACTTGCCCCTCTTCCGAACAGAATGCGACACTTTCTTTTTAACAAAGGGATGTTAAAGAAGATATCAGATGAGACAAATTTCTAGCAAAAAGTGCATAATTATTGTCACCAAGTCAAATGGGTCATTGGTTCCAAGGGTCGTAGACTCCTGGCCTCCTAGGGGTTGTGGCCTCATTTATATTAGCACAGCAGTACAAGCCTACTGCTTCTAATTGCAAAAAGAGTCTTGCTTAGCCCTTAGGTGCTGCCTTGTGTTGACGTTCGGTCCACCAAACTGTTGATGAATTTATTTATTTTTAGTATATGTAGTCAATATGATATTCCATGCGTTCTCCTCCAGGTGGCTTGTGGAACACTTGATGAAGCTGGGGTTTTCAAAGTCATTGTCCGAATGGCTAGGCACTAACCTGAAGAAATCTAATGACCATGAGACATGGACCTTCAACCTCAAAGGTGCTTTTCAGATGTTCAATTCTTACAGGTTCTCTAACATGTTCACCTTTCCTATTTGTGTTATTGCTATAGATTTTCTGTTATTATTTTGCTTTGAATTCTTCCCGTGCACCTCGCTCATAACTTAATTATGTTTCTGTAATTTTAGGGAGAAGGATTATTGGCCTCTTCTAGAGCGCCCTCCGCAAGGAATGGAGATATCCATAGTTCAAGCAGAGAACAGTGATCGATGGGATCCACATGTGATCCAGAGACTTGAAGCGCTTGCCAAGAAGGAAAGAGATGGATCTGAGGGGATCATATCTCATCATGTTCTCCCTAAAGCAGGGCATTGGGTTCATGTAGACAATCCCAAAGGACTCTTGGAGATTGTTGCCCCCAGGATTGGTTCGTTGGGTTAGTGAAGGCGGTTTGGAGGAGAAAAAGTTTTTGGTGTCTTCCAGAACAATGGATTCTTAGAGATTCGGATTAGAACCATTGTTGAATGCTAGCCTTCTATTATAGGCTGCAAAGGTGTGTATGAAACCACATAACAACAAAACGAAATTCTAAGGCATTCAACGTTATGGAAGAAGCCTATTGTGTATTGTTGATTTGTTAACAAAATCCAATAACCCAAGTGATTCTGGCTTCTGTTGCGTAGTACGCTGTAAACTTGATTGGATGAGAAAACTGTTTAATGAAAGAAACATGATACAAGCAAACTATGTCGAAATATTTTTCTTGAATCAGTATACTTTGTTAATAAGGTCTGTGATTACTTCCTATAAAGATTTGATTTAACAGTACTATTTGTGAATTGTGATTGTGAAATGTTCAAGAGAAATTGTGGAGCCTCCCTGGGGATGGGGAATGATGTTTATGTTGAGACTGTTTATGTTTATGTTGATGGCGATGGTGGTGATGATGATGATGACGATGGTGCTGATAATGATATAGATGACGACGATGACTTTCTTTACGATTTGGAGTTGCTACAGCAGACTCCGATGGAAATTGAGGACCCTTCATAGGGATCGATACATGATGTCGCGGCCTCTTATGTTGATGATTGTGTTCATAAAGAGCTGGATATGTTACTTCTAAAGACTTTGATGGAAACTGAACCTTCAGGATTTGGGCTTGGTGATGAGACCTCTTATGATGACGACGACGGTGCTGGCCATAAGATGATGTTGCCTTTATTGGGAAATAACCAGAAGCCTTCTCTACATAGTAAACATGATGATGGTGGTGATGATGATGAAGCTTTTCACCGTGGCTATGGTGATCATGGCGAGGCTGTTTCGAAGCTGATACTGAACCTGGGATCACTCTAGAACTCAGGTAAGCTGGATTTAACTCCAACGTATAGCCTTCCTGTTACATTAAACCCAAGAAAATAAATATGTGGTATATTATTGTATGGTCATGAGCATACATTAGAAAGTCCCTTATTCTAATTAAAGCTCTTAACTCATTAGATAAGAGTAAATGTTACCTTCGAGTTGTCTTCGTGTTGATTATTGGATGTTACTTGATGATGAGAAAATGCAAAACAAAGTAGAAAGAAGAACATGCTATAGCTAGTTCTCATCATTATTGCACCAAATTGCACTGCACAACTTATCCAAATTTCTTTTTTGAAAAACAATAATCAATAGAAGAAGAGCGTTTTTTTTTTCTGTGTGATTCCAATCTTTCTCTTGTGAAGCATTTATGTAACCATTTTGATATGCTTTAGGTATAAAATTGGTGATCTAATTGGTATAATATGAGACATTTTCTCAAAAAGGATGTTAGGTTTAAATCATTACTAATTGATGTGACCCAAGATTTGGCTTGACAATATTGGAGATTTTTTAGCTCCAATTGATTTAGGAGGTTCTAATTTTATATTTTCATTGAATCAGATACAAATATTAAGGTTGGATCTTAAAGAAGTGCTAATTTGCTATTAGAGTTTACATACATATAGCCTTATGAGAATCACATTAATATATATAACGTCAAGTTAAGACTTAATTATACCGCCAAAGTTATATTATAACGAGCTCTATCCATTAGTTTTGGGTAATCAAACATATGCTCGGCGTTGATATATAGGAGTAGGGAGTGCATCCAAAACGGAAATCTAGGCTTCTTCCAAGTTGATGGCTCGTGGAAAAAAAAAATAAAAAAGCCCCAAGTGAATGGTCTGCGGCTGTCGCGTGGTCGGATGACATCAATACGAACAGCTGGGGTGCTATGAAGGTCCTGGCAACTTCACCTGTCCAAACAGAAGCAATAGTCATTCTACACTGCATTGAGAGTTTGGAACCATGTTCTAAAGCTATATCAATAAAATCTGACTGTATCGAGATCATTAGCGCGTTGTCAAAACCGAACACCTCCCCACTCGAAATTAGGAACATAGTTGGTAAAATTAAGGAAACAGCAGGTAAATTAGAGTTTATTTCAATTGTTAAAGCCAATGGAAAGGAGGTTTCTAGGGCTCATTTTCTTGCTAATAAAGCAAGAAAAGAGTAGTTCTTTCCTACTTTTTTCTTAGTCATTGTCAAAAAAAAAAAAAAAATGACACTCCAACAGAAGATTTTGATCGGACCATGTATATATTCACATATATGGAGATATCATAGTTAAGAGTACACAAATTATTAAAAGAGATGGTTTGAAAATCATGTGGGAGCCCAATGGTTGGGCTCTCACCTCCTAACCTCATGGTCGGGAGTTCGACTCTCATCAACCCCATAATTGGGGTGTTTGTGTAGATTTAATGTTTGTTGGTATAAATCCCGACTTTCCAGTCTCTGGAAGTTTCCTTATGGGTTGGGATCCCCTTTTTACCCACCTAGCTCATGAGGGTTGAGCACTTGGGCTAGTTGATTACCGAAAGACGGTCTAATTTTAATATAGAAATAGATCTAATCATCAAATGGATTAAACTAGTCGTTGAAAGAAATCAAACTAGTTGCTATTGGGCTAGATCTATTTTTAATATAGAGATTATTATTACCTAATTTTAATTTAAAAGTAGGCCGTCTTTTAAGTGACTAATTCTTAAGAGTATTAGTTAATTTTTTATATATAGCCATATAGTCGTATATAGAGACTTGTGTGAAGACTCTATACGATTATTCGAGAAGTTATTTCGTTTTTTGTTTTGTACGAGGAAGTAATTTCGTGAAAATTCTTTGGAATCAATATACTTTTTCTTTATTATGATGATGGATATGTATGTTTTGCAATGGATAATTGATGCATGCATGAGGTATCATGGCCTCAACTTGCTTATTATTAGTATTAGTATTTAGTAATAATATGTGACAAAGTATTACTTATGGCCAAAAGTAAGATAAGAACTTTGATGGAAGTTTAGGTGAACCCTCTGGTGATGCCCCAACAGGTGCATGGGCATGATGGTGAAGCCTCTGATGATGATCATGAGGAGCACCCTCTTGTGCTTCCACCAATACATGAGCATGATGGCGAAGTCGATGATGATGACTATGATGATGATGATGTCCATGATGACCATTCTTCGGAAGTACAGAATCATACTCCGGGTTCAGGATATCATGAGAATCATGGCCGTGTTGATCGAGGGACATTGCTTGATGATGAGACATAACTATGAAATAAGCTAGAAAGAAGAGCATACTTGCTTTCAACATCATTATATTGCTACAAAGCACTCTACACATAATAAGAGTTAAATTGTTATATCTATGAATGATGTTTAGACATGGGGAAGATGGTATTTATAGAGTAAAAAGTTGAGGAGGGAGAGGTGGTACCTCAGTGGGGTACCATCCCGAATTACATGGGCATTGTCCAAGGTTCGAATTTTCATCCCAACAATATGTTATGGCATTTAATTCTAGGCGGTTTAGCCTTTTACCCAACCTCTTAGAGTCTGAGTTAATGTGTGCTGCAGTCTGCAGACCAATTATATTTACTAATAGTAAAAAGTAATAATAGACTGAAAAAAGAGTCCATTTATTCTCGTATTTAAGTGTATCAGTTTTAATTTCTACCAGCGAGATCTCATCTTACAAAGGATTTAAGGTGGTGTAGTTATTGCCATTTTAGTATCAGTAAGGATTTTATGTTTGGCCTACAGCAAATCAATGATGTAAATCCACATAAGTTGCTATATTTATTTGCTTCGTCCATTGTATGATGTGGTACATTTGTCTGAAGACACTTGCATACTCTCAACTCTCAAGTACCTATTTGTCAACAAAGTATTATGGATAAGCAACATAGCTTTTTTTATTATTATTCATATTAGCCACGAAAGCCGTACAATGTACAAAGAAAGGGAGGAGGATTTGCAGGCCTGTCTCGAACTATATAGAAGCTCTGTGCGAACTCATATTTGAAGAATTCAATAATATAATAGCTCATCCATTCATGATTCTTCACTTCATATAATCATATATATTATGAAAAAAGAGTAGCACAAATAAGTACTCCCTCCGTCCCAATTTATTTGCTACAAGCACTTTTTCACAAAGACCAAGGAGGGAGTGGGGACCATTGATATAAATGGAATCAACAAAAAAAACAAATAGGTAAATTGTGGGACCTATGTATTATATATGGAAACATTTACAAAATCAAGAAGGGAGTGATGGCAAATTTGTAAATAAAGTGTGGGACCTATGTACTATATATGGAAATATTTGCAAATGTAGCAAATAAATTGAGACACCCCTAAATGGCAAAATGTAGCAAATAAATTGGGACGGAGGGAGTAGATTATTTGAGGATCATTTTTTTTATGATTAAAAGACAACTGTAAGTGAAAATGGATTGCAAATAAATAGCTAATAATAGAATTTCCCAATTTAAACCATATTTTTCGAAGTTTCATTTGAGGTTAATTGAAAATATGGATTGAAAAACTATGTTGAAGTGATAATTAGAAGCTTAAATTAAGAGTAATCAATATACGATGAATGCATTTCCCAAAAAATGAGGTGAATAATTTTGGAAATCATGACTTGTAAAAGATTAGAAATACGCATGAATATTGTGGGAATTGAAAAGTGAATAAACCTTTTCTTTTTACTACTTGGACTTTCTCTATTTTGGGACCCTCACAATTAAGGGGCCATGTTCCATGGAACATGTTGAACATGGTAAAAGTCAACCCTGAAAATTTGAACATGTGACCTATCGTTCACAGCACCTCAATCTTAACCACTAGGCCAAGACATCCTTGATGTTGATAGGAACATAACTTTTTAATGGTACATTGTATTTTTCTTAGTTTTTTTAAAATGAATTTTTAACCAAAAATAACCAATAACCGGATGTTAAGTTGTCAAAACTACTCACATAGATTCATACACCCTCCATTTTAAATTGAATATCTCATTTTGATTTGCAAACTTGTTAATATATAACTTTGATCATTAATATTTCTACCTATTCATTACAATAAAAGATCATTAAAAATTGTTATTTGAAATATATGTCGAGACAAAATTCAAAATTGTGTATGCTAACATCGGATTTATACATATATTGAAAATCATGATCAAAATAAAGTTTGTGAATATGCAAAATTTAAATAACATCTACTTAAAAACAGGACGAGTATTTCATATGATAAAGCCAATTATTGGAGGAAAAATTTTCAAAACCAACCCCCTCACTAGAACAACTTTGATTATCCCCTCCGCTCATCTGTCATAATCTCCCTCATCCATTCATACCTCATCCTTTTGGTTGTTGAAAAAATTATGTATTTTTTATTTTTTTGGACTCCTACTGGAAATCCTTGGTAAGGAAAATGACCCTACTAAATCACTATCTTCCCAGATCAATCAACCCAGTTGCATAGGTCAACACTTAATAGTATAAGAAATATAAGATAATCACTACTGCCAAATATAAATAGGCACGATATTGATTACACCAGATGTAGAGTTTAAATGTAACATGAGATAAGAGGAGGATTGATGGTAAAATATAGTAGTTTCAAGTAGAGAAAGCCTTGGTAACCAACTGTTTGAGTCCAAAAAAGACTCAAACACTCAAAAAGTTACACAATGGTACCATTATAACCTGGTATTGGTATCAAATTGTTATCAGGATTGGTACCAAGCAACCTTACTTTGGTATCAAAATTTTCGGACAATGGTACCAATCTAACCTAGCATTGGTACCAAACAACACGCGCGTGAAATTTTTAAGGCTTAAAATGACCAAATTGCCCCCGTTTGAGTCCCCTAAGAGACTCAAACGGTTGGTTGCCTAGACAAACTCTTTCAAGTATGCACCTGCAGTTCTGCACCTAATTACCTATAGAATCCAAAAGGGGCAGAAACTTTTGTGCGCCTGCACCACTTATACGTCTACACCTTGCTGAACTGACGAGTTGTTTCGCGTGTTTCTGGTGTGCGCTTTGGTGAGAAACACTCTTAGCATCTCCACTACAAATATGGTATGTCATATGCAAAACGATATAGATTCAATCACCCTATTACTTGCTTAGAGAAGTTTCTGAAATTCCTCGTGTTCTTTACACAACTTCAACATACAAACACTTGTTAGACTCAATAATTCTCAGACAACCACCAATATCAATCGTCTTATTATTTGTATATCACAAGTATTAGGATATTAATATTAGTATGTTACCAATTCACCATGATATTCATTATTCTTAATCAGTAGATAGGTCACTTATAAGTAATCGGATCCTATACATGGTAACCAGCGACGCATTTCTAGACAAAATGACAGCATACTACAAACATTAGTCATCACATCCCGAGTTCATATTTGAATGATAGTATAACAGAGAAGCATAGTGAATCTACAACTGAAACATGACATTCACTCAAGGATGGTCTACCAAAACTCAAAAACACAATATCAGCTCAGCTCCCGATATCAACTCCAAGCAAGAGTTTTACTGTTTTCTATGATGAATATGTTTTTTTAGGTGAATGTATTTGCTTCGCAAAATTCTCACTGATGAGAAGACAAATATCTATCCAGGAATCAGTACATCACATTCACCAAGAGTTTAATAGAAGAACAGATTCTTTTGTTAAGTTTAGCACTTAGCAATGTACCATGACATCTTTTGTCCGCTTATACAGTTATATTATCACCAGGCATGAGAGACTCGAAACCAAAGACCAAAATTCAATGGCTCAATGCCAAAGAACAAATAATGATGAGCTTTGAAACACTTCCAAATGATCCATTAAACTATAAAAGATTTGTATTTAATCTCAAGCATCTTCAAAATTGCATCTTTCAAACAAACCTCCATAATGCATAAGGGCAATTCGAAACTACAAGTTCGACTTCAAAAATGAAAAGGAAAGGCTTTAACAGCAAACTAGTCTACTCAAGCCATAGAAACAAGACAATAGGACCAGTATTTGACCAAGATAATTCACAGCCTCCTTCCCCTTCTTCCTCCCTTTCTGCGGGTACTGTCTGTTGGGATGGGAGTCACGTCCTCTGGACAAGCAAAAACACGGATACATAAATACTTAGAATAGATAAAAACAGAAGAAACTCAAAATAAGCAAGCAAGCATTCTATGCATGATCATACAGCACTACAACCAGGAAGAACAAGTCAGAAGATTGTAAAAAGTGTGAAACAAAATGAATTGGAAAACAAACTAAAAAACAAGGTTCAATAAGGATGCCACAAAATAAATTTCTGTAAAGAAACTACAAGTTCATTGTAATGAGGCACATCACTAACAGTTAACAAAATTCAATTGGTTAAGAATAAATGATTCTGAACCTCACTTGGAGATAGTGTTACAGAAAAAGGGAAGCTCTTCGAACATAAATTGTCTTGCTTATAATAAAGAATTTAGTGCATTACTGAGACATTTCGTTATCTATCATTCCAATTAACAAGAATAAGAGCCTTACCAATACGGCCAATTTTCATGCCTGAACGAGCAAGGGCTCTCAAAGCAGACTGAGCACCAGGTCCAGGAGTCTTGGTCTTGTTTCCTCCAGTAGCACGGAGCTTAATGTGGAGAGCGGTAATTCCAAGTTCCTGTAAATTACAATCAATTCTCCACATTAGCAGGCTGTAGAACATGTAGACATTTTCCTACACAGAAAATCAAATGAGTTTAACCTTGCATCGTTGAGAAACATCTTGAGCTGCAAGCATAGCAGCATAAGGGGAAGATTCATCCCTGTCAGCTTTCACCTTCATTCCACCTGAACACACCAATGTAAAATGTCAGAACAGTTTAATAGAAAAGACAAATATCTAGAGAATTCCAGAGATACAAAAAAAATGTCCACAACCACAAAGCAGAACCCGTAAAAAAATTATAGAAGTGCAGTGATTAAAATGAAGAGACCAATTAAGAGGTAAGAAAACACCTACAACGTTATTATAAGTAGCCATAAAAGAGGAATTGAACATGAAAACTGAAAAGAATTAGATTAATTCATAAATTCATGAACACATAACCAACTTGAGCCAACCACCTAATACTGGAGCATCATACAATGCCATACGCAGTTAAAAGCCTCCATATGCACAGAGAGAACAAAATCCAAAGCTCACCGGCACACTAAACAATTGGTATACAGTATACATCGCCAATAAGGAATAAAAACATCACCAAGAAATCTTATTTTAAAGATGAAGGAAAATTGAATAGATAGCAAGGATAAGTATTGATGACGGGCATACGCCTTCCCAACATCAAAGTAACATCATACCATCATAATAAACTGACCCACCAACAATACAAGTTAAATTATACATCTTGAACGGATGTTGGGTGTGACTTAGCGAATCATCTGCTTGACACTCATTGCAAACCAACCAAAGATTCAAAAGGTAAAGAATACCATAATGCCAAGACATGATCAGCATACTATCTCAACAATTCTAATAAAATTCGACAGCTCGAATATCGATCCATCAAAAGAGAATATTAGGTTATTCCATCGATCAGACTACAAACATTAGGTTATTCGAAGACATGATCAGCAGCCGTCAAATGCAAATTAATACCGCAATATAAAACATAAAACAATTAACCAAAATTAGAGCAGAAAAAAATGAAATCGAAATAAACAACTATATCAACAATACCCTAATCAACCGCAAATTCAATCAAAATAACTACAAATTCATAAAAACAAGACAAAAACTTTACCTGTAATACGAACAAGGGTTTCTCTTCCAGACAAATCAGTAACATGCTGCAATTCATCAAAAAAAACACCATTATACAAACTTCAAACATCACTCAAATCAAAAAACATAACACCAAAAAAAGTTGAAAAAATTAAACATTCACTTACGATAAAAGTATCATTGAAAGAGGCAAAAATGTGTGCAACACCAAAAACGTGTTCTCCCTCTTTAACAGTAGGACCAAGAGTAACAGTCTCTTCCTTAGGTTCTTTGGTCTTTCTCCTCGACTGTAAAAAATCGCCATTAACAAAATCAAAAACACTAGATCTTCAATTGAAAAAAGCAAAGTTTAAGAGCTTAAATTTGGATAAAAAATGGAGGAGAGAGAAAATCGCACTTACCATGGTTGCAGAGACGACGGAAGAGAGAGAAAAGTGAGAATTAGGGTTAGGGTTTTTGTGAATGAGAAGATGGTGCGGAAAACCCTTGGAAGCTCAAATAATGAAGAGGAGAAGGAAGAAGATGTGGTCGTTTGTGTTTATATAGCTAGGGTTTTTGTGGTTTTTGGGTTGGAATTATGGGCTTGTTTAGTTTTTTCAGTTTTATATTTTTGGAGATAATGGGCCTATTATAGGGTTTTGCCATATATAAAGGACCCGTGAAATTCGATGATTATTATGGGCTTCAACGATAGTCCGATGCAAAGTCTAGAGGGGTGTTTGGTTCACATAGAACTATAGAAGGATGGAAGAGAAATGGAATCAAATAGAAGAGAGAAATGCTAATAATAATTACCTCCTCCGTTTTATAATAAGTGAAACACTTTTCTAAAAAAACTTTCACATAAAAAAGAAAAGTGTTTCACTTAGGGTGCGTTCTGTTCAACTTAAAAAATTAAGTTTTAAGTCCAATAAGTTCAGATAAGTTCAGATAAGTTGCAATAAGGTCTAATAAGTGCAATAAGGTCTAATAAGTGCAATAAGGTCTAATAAGTGCAATAAGTTCCAATAAGGTCTAATAAGGTCCAATAAGTTCCAATCAGGTGCAATAAGTTCCAATCAGGTGCAATAAGTTCCAATCAGGTCTAATAAGGTCCAATAAGTTCCAATCAGGTCCAATAAGGTCCAAATAGTCAATGTTTAATAAACATTTGTATTATTGTCCATTATTTTGTTATTCATAATTTCATATCACTATTAGCGGATTATGTTATTATTAGAATTTTAATTAAAGTACAACAATGATTATATAGTATTATACTTGTATTAGTGTCTATTATTTTATTATTTATTTGTATTATGTCTATTATTTTATTATTTATTTGTATTATGTCTATTATTTTATCATTCATATTACTATTAATAGCTGATTATGTTATTATTAGAATTTTTTATTAAAGTACCACAATGTATAGTATTATACGTGTATTATTGTCTATTATTTGATTATTCATATTGCTATTAAATAATATTATAATCATGGTCAAATAATTAATGTTAACAATAATAATAATAATTAAAATTAGAATATTTTGCAATTCGTCTTTAAATAACTAGAGATAACATGTTTTCTTCTAGTACATTCACATAGAAGAAAGGAGAAGAAATGAAGGAAGGAGTTGTTAGCAATAAATGTTAATGCTATCTACTTACCTTCACATTAATGAAAGTGAAGTGAGAATTTTTTATATGTGCCAATTTTAACTTGTTAGAAATAAATATTAAATCAATTTTTGATTTTCTACTAGTGTTTTATAAAATTAAAACAAGACTATTAGATATATTAGTGATGAAAGTTATGTATAGGCAAATATATAAATAGTAAATCTTTTTGTTAAATTAATTATCATAAGAGATAATTAATAATCATTATTTTTTAAAGGGCGAATTATAATAATTATTACTCCATAAAAAATTTTGAGGGGTAGTATTTACGTTAGTGGTAATATTTATGTTATTCATGGTCAATGTTTTTGTCTAATAAGGTCAAATAAGTTTCAATCAGGTCCAATAAGGTCTAATAAGTTTCAATCAGGTCCAATAAGGTCTAATAAGTTTCAATCAGGGCCAATAAGGTCTAATAAGTTTCAATAAAGTTAATAAGTTCCAATAAGGTCCAATAAGTTCCAATCACGTCCAATAAGTTGAATCAGGTCCAATCAGGTAAAATAAGTTCCAATAAGTTCAATTCAGGTTCAATAAGTTCAGTTCAGATAAGGTCCAATAAATTCAGGGCCAATAAGTTGAATAGAACGTACCCTCAATCAGGTCCAATAAGTTGAATCAGGTCCAATAAGTTGAATCAGGTCCAATCAGGTTTAATAAGTTCCAATAAGTTCAGTTCAGGTTCAATAAGTTCAGTTCAGATAAGGTCCAATAAGTTCAGGGCCAATAAGTTGAATAGAACGCACCCTTAGGGTGCGTTCTGTTCAACTTAAAAAATTAAGTTTTAGGCCTACTAAGTTCAAATAAGTTGCAATAAGGTCTAATAAGTTCCAATAAGGTCTAATAAGGTCCAATAAGTTCCAATCAGGTGCAATAAGTTCCAATCAGGTGCAATAAGTTCCAATCAGGTCTAATAAGGTCCAATAAGTTCCAATCACGTCTAATAAGGTCCAATAAGGTCCAAATAGTCAATGTTTAATAAACACTTGTATTATTGTCCATTATTTTGTTATTCATATTTCCATATCACTATCAGCTGATTATGTTATTATTAGAATTTTAATTAAAGTACCACAATGATTATATAGTATTATACTTGTATTAGTGTATTATTTTATTATTTATTTGTATTATCTCTATTATTTTATTATTTATTTATATCATGTCTATTATTTTATTATTCATATTACTATTAGCTGATTATGTTATCATTAGAATTTTTTATTAAAGTACCACAATGTATATTATTATACTTGTATTATTGTCTATTATTTGATTGTTCATATTGCTATTAAATAATATTATAATCAAGGTTAAATAATTAAGGTTAACAATAATAATAATAATAATTATTATTATAATTACAATATTTTGCAATAATAATTATAATTACATTATTTTATTATTTATTTGTGTTATGTCTATTATTTTATTATTTATTTGTATTATGTCTATTATTTTATTATTCATATTAAATTTTTTGCTTTTCGACTAGTGTTTTATAAAAGCAAAACAAGACTATTAGATATATTATCGGTGAAAGTTATGTATAGGCAAATATATAAATAGTAAATTTTTTTGTTAAATTAATTATCATAAGAGATAATTAATAATCATTATTTTTAAAGGACGAATTATAATAATTATTACTCCATAAAAAATTTTGAGGGGTAGTATTTACGTTAGTGGTAATATTTATGTTATTAATGATCAATTTTTTTGTCTAATAAGGTCAAATAAGTTTCAATCAGGTCCAATAAGGTCTAATAAATTTTAATCAGGTCCAATAAGGTCTAATAAGTTTCAATCAGGGCCAATAAGGTCTAATAAGTTTCAATAAGGTCAATAAGTTCCAATAAGGTCAATAAGTTCAAATAAGTTCCAATCAGGTTCAATCAGGTCCAATAAGTTGAATCAGGTCCAATCAGGTTTAATAAGTTCCAATAAGTTAAGTTCAGGTTCAATAAGTTCAGTTCAGATAAGGTCCAATAAGTTTAGGGCCAATAAGTTGAATAGAACACACCCTTATTATGAGACGGAGGAAGTATAACTTTATTTCTTTGTTGGATGTCTGGTTCAACAATGGAAGTTAATTACTTAGGGTGCGTTCTATTCAACTTATTGGACCTGAACTTATTGGAACTTATCTGAACTGAACTTATTGAACCTGAACTGAACTTATTGGAACTTATTAAACCTGATTGGACCTGATTGCACCTGATTCAACTTATTGGACCTGATTGAACCTGATTGGAACTTATTGGACCTGATTGAACCTGATTGACCTTATTGGACCTTATTGGGACTTATTGACCCTGATTGAAACTTATTAGACCTTATTGGACCTGATTGAAACTTATTAGACCTTATTGAACCTGATTGAAACTTATTTGACCTTATTAGACAAAAACATTGACCATGAATAACATAAATATTACCACTAACGTAAATACTACCCCTCAAAATTTTTTATGGAATAATAATTATTATAATTCGTCCTTTAAAAATAATGATTATTAATTATCTCTTATGATAATTAATTTAACAAAAAATTACTATTTATATATTTGCCTATACATAACTTTCATCACTAATATATCTAATAGTGTTGTTTTAATTTTATAAAACACTAGTAGAAAATCAAAAATTAATAATCATTATTATTATTGTTAACCTTAATTATTATTATGTAATTATTATTATTATTATTACTATTATTGTTAACCTTAATTATTTGACCATGATTATAATTATTGTTAACCTTAATTATTATTATTATTATTATTATTATTATTATTATTATTATTATTATATGTAATTATTATTATTATTATTATTATTGTTAACCTTAATTATTTGACCATGATTATAATATTATTCAATAGCAATATGAATAATCAAATAATAGACAATAATACAAGTATAATACTATACATTGTGGTACTTTAATAAAAAATTCTAATAATAACATAATCAGCTAATAGTAATATGAATAATAAAATAGTAGACATAATACAAATAAATAATAAAATAATAGACATAATACAAATAAATAATAAAATAATAGACACTAATACAAGTATAATACTATATAATCATTGTGGTACTTTAATTATAATTCTAATAATAACATAATCCGCTAATAGTGATATGAAATTATGAATAACAAAATAGTGGACAATAATACAAATGTTTATTAAACATTGACTATTTGGACCTTATTGGACCTTATTAGACCTGATTGGAACTTATTGAACCTTATTAGACCTGATTGGAACTTATTGCACCTGATTGGAACTTATTGCACCTGATTGGAACTTATTGGACCTTATTAGACCTTATTGGAACTTATTGCACTTATTAGACCTTATTGCAACTTATCTGAACTTATCTGAACTTATCTGAACTTATTGGACCTGAAACTTAATTTTTTAAGTTGAACAGAACGCACCCTTATAAGAGATTCTCTTCCATCTTCTTTAGTACAAAAGTTTGATAACAAGAAATTAAGTTTTCTAATTGCACTGCAAGTAAACTAATTGCATATTAGAGCCAATTATATGCTAAAAAAACCCTTAAAATATGATATTAATAGCAAATTTGCACACAAAAACGCTAATTATGACCAATTACATAGAGAAAAATCAACTATTTTCAGTTGAAATTTATGCTTCAAAAAATCAAAGAGAAAGAGAAAAAGTGTTTCAGTTGAACTCGTAACCTAAGAAAATGAATCGATTGAAGGAGACAAATCTGATATCCTTATCTCCACGACAATAATGGAGGCTTTCAAGTTATCGCCGACGAAAAAGCAGCGAGAAGAGAGCGAAGCGTGAAATACTCCAAACTTTAATCTCATTTTATTAGTTACTAATTATGTTTGTAAACTTAATTGCGTCCTATTTTTTCTGATACAATCATGGTTAAGTTATTTCCTAAAATAAACATATTAACTTTAGTTATTCCAAAAGTGATATTAAGGGCAAAAGTTTAGTGATGGGTTTCAAAATATATACCGCGAGTGCATGGTGTTTGTTGTTAGCACAAACTAGCAAATACAGATCGATCCACAAGGAGAATATTTCTATAGATTAATGTTCAATTACCTAAATACTTCAAGAGATAAACTGATTGAATGATTACTAACTAAACTAGAATAAACTATAACACAAATAGATGAAATTTTATCAAATAATTAAAAACCAGTGACATTCGATCGGTCCACCATGCTTATACCAATTTAATCACTACAATACAATTCAATTCAACAATACTTGGATTTAGGTTCGAGTAATTAGGTCTCAACACTCTTAGATCAACATATGTTAGTACGATCGATCAACATAATCAGATCTACCAATTGTAACAAGCCTCTAATGCGCACGATCTTTCAATTTTAACTCCTAATATTAACTAAGCATAATTCATGATATTTGCTCAATTGCATGAATTAAACAATTATAACAAATCAATAGGAATTACTCTAATTGAATCCAAATATCGAAGAACTTTAAATTATAATCAAATAGGTATAAACATTGCTTCCCTCACTAAATCTTGAAAAAATAAAACTCACTCATGGTATTGAAGTACAGAATAAACAATGAAAATATAAGAATTCATTAAATTAAATTAAGTAAGAATTAATACTGAATGATTAAAAAGCAATGGAAACGCAATCAACGATCTTTATAATCTTCAAAGGTACAAGTTAATACAAAATTAGAGAGCGAAAACTAAGTGTTTAAACCTAATAAATGAGGAAAATAAGATACTAAGACTCCTAGTCGCATTATATCTGCAGAAGTTTGTACATTAGATGGTGATGGGAGCAACATTAGTAATGATGGTTGGAATATCGTAACCTAATAAATTCCAATGCAATTTACGTCAATAAAAGGAGTTGTTGTGTTATTAAATGACGATCTACATTGGTTAATACTACGCTTTGGTTCAATTTTAAGGTTTGATATCCACGAGGAGAAGTTTGATCTAATTTATACACCGTTTATTGATCTATCCACGAATTTGTGTCATTTGGTATGTTGCATGGGTTGATCTATGTAGATAAGCGTCTTCTTGATAGAAACTCGTTTTACAACAAGGTCGAAATTTGTGTGATGGAGGAGTATGGGGTGAAAGAGTCATGGACTCATTTTACCATGATATATAAGCTTCATGATGGATAACGTTTCAAGCTGATCCGAGTGCTTGAAAATTACGAGGTATTGTATTAATGTTGTCTCGTTTGCCTAGTGATAACATATTCTATCCGGATGTTTATGATCCTAAACAAAGAAAGAGGGATGAGCGCTGACGGGTGGACTTATTAGAGGAGATGGATCAAAGAATGAGAACATCGATGACGGTACACCATTGTGTGCCTAACTTCTTGCCGTTGAGACAAATTTGATCTACATTGTGAATTATTAGTCTATAAGCTACCAGATGCAATGGAAAAAGAAGAGGTCAACAATCGGCATAAGATATTGAATTTTACATGAACTTGCAATAATTATCTTCAATCCTTTAGTTATTGGCCGGGACATTTTTACTAGTAATCCTGTATTATGGAATATTTGCAACGGTAAACTATTTTTCTTTTGAGTTGAAAATAACCCTATACTTAGTAATATTATACAATTATGACATTAATGATGGCTAAACTATTACTTCAACCGTTAAAGCTATGTATTATCCTAACCTAAGCTAACCCCTACCTAACCCACTAATTCCCCACCCACCATCACTCTTCTACAGAAAATACTATACTCTTGTCACTATCTTCCTTCCAGTGACTTTTCATCTCTCTCCCTGTGACTTCTCTTCTCATCTCTCTTTCTCTTTCACTGCTGCCTCCCCAGACGTTAATCGTCACTCAGTTCTCTCCCTTCACATTGATGTTGTTGTTGATGTTCATGGGGTCGAATAAGCTGTTGTATATTTCTCCTCTTTAATTCGATGGTGGTACTGATATCATTGTTGCGCTGCTCTTGTTGTGAATGTGGCTTGTCGGTGTTGGTGCTATCCTCCTCCGTCTGATCTTCCTTGAGTCTTCTTTCCTCCTCTCCCTGCTTCTTTGCACCCATGATTATCTCTTCACTTATCTTGTAGATATGGTAGTTTTGAGTAGTTAAATGGTGTTTTTGGTGGCTCGAGTGCGGTTCGAATTGATGGGTGGTGGTTTAAAGGATAGGTTGGGATTTTGATGAGTCTTTGATTTAAAGGAGTGGGACAATGGTGGTGGGGTTTAGGTGGAGGGGTAGGACAATGGTGGTGGAGTGGGTTCAAGTGGATGGGTGGGATAATAGTGGTTGGGTGGGATGTTAGTGTAATACTCTGAATTCTCAGAATTTATTTTATTATTTACTAAAGTTTAATATTATTTCTACTTAAAATTTATTTGTATGATAAAACAATTTTATTTGATAATTATGTTTATTGAAATAATGATATCATTTAATTTTCGATTTATTTAACAAGTTTTATTTAAATTATTTAATTGAAACTTGTTTTATTATTCATCTCATTATTTCTAAATAACTGGATTAATTGAATTATATATATATATATATGTGTGTGTGTGTGTGTGTGTGTGTGTGTGTGTGTGTGTGTGTGTGTGTACTATGATTTCAAAACCCTATCAACCTACTATTATACAAACTATTTTCAACATAAGTATTTTACGGGATGGAGTTGAAATTACTTAGTTTTTTCTGATTTTTGGGAGCTTGTCTCTCTTGTTGCTTTTCAATGTATTTATGCAGGTCGGTGATCGGCAGGGGAACTAAATAGAGATTACTTAGAGTTGTCATCCACTTAGCTTATAATTTAGCTTCCGCTGTTACTCTAAAACTCTTAAATAATTAGTAATATTTCATGAACAATTTACTTGGTTGTAAGGATTAATTCATTTGAGTTTAGTATGCTTTAATTTAGCCTTGCATTTATTTCCGAGGATATAAGTGCGGTGCGGCGACACCGCACCCGTCGAGTCGAACCCTCGTGGATTTCCCCCCAATCTCGAGCGTCGTTGAATGAAGAAAGGTTCGGGTCGGCGGGGGTGTCACAGTTAGTGGGTTGGGGGTGGTTGGGGGTTGGGGTTAACTAGTAACATCCCTCTTTTAATAAGTAAATTTAGACTTATTATGTTTAGTTAAGCATTTTGGTTATCTTAAATGATAGAATGCTAACATGTTTTAGGTAACTTATCAGTTTTAGTTAACTTATCAGTTTTAGTTAATTTTCAGATGCTATTGCCAAAAAAATCCTTAACAAAATATACAAAACTTATCATAATAAGGTTTTGTTCTTTTGGACTGAAATAAACTAATTTTGTTTGAACTTAATTTAATTTGTCTGAACTAAAATGAATGAAAACTGTGATAGAAAACTAACTAAACTGAAATCTTCGTGAACTAAACTAAATTTTATTAATTCAGTCTTAGGGTGCGTTCTCTTCAACTTAAAAAAATCAACTTTCAGGTCCAATAAGTTCAAATAAGTTGCAAGCAGGTCCAATCAGGTCTAATAAGGTCCAATAAGTTCCAATAAGGTATAATAAGTTCCAATCAGGTGTAATAATTCCCATTTAGGTCTAATAAGGTCCAATAAGTTCTAATCAGGTGCAATAAGTTTCAATTAGGTCTAATCAGATCCAATAAGATCCAAATAGTCAATGTTCAATAAACATTTGTATTATTGTCCATTATTTTATTATTCATATCACTATTAGCTGATTATATTATTATTAGAATATTAATTAAAGTACCACCATGATATATGATATTATACTTGTATTATTGTCTATCTTTTTATTAAATATTTGTATTATTGTCTATTATTTTATTATTTATATTACTATTAGCTGATTATGTTATTATTATAATTTTTATTAAAGTACCTCAATGTATAATATTATACTTGTATTATTGTCTATTATTTGATTATTCATATTACTATTAGTTGATTATATTATTATTAAAAAATATTATAATCATGGTCAAATAAGGTTAACAATAATTATTATTATAATTACAATATTTTGCAATTCGTCTTTAAATAACTAGAGATAACATGTTTTCGTTACTAATAACAATTAAATATATAAATATTATCAATTGATTGCTTCATCATCATCACCGAAGTATCTTTCTTCATCTTCTACATCATCCTCTTCAATCAATACGTTTTTTTTCACCAACAACTAACC
Organism: Beta vulgaris subsp. vulgaris; assembly: GCF_026745355.1. Classification (NCBI taxonomy): domain Eukaryota; kingdom Viridiplantae; phylum Streptophyta; class Magnoliopsida; order Caryophyllales; family Amaranthaceae; genus Beta; species Beta vulgaris. The sequence goes on from NC_079208.1 coordinate 3,867,624, forward strand.
ATATTTCATCTGCAATTTTTGCCCGAGTAATCTCCATATTCTTTGTTCTCGTCTTGTCAGTCAAGTTTAAATCAGCTTTTGATTCCATGGTTGCCGAAATCATGTAAACGAATAAAATTTTGTAGCGTGCATGTCGCCACGATGAAATCATCTACTAGTGCTTTATGAAATCAAAACAAGACTATTAAATATAGACTCAGTATTGGGTCAGACCGTCTGACGTATTGTTTATTGTCAGACGGGCTGAGCCCAATACATCTTCTCTCATTGATACAACACCTTTCCTTCCATCAGTAGTACGCTCGAAGTTTAGCAACCCTTTGTCCATCGTCCTGCACAAAAGATCGATGGAAGTTACCTAGATTTTGGCCAAAGTAAACTGCAAAAAGACCCAGAATAAACAGATACAAAATCTGTAAAAAAAGCAAAGCAAACCAACCTCATAAAAACTCAAATGAAAGCCAAAAATAATTCACACTCTCCAGGTCTGGGAGTGATATGAAAGAACGAAATATCGCGACAAACACCAACGTAAATCAACGAGATACAACCACGAAATTCTGATGAATTTGATTTCCGGAAGCAATGATTGAGATGAAAGGGAAATGATATCAAATGCAGTGCTACTTCTAGAAGGACCTGAATCTAATAAAGAAGAAAAAAAATCAGCTAAGAGGAATGAAGAAGAAGGAGAAAGTGAGAGAAAGCAGAGGTTAGTGTTTTGTTTTTCAGTTGGACTTTGTTTTGTTTCCATTGGACTTTGTTTTGTTTCAGTTGGACTTTGTTTTCTTTCAGTTGGACTTTGTTTTCTTTCAGTTGGACTTTGTTTTCTTTCAGTTGGACTTTGTTTCGTAATATGTATACCAACTGAAACAAATAATGGACCAACTGAAACAAAAAATGGACCAACTGAAAGAAATAATGGGCCAACTGAAAGAAATAATGGACTAACTGAAAAAAATTAAGACTAACTGAAAAAAAATTAAGACTAACTGAAAAAAATGAAGACTACCTGAAAAAAAATTAAGACTAACTGAAAAAAAATAGGAACCACCTGAAAGTCGTCCGACCAAAGATTATGGTCGGACGAGTCCGACACAATACGTTCTCTTAAATATATTAATGGTGAAAGTTATGTATAGGCAAATATATAAATAGTATTTTTTTTTGTTAAATTATTTATCATAAGAGATAACTAATAATAATTATTTTTGTAAAGGACGATTTTAATAATAATTACTTCATAATAAAGTTTGAGGGGTAGTATTTACGTTAGGGGTAATATTTATGCTATAACTCGTCAATTTTTTTGTCTAATAAGGTCAAATAAGTTTCAATCAGGTCTAATAAGTTTCAATCATGTCAAACAAGGTCTAATAAGGGTCTGTTCTCTTTGGCATAAAACAGTTGAATTGAACTGAACTGAATTGAACTGAACTGAACTGAATTGAACTGAACTGAAACGAATAGTGATATGTGAGAGTAAAAGTATTGTCAAGAGCTGAACTGAACTGATCTGGTCTGAACTGAACTGATCTGAACTGAATTGAACTGAACTGAATTGAACTGAACTGAATTGAACTGAACTGAATTGAACTGAAAATAAGTTGGGGAGAACAGGCCCTAAGTTTCAATCAAGGCTAATAAGGTCTAATAAGTTTCAATTAGGGCAAATAAGGTATAATAAGTTTCAATAAGGTCAATAAGTTTGTATCAGGTCCAATAAGTTCTAATCAGGTCCAATAAGTTGAATCAGGTCCAATCAAGTTTAATAAGTTCCAATCAGTTCAGTTCAAGTTCAATTCAAGTTCAATTTAGATAAGTACAGCTGTATAGGGCCAATAAGTTGAAGCAACCGCACCCTTAAAAACCGAACTTAAGGTTGAAGAAAAAAAAAAACCTTGGTAACATAAACCGGCTATTACTCACACATATCCTAAGTTTACCCTTTAAAAAAAAAAAAGGGAAGCACTAGTTAATCTGTTGTAAATCCAGCAGTAAAATTTGATCTCATAAAACCCTAATTGACGCCGAACTATAAATAAGTCCAACCAAATCCTTTTGCATAGCCGTCGTAACAAGGAAGAAGAAGAACAAGAAACCTCGAAAAAGCAGAGAAGATGCAGATCTTCGTCAAAACCCTAACTGGCAAGACCATCACTCTTGAGGTCGAAAGCAGTGACACCATTGACAATGTCAAGGCTAAGATTCAAGACAAAGAAGGTTTCATTTTTATACATTTATTCTCCATTTTTATTTTGCTCAGTATCATATAGTAAAGTTTTTATCTTTTTGGATGTACTTATGATTTTTTGTATGTTTTTGTTGTGTGAAATTTGCAGGAATTCCTCCAGACCAGCAGCGTTTGATCTTCGCTGGTAAGCAGCTTGAAGATGGCCGTACTCTTGCTGATTACAACATCCAGAAAGGTTACTTTCTCTCTCCTTGTTTTAGTTTTTTAGTTTTTCTTTTCTTATTTTGAATTATTTGTATTGGTTTTGATATATGAAATCCTAAGAGCTTAAAGTTATTATTAATATAATTTTTGAAATTGGTAGGAGTTTAGGAATGGATAACACAATCACGGCTAATTAGTTATTGCTTAATATTTTCATGTTTAGTTTTTGAATTATTTGTATCGGTTTTGATATATGCAGCAGTCGTAAGAGCTAAAAGAAATTATTAATTTCAATTTTTTAGATTGGTAGGAGTTGTTAGTTATTGCTTAATATTTTCATGTTTAGTTTTGTATCGGTTTTGATATATACAGTCCTAAGAGCTAAAAGCTAATATCAAATAAAATTTTGAAATCAGTAGGAATTTAGGAATTTATGGCATAATCACGCTTTAGTAGTTATTGCTTAATATTTCCTTTTTTAGTTTTTGAATTATATGTATTGGTGTTGATATTTGCTGTCCTAATAGCTAAAAGTTATTATTAAAGATTTTTGAGATTGGTTGGAGTTTAGGAATGTATAAATTCACATGTGGATTGGTGCTATTAATGGTTAGTTAGTGCTAAATATTTTCCTCGATTTGTTGATGGACATTTGTTTTTTTTGTTTAGAATCAACTCTTCATTTGGTGTTGAGGCTGAGGGGAGGAATCATTGAGCCTTCATTGATGGCTTTGGCTCGTAAATTCAACCAAGAGAAGATGATTTGCCGCAAGTATGTCTACCTTTCTTTTGGGTTATTATCTTTATTGTTTAGAATGTCTGTGGTTGAATGAATTTAGTATGTGTAGTGCATTTTGTTGTGCTATGTGTTGGGATCATTAACTTAACCTCATGGGCGTTTACCGTGCTGATGAGGATATACTAGATCCCGAAAGCAATACTCCATTCTTCAACTTTATTAGCTGACCACTTATTTTGGCAGTTGATTTTCATGGTTGGTACATTTCTCTTGGGTCTTACCTGTAATACACTGAATAGTTATATGAATAATTCAGCATTGCTTCTTTGCATTTGTGTTATGTCCGTGCTTTTCTGTTGATTAAAGGAACAAGGGATGGTGTTTGAGTGCTAAAACCCCACTAAATGTATGTTTGAGAAAACTGGTTTATTTGAAATTGATTACCAATGACATTTTGTTTCTGAAATGAGTTGCTGTTTTGTCGATGGAGGGTTTGTTCCTTAGTGTGTGTTAATTGCCTCGAGAAGGTTGCACCACCTGTGTTTGGTCACCCCTACTGCCCTATACTTGGTGTGGAACTAAAGCCCTTGCTTTCCTTCCATTTGATGAGCAAACAATTGGTCTTACTTGCATAATCTGGTTACTCCATGTCATTAGATTTTCCCTTATATGGCCTGTACATGCAAGGAATTTATCGTATAACCTAGCGTAGATCCAATGTGAACATATCGCCATCTGGTTCATACGTGTATTGAGATCAACATGATTTAATTTAGGTGGAATGAGAATATCGCACTACTATGAACCCGTTAGTTGAATGGAAGAGGTGGCAGCAGCTGGACTGTATGCAGTTAGGCACATTCCTTCTGCTTTGCTCTTGATATAAAGGATAGTAGATATTATTTAATTGGTATGCTTTGGGGATCTTAGATACTTTTTTTCTTTCTTAAGTCAAGGTCCCAACAGTTTTTTTGGGGTTTTGGTTGGATATGTATCCTTTACTAGCTACTGTGGCTGCTGCCTGTGCATTAAGCATTCGGGGATCTAAAGAGGGGAAAGTGTTACTTCTACCTTGAATGTGAAAACCACATACTGGATCGAAAGTCAGGGATAAAGGAATAAATATCAATAGGATTGGAGTAGAGAAGAGGACTGGGGTAGGATTGGTGGATATGTGCAACTATAGGATGAGAGGCTTGCCATGCTGGGGGATGTTATATTTCCCCTTGCACTGACTTCTTTTTGTTGCGTACTTGCGCCACCATATCAGCTTTTTAGACTATACTCGGTTGTGGGAAGCTATCAAACTATTCAAATGTTTGTGGGACTGGATTGGCTGATTTGGGAAATAAAGTTGTTTCTTCACCAGAACAGTCTTCTTGTGGAGGCCCTTGTTGTCCCTTTTTTTTTTCCTTTTCCCTCCTATATTCTTTTCTTATTCCTTAAAGAGTGATTGATTCTTGATCAAGCTAATGTCATATTAACCTCATTTTGCTTGAAGGTCATAGGTTAGAGAAATTGTCTTTGACAATCAAGTTAGACCTTTTAACTTCTGATTGTTCATGCTTCACATCTGGAATAATGGCTGATCTGCTCAAATTGACAAGTCATTATGAACAATGCTCTCCTTTGATCCTGAACCTGTAAAGTTATGAGACTGGAAGTTGGGTCGATGCATGCTGTTTGATGATGTGAATAATTAGATAAAATCACAACGTGCTATTTCTGACACGTATTCTATGGTCTCATTTTGGACCTTCCGGTTCTAAGCCTTTTCTATTGTACTGTTTGTGCTGTTTTTCTTTGGCAAGTAAACGTAGTTTGCAAGAGTTAAATATTATGGCCGGTGATGTAAGGATAATATTTGCTACTCTTGATTGGAATCATCAATGATTCTAAATGATGATCATTTTCCACCAAGATCTCTGAGGCCACTCTTAATAGTTTTTGCTACCATTTTTTTTTTTCTGATATAGTCATATTCATTTTAGACAATAAATTTCTTCTGCTAGTACTTCTCTATTTCTTATAATGATATAGCCATCTCTTATAATCATATCTTCACTAGCCTGCATTCTATGTGGATGTATTTGGATTTGATCCTGACTCTTGTGCAACTTCATTTAGGTGCTATGCTCGCTTGCACCCTAGGGCTGTGAATTGCCGTAAGAAGAAGTGTGGTCACAGTAATCAGGTATGTGGCGTGTTTCATTCTACTTCTGGATATCAACTTGAGTTGATCTGAACTTCCCTGATAATTAGTTTATAAAAAATCAGATTGAGGATAATGTCAGAATAGTGAATTGAGGATAAGATGAGAACAAAGTACTGAAAGTAGTGTTGCAGTCTATTCGCTGCTAGATATTTGTTGAAGGTTTTGATATGTATGACAGTATGAGTAACTGCTTAGATAACTTGAATTGCTCACTGCATTTTATCCTCTTTTTTCAGCTGAGGCCCAAGAAGAAGATCAAGTAAGCTTTTGCTGATCGTTGCACCATCATTCGAGTTGGCTCTCATGGTAGTTTGAAAATTTTGGTTGGGTGTCATCTAATTGTAGTTGCCCCTCAAGTGTTGAACCTGTATTCCTCTGTTTGTACCTGAAGTTAATGTTGTCTGTACTTCGTTCGGAACCGCTATTCTCATGTTAGCCATAGGATGATGCTGTTTTTGCTTTGTATGTCGACTGACTTGCGTTGTTGTGTTGTGCCTTTAGAATGATCAATTATGTTGTATCCAAAGAATAGTCCCGATTATATGGAGTAATATTTTGTTCTATGATTTCAGAATTTATAGCCATTGCTGGTCATGTTCTTCAATATCCATTTTTGTTCTTTTTACCTTTTTTTGGATGTGTTTCAGTAAAATTTCAATGTTTTGAGGTTTGCATTTTTGTCAGTTTGGTTTGATGATCAAATCGAATATGCTATGTTTGACGCACACAGTCGAACAGCAACGTTAAGTATATTTCTGAGGTTTCAGAGTATATAATATGATAACATCATACTCAAAAAGGTTCTTGTATCTAATAACATAATCTGTTTATCTGTGGTTTGTATTTTTCTAGAAAGTTCAGTCTATATTGTTGCTCATGTTAGACTTTGCACTAGCTCGAAATTACTGCCTTTGGTCTTTATTAGTCCTGTGTTATTTTTTGGGATGTCTTTTATTAGTTTACTCATTTATTTTGTTTCTGTTTTTAGAATGAGACCATTAACTTTCCATTATACATACTTTAATTTTAACATAAATAATAGTTTCTCTTTCTTTTTATGTCTCACAATATTTTTTCTCCTCAAACTTTGTGTAAAAGAAACGAGTAAACTAATAAAGACCGAAGGGAGTATAATCTAGGATCAACTTGAGTTCGAATTCTGTATTACCACAATAACAATAATATCGATAATAGCATAACCAAAGATGTTTTGGCCTAGTGGTTAAGATTGAGGTGTTGTGAACGATAGGTCACAGGTTTAATTCCCCCTTCCCATTTTTTGTACTTTGTACTGCCTTTGTGACTTATATGGATAAAATAAAAAATATCTGATAATAGCATAAATATCATTATAACTAATAGCTAAATCTATGGCATTTTTGTCAGTTTTTGTTTCGCATAGAAACAAATAGCTAAATACATAGGTTAGAGAACCCCATAGATTATTAGAATTTAGGAAGTAGTATTATTTATCATTATTGCCATGGAGGGTTTAAATCAGGAGTTAGTCCAAGTCCTTTCTTTATAGTTTATAGTTTTTAGCATTAGCTGTTTCACTGTTTGAAGACAAAGTTGGCCCCAATCCTTGCTAGCTTGCAAACTGGATGATAGTCAAGTACAGTTTGCAAGATAGACTTGGTCACTTAGTATTCAATTAGGGTGCAACTATCAGTCATCAACAACTGTCAGCCATTATAGAGTTTAGACTAAATAGCATGTGAAATATTCCAATTTTTGGCTTGTGTTACATGTTTATCTTGACTAGACATCTTTTGGCTAGTTGTAGAAACAAAATGTTGTTAGATTTATCAAATATATACTTTTAAATTGTCGAGTTTAACTAAGGACCTTATAGTTATGGAGAGAGAGAGAGAAAGAAATCCTAGTGAGAGAAAATCTGGGCAATGGACCACAGTTGCAAGAAGGAGACCTCCACCCAAACCACCCTCCACCTCAGCCTTCAGGACGATCTTCGTCAACTTCCTCCCTCTGAAACTCAGCTTAAAACCTATCTTTAATATCTTCTCCTCCCATGGACCCATCGAAGATATTGTCATGCATGAACCAAACAAGAAAACTCCTAATCACAAATACGCCTTTGTCAAATACCTCTCACCCTCCTCTATGCCCAAGGCCATCAAAGCTGAAAATGGCAGACAGATCGCAAATTTCACCATCAGAGTGCATGCAGCAAAGTATGATAAACCATACCACCCCCCAGAAAAAACCCCAGTTTCATCCACCCCCTAACCACCCCCACTTCAACCACAAAAGTCTCGTACCAAGCTCTCCGTGATCACCGCTCCTACAAGGAAGTAACACAACCAAGGCAAAACTCTTCACCTGCCACATTCTCCAAACCCAAGCCAAACCTAGAACCCACTCAAATCCCTACCACAGCCCCTTCAACCCCTCAACATACTGTTCACCCTCAACCTGTCAATTTCACAAGGAATATGAGTAGGCAAAGGATCATGAGCTCGAGAGCACTTGGAGAAGACACAACCTCAGTTAGAGAACATGTGGAACTGGGGGAAGATGCTGGAGAACACCTACTGGTCCTTAAGGGGATCGGAACGGATGAAAATGATGAATTATTTGATAGAAGTGTAGTAGGTGTCGCCTCCTCTTCACTCTCATCCGAATCTATTCTAGAGCATATCCTGAGCGAAGGAGTTAATTGCCTACAAATCTCCCCCATAGGGGGCATGCTCCACTTAATCTCATTTGAAACGAAGGAAGATAAAGCTGCCATGATTGACAGTGAATGGCTACTTAGATGGTTCTCAGACCTAAGAAATGTTAACAGCTATGTAGCTTCGATATGGAGACAAACATGGATTGAGATTCATGGGGTTCCTCTGTCTGCATGGAATTACTCAAATTTCTATAAAATTGGCTGCATATACGGCAGAGTCATCTCAGTCGAGCATTCTAGCTTTGAAATGGCGAAAGTCCTGGTATTCACAGATTGCTTCTTCATGATAAATGACCAAGTTCTTTTAGAACTCGAAGAAAAAAGATTCAAGATATCAGTGATGGAAAATCCAATGCCATACAAGTCCCACACAAATCCAAATACAAAGATGTGCAAAGATGTCCAATCATCTGACAGTGAAGATGACAATTCCTTAGCCATGGAAGAACAGGAGTCAGAAAAGGAATTGGAAGATGAATTGAATGAATTAAATGAAGAGCCACGTGGCAACACCTCGCAGCAATCATTCGCCTCACCTATTGAAAAGGTAACAAATCTTTTCCACTTTCCAATATCCAGCCCCACCAAAGAAGTTACACCTCAAAAATCGAAAAGCAACTCCCTCTCCCCAGGCATTAGTAAAATCCCCAGCCCCACCAATGATAAAGTCAAACCGACATTCCCGCCTTTTTGCTCTGACAACTCACAGGGTAGAAATGGACAATTAGTAAAATCCCCTCCAAAAAAATCCCATGTGCCTAGCCCACAAAAACAACAATGCTGTCACCCATACCCTTCTGGCCCAACTCAGAACGAAATCTCCCCCGGACCTTTGAATGGGTTAAGGCCCGATCCCAAACCAAAACCTTCCCAATCAGCCTCCCTGTCAACCTCATACTCACTATCTGGGCTCTCTTTACCTCCAGGATTTGAGGACTTTATCCCTTCACCTTTGAAAGCCCAAAGAGCTCAAAAAAGAGAGAGAAAGCTCCAAAAGAAAAAAGAAAAAAGACTAGCATCCCTCAGTTCCCAAAAACTCAGCCTATCCTACCAATCTCCTGCTCCCCTCACTCCTAACCTTAAAGCATCGATCCTTGCAGCTGAAATCCTAGAGCTTGGCTTTAGCCTTGGCCTGAATTTTTCAGGACCATCAACTGCTATCCAAAACAAAATTGAGGACATTATCTCCCAGCAGATATCAGAATGGGAAGCTCCCAAATAGCCTCCCCCCCTCAATCCTCCATTCCATTAAAAGAAAAACCAAATAGATGATAGCACTCTCCTGGAACATTCGAGGTCTCAGGGCCCGCATCAAACGAACCATTCTCAGAAAGCAACTCTCATCAAATGACCCATGGTTCCTTTTCATTCAAGAAACAAAGCTCGAATCCATAACTCCCAAACTACTCCAATCCTTCTGTAACTTTGATGACATGGAGTGGGGCCTGAGTCCATCCATAGGCCTCTCTGGGGGCCTCCTTTCAATTTGGAGATCCAATAAATATTAAAGTGCAAACCTGTAAGGTGGAGAGGAATTGGATTGGTATCATGGGAAAATTAATTTCAGAAAATTTTGATTGCACTTTGGTGAACATTTATAACCCCTGCAACAACTCTGCGAGGGCCGAGGTTTGGGAAAAACTAATTGAGTTCTGTTCCCAATCACATCTTCCATGTCTGATACTTGGCGATTTTAATGAAGTCTTGGGGGAGCAAGACAGAGGAATCAGGAATATTGATATTTCAGGTACGTCTGAATTTCAATCCTTCATACAAGATCTAAACCTGATAGAAATTCAAGCATTAAATGGATGGTTTACCTGGTTTCGTGGAAATTCTCAAAGCAAGCTAGATAGACTACTCATTCAACCTGAATGGGTATCAGTATACCCCTCCTTACAAGTCTCAATCCTAAATCGAAACATCTCAGACCACTGTCCTCTTTTAATCCACTCACAAAACATTAAATAGGGCCCTCGCCCTTTTCGGTTCCAGAATTGCTGGCTGACACACAAGGGTTGTTTAGACACAGTGGGGAAATCTTGGGTAGCCTCTGGAAAGTCTCATTTCCTGGAGAAACTGAAACGGGTAAAAAAGGATTTAAAATCCTGGAATATCAGTGACTTTGGCAACATTGATGAAAATATCAAAAGGTTGGAAGTGAAAATCTCCAAGTGGGACAGAATGGCATCGGAGAGAACACTAGATGGAATAGAAATGCAAGAGAGACGAAAAACCCAAGCGGATCTGTGGAATTGGTTGAAAAAGAAAGAGCTTTTATGGGCTCAAAACTCCAGAGCATTATGGCTGAAGCACGGGGATCGTAATACAAATTTTTTTCATACCTTCACCTCCCTTAGGAGACAAAAAAACTCCATCACATCCCTAATTTGCAACAACCTGGAAGTATCACAGCCTGATGCAATTATGGATGAAGTTGTAAGATACTTCTCCAACTTATTCCAGGAAGAAGATACAAACAGACCCACTTTCTCGGACCTCAACTTCAACAAGCTTTCAAATGAACAAGCAGCTGCCCTAATTCTCCCTCTCTCTCACACTGAGATAGATGAAGCCGTATCTTCTTGTAATCCATCCAAGGCCCTTGGGCCGGATGGATTTAACTTCCAGTTTATAAAATCAGCATGGCATATAATTAATGAAGATGTGTACGCAAATGTGGAAGATTTCTGGAAAACAGGGAAGCTTCCCAAAGGAAGTAATGTTGCCTTTATTGCTCTTATAACAAAAATTGAAAGCCCTCGAGAGTTCAAAGACTTTAGACCGATTAGCATGGTCGGTTGCATCTACAAGATCATTGTAAAGGTCCTTGTAAACCGCCTGAAAAGAGTAATGAATGATTTGATAGGACCATTCCAATCATCCTTCCTTGAAGGAAGACAAATATTAGATGGAGCTCTAATTGCTGGAGAACTTCTGGAGTCCTGTAAAAGCAGTAAATCCCAGGCAATCTTCTTAAAGCTAGATTTTCACAAAGCATTTGATTCTATTTCATGGGCTTTCCTCAACTAGGTTATGATACAAATGGGTTTTCCTCCCTTATGGCGAAGTTGGATAAACGCATGTGTCACCTCTGCCGCAGCCTCCGTAATCATAAATGGAACCCCGACCACCCCTTTCAAACTCCACCGAGGACTAAGGCAGGGGGACCCACTCTCCCCCTTCCTTTTCGTACTGGTGGTGGAAGCCTTAAACCTTCTAATCCAAAAAGCCACAAGCTTGAACCTTTGGTCTGGTATCAAAAGTTGCAAAAAGGGCCCAACTCTCACGCATCTGCAATACGCAGATGACACCATTATCTTTTGCAAGCCCTCACCAGACTCTCTCCCAAACATCCAAAAAACCCTTATCCTGTTCCAATTAGCCTCGGGCCTAAAAGTAAATTTCCGCAAGAGTGCTGCCTTCGGAATCAACGTTGATGAAAATTGGCTAAAAAAGGCTACGACCCAAATTCACTGTAAAGTGGGTTGTTTTCCCTTATCCTATTTGGGTATCCCTATTGGAGGATCCACTAGCAGAATATCCTCTTGGGACCCGGTGATTAGTAGAATGGAAAAGAAGCTTTCAATGTGGAAATCCAAAACATTATCTCTCGATGGCCGCCTAACCCTCATAAAATCCTCCCTCTCAAACCTACCTATGTACTTCATGTCTCTCTTTCCAATCCCTAAAGGCGTGATCCAAAAAATAAATGCAATTCAGAGAAAATTCTTATGGGGTGGAAGTTCCGAAAAAAGAGGTTTCCCTCTGCTTAAATGGGAACTGATTCAACTCCCCACCCTCATGGGGGGACTGAATGTGAGCAACATTCTTAACAGGAACCTTGGACTAATGTTCAAATGGCTATGGAGATTTTTCAATGAACCGACAGCGTTATGGAGGGAAATAGTTATGGCGAAATATCGATATCCATCAAACATCACCATAACAGAATTCTCCCCTCTCTATAAAGGAGGGCCCTGGAAAAATATATGTAATGCTATATGGAACCACCCTCAAGCCAAAAATATTGCAGTGGGTTGCATAAGAAAGCAGATTGGGAGTGGTGAAAAGACATTCTTTTGGCACGACACCTGGGTGGGGGACAGGACCTTAAAAAGCTTGTGCCCAAGGCTTTTCTCAATTTCTCCGACACCCATGGCCTCAGTGGAAGATATGGGTTATTGGTTGAATGATGAATGGAACTGGCTCTTTAATTGGAAGAGAAACCTCAGACCCCGAGATATGGATGAATGGAAGGCGCTATAAGCGTGCCTCAATCAGGTTAACCTCCTGCCAAAAAAGGAAGACATTATGATATGGTTACCAGACAAATCAAGTCAGTTCTCAGTAAAATCTTTTTATAATGAAATCTCAAAAAATCTCTCTCCCATCCTTCCTGAAGCCTCAAAGAAATTATGGAAAGGTTTGGTCCCTCTGAGAATTGAGATCTTTACATGGCTGGTCCTCTTGAACAAAATAAACACAAAAGAAAAACTTGCTCACCTAAACATCATCCCCTTCTCAAATGACACCTGCCCTTTTTGCACTGCTGAATCCGAATCTAGTTCACATCTTTTCCTCCACTGCTTTTTTTCGAGATCCTTATGGGTCTGGTGGTGTAAGCTCTAGAACCTAAATTGGGTATTTCCATCCACTGTGGAAGCTGCCTTCACTCAATGGGCATACCCCAGCAATAACAAATTTTTCAAAAAAATATGGCAAGCCTCTTTCCAGGTTGTCTTATGGTCAATCTGGAAGGAACGAAATGCACGAGTTTTCAGCAACCTCTCTACCCCCGTCAATGACGTCAAAAGTATGATTCTCCTCAAGCTCAGTTGGTGGATCAAGGCATGGGAAAAAAATTTCCCATACTCATCGGAACAGGTGATTAGAAACCCTTGCTGTCTCAAATGGAAAACAACCGCTCATACTTCATTAAAACCCCAAAAAGTTCCGATTAATTGGCTGGCACCGAAACAAAACATTCTCAAATGGAACGTAGATGCCTCTTTCCACCCTCAAACAAGTAGAGCTGCAATAGGTGGAGTGTTAAGAAACGAAAAAGGCGATTTCCTCTGCCTCTTCTCATGCCCAATTCCCCCATGGATATAAACGCAGCAGAGGTCCTGGCAATTCATCCCGCTACCCAGATTTCTCTCAACTTCGAAGCTTTCAAATCCCACAAAATTGAAATAGAATCTGATTCCAGAAATGCTGTTCAATGGTGTTCTCAACTTAAAGGTGGGCCTTGGCATATGAATTTCATCCTCAATTTCATAAGATCCGCTCCCATAAGAGGTCTCAGAATGGTCATATCTCACAAATCTCGCAGCTCCAATATAGTAGCCGACGCCCTTGCTTGCCAAGATCTTTTCAGAAACTCCGACTTCGTGGCTTGGCTATAAAATTGCTCTCCCAATCTCAGAATCTCTGTACATGCTCATCATATACCTTTCCCATGTTTGTATCATCTCTTACTGGTTACTTTCCATAGCAGGTTGTATTTCTTTTTTAGTTTTCAGATCTTAATGTTGTTCGGTTCTTGTTATTGTCAAGATTGATGATGTATTACAAAATGGTGGAGGTCTCCTCCCTATAGGGTGTGCCTTGGCACTATAAAAACTTCGCCCACCTAGTGGGGGAATACCTTATCTCGAGTAGAGACCACCTCCATTGGACTTATGTCCTTTGATTAATAAGATGAGTTTCCCAATTTATCAAAGAAAAAATTGTCGAGTTTAACTTTTTTTTCTGATCAATTATTAAAGATATTAATAGTTAATTTCTGTATTAACAAACGTAAAATATAAGTATTAACCAATAATAAAAACGAAGATAGTATACTCTTTTCGTATGTGACATATTTATTATTCTATCAAGATAGTATGCTAAGGTAAATCTATTAGTCATATTATGGACCAAGACTTACATATTAATAATTAAGAATTCAAAACAAAAAGTGAAACATCATGCATGTTGCTTTCCACAGGTGCAATGGTGCAACAAAAATGGTTACTATCGTCAGTATTTCACATCAACTTCCAAATATTCTATCTGAAGGTCATGTTTCAGTACATCTACTTTGATGTTGAGTTTAACATGCCATTTTCTGTTACACTATAGCACGTTAATACTGACAATGAAAAAACAAGTACTTAGTCGCGTATTCCACTTACTTGATGAACTAGTTATAGCTTGATCCTTTTCATTAATGTCAACGCATTCATATATGAACACTATAAAAATAGCCAAATTTAGCCTTCTATAATCATCATTTTGATCAAATTTATCCTCAACAAGATCAGAGGAGCTAGCAATGGGGATTTACGCAACATCTAGGCTTGTTCTAATACTAATCATTGGCCTTCTTACCTTAATAATTAGCCAAAAGGGTGAGTGCAAGAGACATATGTTACAAATGGTTGAAATCATCAATGCATCTACTCCTAGTCTTCCTTCCGATCAGTTGTCTCCACCTTTGCCTACACCTTCATCTCCGGTTGCCTCTCCTTCGCGTGGTAGTCCAATTACCCCCGCGTCTTCTATTCCTCCGAATGCTATTCATACACCTCCTGCAGCCGTTCCACCTCCTCTTCTTCCTTCTCCTTTAGCCGCTCCTGAGCCTCCTCTTGATGTTGCTCCTTCTCAAGAACCTTCTCTTGTAGCTACTCCTCTTTCGCGGCCTTCTTCCCCTCCTACTATTGCTCCTTCTCCTGTACTTGCTCCTTCGCTTTCTCCTCCTACTACTTCGCCTGTTTTTGCTCCTTCTCAAGCACCTTCCCCTGTAGCAGCTACTCCTCTTTTGTCACCTTCTTCCCCTCCTATTGATCTTGCTCCTTCTCCTGTAGTTGCTCCTTCACTTTCTCCTCCTACTACTTCCCCTGTTGTTGCTCCTTCTCAAGCACCTTCTTCCCCTCCTATTGATCTTGCTCCTTCTCCTATAGTTGCTCCTTCGCTTTCGCCTCCTACTACTTCCCCTGTTGTTGCTCCTTCTCAAGCACCTTCTCCTCTTTTCTCACCTTCTTCCCCTCCTATTGATCTTGCTCCTTCTCCTGTAGTTGCTCCTCTGCTTTCGCCTCCTACTTCGCCTGTTTTTGCTCCATCTCAAGCACCAGTAGTTTCCCTTCCTCCTCCACCATCTGCATCTCTTCCTCCACCTATTAAATCACCTTCTCATACATTTTCTCCACCACCATCACCACCTCCTTCAATGCTATCTTCGCCTCCTCATTCGAAACCTTTCATTTCTCCTCCTACAAGACCTTCTCCCTCTACTTCTCGTCCTACTGCTCTTGGATCATCCAATACTCCAAAACTACAAGTTGGTTTTTATGAAGGGAAATGTTTCAATAAGACCATGGATGTTGAAGTACTCATAGCAACAAAAGTTGAAGAACATTTTCGAAATGATACTTCTATCCTCCCTGCCCTTCTTCGCTTACAGTTTCATGATTGCTTTGTCCATGTGAGCATCATTCTTCTAATCTTAACATTGTACATATTAGCATTTTGCACATTACTGATTACTCAAATATGCATTATGTTCATATTTCTATATCTATAACTCATGTTGCATGTTTTTTGTAAAGGGATGTGATGCATCAATTCTAATCGAAGGAAATTCGACTGAGAGAACCGCAGGTCCTAATCTCAGTGTAAGAGGATATGAGTTTATTGAGGCATTGAAGGTTGTTCTCGAACAAGATTGCCCTGGCATTGTATCTTGCGCTGATATCATTGTCCTAGCTACTAAAGTTGCTATAAAACTGGTAATATCATAGTGCTAATATCATATTCTTCCTACATTTTTTTTTCCTATGGATTTACACAAGTTGTTTTCAAGCATATGATCATACCTTCTAACTAAATTAAAATCCATAACTAGGGAGGAGGACCAGATTATCCTGTACAAACTGGAAGAAGGGATGGACTTGTCTCGAAAGCCGACGATGTTGATCTTCCTAGTCCTACATTGACAGTGTCACAAATCATTGCCGTTTTCAAAGCTAAAAATTTTACAGCTGAAGAGATGGTTGTTCTTTTAGGTACTGCCTCATTTCATATGCTGCTTTCATATTATAGTTTGCTTGAAAAGAAAAGGTTTTGCCAATCATTGTTAATGCTTGTAGAAGATTTTGCACATACATTTCCAAAGGATAATTAATCAGGAACTACCACCAAGTGAAGGGTACATTTTCATTTAACTGTGATAATAATGTAATCAAGACCATTCTATATTGTACTCATTTGTTTTCATACAAAAGTCACCCTTATAGCCTTGTCTGATGTGTTTCTTATTAATTAGTCGATACTTGGTTAAGAGTGACTATATGAAAAAATTCCACTTAAAGGAGTTTTTATATGATTAAAAAATAAATTTAAACAGTCTTGAGTTAAAATTTCAATAGAGAATAATAGGGTAGGATTGTTCAAGTCGAACCTAATAAACAAGAGAAGGTTTATTTAGTTATTTTTTTCTCAGTCGCTCATTTTAGTTCACTCACTAGTATTATCAAATTTTGAAATTCAGGTTGTCACGCTGTTGGGATTGCACATTGTTCGTTCTTCCAAGATCGCCTCTACCTAGACACAAACGAATTCGACTCGAACATGGACCCTGACCTTCGTGAACAATTGAAGATAACATGCCCTCATGGCACAATATCAAACAACTTCACTCTTTTAAACCAAAATCCGATGAATTCAAGCCAACTTGACAACTCTTTCTACACTCAGATCTTGGAACAAAGAGGAATACTCCCAATAGACCAAGCATTGGCTCGTGATCCTTTAACACATGCTACAGTTCTAAGGCTATCCCTTAATGCCACTTTATTCAATGTTACACTTGGAAATGCCATGGTAAAACTACAAGCAGTTGATGTTCTTACGGCTGATCAAGGAGAAATCAGAAATGTTTGTAGTAAATTCAACTGAAATTAGTCATGCTCATTGCAATTTACCCACACTATATTTCCTTCGTTTGTTAATTTCAGATTTGTAGTTATATTATGGCTTGTTTCAAATATAAACTAATTAATCTTGACTTGTTGTACATTATCTTAACCTTTTATCAAGATATATATGTGCTAAGTGATGGTCGAAGTGAATCAAAGATTATTAATTCGAGGTGGCACATAGAACTTGACTATTATGGCACGAACTTTATTTTTAAAAAATCGTCTTGCTAGAGTTAATTATTACATTATATACATATACGTTTGTGAAACTATTGTAAAGATGGTGCAAAACAAAATAAATACTATTGATGTTGAAGTTGTATATTAACCTAGCCGTCTTAGCTCAGTGGTAGAGCGCGTGGCTTTTAACCACGTGGTCGTGGGTTCGATCCCCACAGACGGCGGATATGCTATTTTTTTTTGCTCTATATTAATAGCAGAGAACATTGCATTCTGTCAGCCTTTTCCAATTGTTTTTTTTTTTGGTGGGAGTTTCTTCATTTGTTGCTATAATATCAGCCTTTTAAGAAGAGTTTAGATCAAAAGATCCCTCATAAAATTGTTGCGCCTATTATCTAAAAACGGACAAAGAAAATACATGATAGGCAGTACAAGAAAAATAATAGCAACACTAACATCATTATCCTATAGGCATCTTTCAAAAACTAAATTCTGGTCCTGCATTTCAATTCCATCGAAATCTTAAAGACATCTCCATTCTACCATGGAGGCAAACCACAAGGTCCTGATGGGCTAGTTAGGAAAGTCGCGGTAGAGGAACGACAGACTGAGAAACACATTAATTCACCCCCTTGAGCCTAAGCAAACCTTTCTTTCAAGGTAGAAAGTAACAACAGTTATATGTCGAATAAGAGTTTAATATGGAACAAAAATGAGACATAATTGCAGCATATACAGAAGTTTATTACATTGGCATGACAAATTTCCAGGTACATGATGCCTTGCAAAATAAGTCCCTCAGTATCTTATTTTATCTATATGACTATATCTCAATTGCAGGATGTACAAAACTATTAGATGGAATCATTCTATATCTATCTGTTGTGGAGCTTCTTCTTCTGTATTAGGTCCTATGTTGTCAATTTCTTGTTCTGTGATTCCAGAAGCTTCGACTGTCTTATTTATCCATTCCTTAAGGGGCTCTTCATTTAAGTCAAGCTTGAGAAGGCCTGCGAACATTCCACCCATGAATGCCACGGGTTCCTGAAAGAAGTACAAGAGATTAAGGTTTAGATTGTTCTAAACAGCTGAAGTCACAATTACAATAAAACATCCTAATTTTTCTGCATGGACATAGAAATAATAGCCATAATTTAATTCTTAAGATCAGTTTTACGCAAATACGGACAGCAAAGCAGTTTTGAAGAACTGCAATTTGTTATGGGCATCATGCTTCCGAAAGCACACCCTCTTCGATGTGAAACTATATACAGTCCAAAGTGAAAGAACTTATCTCATATTTTATTCACAAAAAAGACATAAAATTCATAATAAAAAAAACATATAGTAAACAAAGATAGTAGTATAGTACACAACATGGATGTATACTGAGAAGAACATTAACCGAGAGCATTACACATATCATGTTCCCGAATGTGTAGTCTAGCCGTTGAGCCACATCATGATCATTTCAGAACTTGTATCCTAGCCAAAGGTAACAAATCCGCACCAAGCAAGCACGGTGTTATGGAAAGCAGAGACTAAAAGTTAAATAGGCATAGATTCCAAAAAAGCTGATTCAAAATCAAAGCATGACAATTTGCTGCGCAGTATTTACTTATACCAGGACGCTGAACCTGATTCAACCCTGAACTGTGAACAGCTCCATTCGGGACCCCTAACATTACCCCGTCAGAGTAAGGGTGCTTGTGAGGGGATTTCAGGGTCGGGGGGGGGGAGGTTTGTTGTTGTTGGTGGTGTTCGTATTGGTGAGTGTTATACCTCTCAGGCTTTCAGCAGAAACCCCATAAACGTAAACACCATTAAGCATAATCTATTTCGGATATGCACAAACCCCATGAATATTTAGTTATATGCCACTTCTTTGTGTCCCAAACCCGAATATTCACTCTCTGAATGCCTCCTGGCTCCATTAATAGAGTTTGCTAAAGCAAAACTGAAACAGAATTCCATCAAAAAAGGTCTTACAGCTGTAGTCTTACACTAAATACAATACTCAAAAGAAAGAGGGATTCCAGACCTTTGGCTTACAGGGATCTTATCAGATATGTAATCCAAGCTACAGTTTTGTTTTATAGAAAACTTTACCTGATGATTATGCTTGCATAGTCCAAAATAAACAAACATTAAAAAGACAGCAGAGCTCAGTCCACTTTGCACCGCTAAGTTAAATGATTCCATAACAATTGGTCAACTGCAATGGGCTAAACTCATCCTTTCACAAATTCATTGTGTTGCTCAACTGCAATGAGAATGATTCCATAACAATTGGTCAACTGCAATGGGCTAAACTCATCCTTTCACAAATTCATTGTATTGCTCAACTGCAATGAGCTAGATAATGTCTCCTTAAACTGTCTTTTTATTTGTTGCGAAGTAGTAAGGTAGTGCTTGTTTTCGAATTTCCAAAAAGAGCGTTCGAAATAGCTTCTCCTCGATTGTAAAGTTTACTTCACTTACATCTGCTCCCTCCCATCCCCCAAATTCTGATGCAAACAAGACTACATGAGCCTCTTAAAAATGGTTTTTTTTTAAAAAGTATATATAATTAAGAGCGTGGATTGATAGAGAGGTGATGATAATTGATACGATATTATGGTTGACCGAGTAACTTTTTAGCTCAGGCCTTCATGTTGTTTCGATCCTTCAGGAACAACACTAAGAACTTGTAACTTTAAAAATCATAAGTAAGAAAAATCATAAGCATCATCCAATCCAAGATTATTTTAGTTTCATCTTTCATGACAAGGAGTAAGTAAGAATTACAAAGTCAAGCTTAATAAGATAACTGTATACTGTCAGATATTGAGATCTGATGACACTTTATCTTCCACCTTCTAACTGCTAAGCCACTAGGAAGCTTGAAATGCCATTAACGAGGTTAAAAATCAGAAATCACCAACTGGCCACTAATTTCAAAATTCCTCTCTTGCAGGCTCCAGAATCCTTATCTAGGGTAACCAGCAAGGCAAACTTCCAACCATAATCAAGGTAATAACAAGATTAAAAGCATGGAGCTCAACTAGAGTCAACAAATAAGTCGACGACTTCAGTCCAGCAAGCAACACTATTATTCTATAGCTACACTATGGCCGATGCTACTTCAGATGATCTTTTCAGAGTGATTTGGAGTAGGAAGAGTCATCACTCTTAATCACATTTACATTTCAGAAAAAAAATACACAAATCAAGTTTTTTATTCTCAATTTTATCACAAGTTCACAACTCTTATTGGCTTCAGCAAACTCATAGAAAATTGAAATAACATGTTGCAAAAACAGGCGGATATTCCAATTATCCAGTCGCAACAGCAAGCAAACTTTTACTCAAAATTTCATACTCTTTAATATTATTAACCCAAGATTTAATCCAAGAAATTGTTCTTTTAACATATTGACAAATAAGTAACATCAACAATAAGCATATGCACTAATATAAAACACTAAGCAAAAAAATAACATCTACCAAATGAAATTGAAAAATCAAGAAAAAAAATGAAGTAATAACTTAATTGAATGAAAAGAAAAGTAGTTTAACCTTGATTGCTTCCTTAAGAATTCGTTCTTCAGATGGATTGAAGAAGAAAGCTTTAATAGAAGGTTTTTTTGGCAATCTTCGACTAGTTAGCGACGTCTGAGAATTTTTGGCGACATATTTTGGAAACCACTGCAATTATCAAAGTAGTTAAGAGAAAAGAAAGTAATTAGGTAAATAAAAAAGAGAGGAGAAAGCTTAAAAATTCAACAGATGAAGTGAGAGATTTTAGTAGAAGCTTACCAATGGGCAGATTGGAGGAGAATTGAGCAGGAGATTCGACATTTTTCGCCAACACGCTGCAAGTCTATGATGATTGTAAATTGGTAACGACAAATCCTAATCTTACCGGAAAATTGAAAGAGGAATGAGAGTCATTGGCCTTGTTTAGCAACCACCTATTGCATAGGTGGGGATAGTGGTCGATTGTATTAGCTGATTGCAGTTTAAAAGTAGCTAGCTGTAAAATTAGCTGTTTGAAGTAGAAGTATTGGATAATATTATACGTAGAGGAATAATATTATATTGTAAAGGGTAAAATAGTACTTTCATAGTTATAGGTCTGTATTGTAAACACTATATATTGAATGCCAGATTAACCTACAACAGGTTAACACAATTATTCTCACACTTGTACAAGAAGTATTTGGTAATAATAGTTGTTCACAAAATTATAACCGGTAACTAATAGGTAAAATATTATTGTAGCTTTTGACAAAAGTTATTCAGAAGCTAATAATCTCAAAAGTTAAAAGCAGCCTCCAAACGACAATGTGAGAAATGACTTGATCTTCAGCTCAAAAGAAGAAGCAAGTCGAGCAGGGTTGCGGGGTGCAACGCGTTGTCCAACAGGTTTTCCTTCACTTGCTGTTGCGAGGCTCGTCGCGAGGTGCGACGTTTGTCGCGGGGTGCGACGCGGGTCACGGAGCCTGCTGCACGCGAAGGGGATTTCGCTCAGTTTTTCCTCGACAATTTAGGGCTTGTATTTTAGACTCCATATGAATATGTTAACTCATATTTAGATTAAATAACCACAAATATTAGAGAGAAAGATTAGCTTAAACACAATAGAGAAGATTAGAGAGATATTTGAGATTCAATTGCATACAATTGAATCTTGCCTATTATAATTTGTAATCGTCTCATTCATAGTGAAAGAATCGTTTTCCCTTGCCTTGAGGACATAGCTATCACATTGATAGTGAACCTCGTTAAATCTTGTGTGTTCTTTATTTGTTTTCTTGTATTCTTGTGTGTGTGCTTGGTTGTTGTACATTCTTGTTTTGGTTAATTAAACGCTTCCGCTATTAGTACATAAGATGTTTATTCTTTTGTGCAAGCTAAGTGTTAGTACATAAGATGTTTATCTTTTATGCAAGCTAAGTGTTAATACATAAGATGTTTATTTTTTGTGTTATACATGAGCTGCTAATATCAATTATTATTGATTTTATCGTGGATCGTGTTTTGTATTGCTAATCACATTGTAACTCACTAATAATTATGATCGTTTTATGGGATACACGGTAGTCTTTGTAATATGACGGTCCAGGATTTTATAGTTTGCAATAAACTTATTATAATTTTGATGGTATGGATATGTGGTCAATGATTTTATAATTTGAACTTTTTAAAAAAAACCTATAGTACAACTTATTGTATGATTAATGCGTCCCTTGGTAAACTTTAAGTTTAATATTATAATCTGTTAAGACTTTTCTTTTAATTTGGGTTTACGAAGAGAGTACAACATGTTCATTTAAATAGTTGTAATACCTTAAGTAGTACCTAAAATATCAGCTTCTTGCTATAAATTTATTTCTTAATTAGTGCCAAAATATATGATTAGTAACTCAAATACCAAATCTAGGGGATATGAATTTTTAATTAGTTTCTAAATTACTGTATTTAGGGGATATGATTTCTTTAATTAGTGCCTAAAATATCGGATTTAGGAGAGATATTTTTGTTGGCAGTTTTATGATGCATAAGTAATTACTAATTAATAGCAATCGATTTCTAAAAATTTAGTTGATTTACATTCCATAACAGAGAACTTTCTTAAATAACTTTCCAAATATATGCCTAAAAAAAGTAATGCATAACAGAAATATTTAGAAACAAATACACGTGGCAAAAAATTGTAAAAGATATTACAAAGGATTGACACATCAACAATTCAATTTGCTCTTGACACATAAGCAAATCCTTATTACTTTATAGTATTATATAGATTGATGATAATAATAGGTTTTAATAATATAATATGTTTTCGTCTCTTTGCGTAATGATAACGGCAGACTTCATTTCTTCAGGAAGCATTGTGCACTTTCAATTGATGATGTGTATAGGCCAGAGATGCTTATGGATGATAATAATATGTTTTATGATTGAGATGGTTGCGAATGATAATCTAGTTAAAATTGTGTGACTTTATGGTGGATTGCTTTTAAGTTATAACTTTTAGTTATTTTATGTTTATGAGGATTTTACATGTGGAACTTATAGTTACTATCGTATTTTATATGTGAAATTTATTGTGGAACTTTTAGTTATTATCATATTTTATATGTTTGTTTAAATCAAATTGCATTAAATGTATATGTGCCTATGTAGAATGAATGAAGATTTGGTGCTACAAAGTTTGACGCATATAACATTACATGAGTAGTTTAGGAGATTGACAACCAAAGTTGAACGAATACCTTTGCATTTGAGGGGGAGAATCGAAACATCATTTCATACATAGGATCTTGATTGTTGACAGACCATCATAACTTTGTAAAGAACAACTTCAACTAAGGGCCTGTTCTCTTCGGCATAAAACAGCTGAACTGAACTGAATTTATTGAAGCTGAGCTGAACTGAACTTATTGGAGCTGAACTGAACTGAACTGAATTGAATTAAATTAAACTGAATGTTATAAATATATAAATAATATTTCAAACAATAATAATATAAATATTAAATAATAATTATAATGATAAGTAATAATAATGAATAATAATAATTATAATAATAATAGTATTTTGAATATTTGTAAATGATAGTTATAGATAAATAATATTAATAATCATAAATTATTAATAATAATAATTAATGATAATAATGATAATTAATAATAATTATTTTATATTATTTGTATTAATATAATAATACTTGATGATGATATATAATAACAATAATATCTAAGAAGTAAATTAATATTACTATTTTAATAATTAGATTTAATAATATAAAAATATTTAGTAATAAAATAATGATTGGGTCTGACCGCGAAAATTACATCATAAATTGTCTTGATGAGATTTGATTGGTTTGTGGGCTAAAAAAAGTGGATTTATTTGTGCTTTGACCTAAACCATGTTCCTCCTAATAATAATAGTAATAATAATGAGTAAAGATATAATAAACAAAATAATATATAGAAACAACAATAATAATAATACTACTTAATAGTAATGATATATATTTAAATAATAATAATATATAATAATAATAATAAGAGTAATTAGTAAAATAAATTATACCAACATAATAATAATATTTAACAAAATGGTTATAAAAGAATGGAGCTGAACTGAACTGATCTGAACTGATTGGAGCTGAACTGATTGGAGCTGAACTGAACTGAAAATAAGCTGGGGAGAACAGGCCCTAAGTAGAGAAATATTTGTAAGTCTTGCTAATATGTTTAGAGCACAACAACTCATAGTAGATGGTAGTAATGGTAATGGTAATGGTAATGGTAATGGTAATGATAATATTAATATGATAAAATAATCGTAATTATAATAATAATAATAATAATAATAATCATTATTTTATTATCAAAGAGATAAATTAGGAACTGAATAAAACTGATTGGAATCGAGGCTCCATTTGGTTGGATGTAAAACATTTTATATGAAAAATTCAATTGTGAAGCTAATTTTTTTTTGTTTGGTTCAATTTTAAAAAGTTATGGAAAAGAGAAAAATAGAAGGGGAAGGGAGAGGATGGATAAGAGGAGAGTAAAAGGTTGCTAAGGAGAAGGGACAAAAATGTATTTTCCCTTCTTTTCTAAAGAAAAATAATTTTCACCTATAGCTACTTTGATAGAAAACTTGTTTTACACCCCTTAACATACCAAACAACGGAAAATGAGAGGAAAAAGAAAACTATTTTTCATGGAAAATGTTTTACACACTGCCAAACGGAGCCTTAATCCAAACTGAACTGAAAATAAAATAGAGACAACTAACTAGGTCTGTTCTGTTTGGAATAAAACAGCTGAACTGAACTCAATTGAATTGAATTAAATTGAATTGAATTAAACTGAACTGAATTAATTGAAAGTAATAAATATATAAATAATATTTAAACAATAATAATATGAATATTAAATAATATATAATAATGATAAGTTAATAATAATGAATAATAATAATAGTATTTTGGATATTTTTAAATGATAGTTATGAATAAATGATATTAATAATCATAAATTAATAATAATAACAATAATAATTAATGATAATAATGATAATTAATAATAAGTATTTTATATTATTTGTATTAATATATTGATTCTTGATGATGATTATATAATAACAATAATATATAGGAAGTAAATAAATATTACTATTTTAATAATTAAATTTAATAATATAATAATATTTAGTAATAAAAATAATGATTGGGTCGGACCGCGCAAAATTGCATCATAGACCGTTGTGACGCCATTTGATTGGTTTATGGGCTAAAAAAGGTGGGTTTATTTGTGCTCTTGACCTAAACCATGTTCCTTCTAATAATAATGAGTAAAGCTATAATAAATAAAATAATATATAAAAAAATAATAATAATACTTATGATATAAAAATAAATAATAATAATAATAATAAGGAAAAATTGTCAAGAATAAGTCAACCTTTGCGTTGACCGCTTTTGACAAGTCAACCTTCATTTATTCCAGTAGCAAGTAAAGCTTGTGCATGAATTAGCTTTTAACGAGTTTTTTACTTATGACCTGAACAACCCCTACAATTTTGTTCAGTTTTAAGTTTCTACGAACTTTTATAAAATTCAAGCAGTGCAAATATGTTCTAGAGAACATTTAATGAGTTTTAGAATACACACCTGTTAAAACTGAACAAATTGTAGGGGTTGTTCAGGTCATAAGTAAAAAAAACTTATTAAAAGCTAATTCATGTACAAGCTTTACTTGCTACTGGAATAAATGAAGGTTGACTTGTTAAAAGCGGTCAACGCAAAGGTTGACTTATTCTTGACAATTTTTCCTAATAATAATAGTAATTAGTAAATTAATTAGACCAACACAATAATAATATTTAACAAAATAAATATAAAAGAATGGAACTAAACTGAACTCAAAATAAGTTGGGGAGAACATGCCCTGAAAATAATAATCGTATCTATAATCTACTTCCTTCGTCCCAAATATAGTTCCCATTTTTCTTTTTTCATGGTAATTTATGCAAGTAGAATATGAGAGGGATAGTAAAAATATTTTGTTTATTTAAATAAATATTGTATGGAAAAAGATGATTTTAGGAGAGAGAATGGAGAATAATTGGTGAAAGAACATCAATTGTAACATTTTGGTTGAATAAACAAAGGAAAAAACAAAATTCAATAAGCAAATAAATTATGTGACACGGTTTTTCTAGACAAATTACGGAAAAATGTGGAACTAAATGTGGAAATGAGAACTATATTTTGGGACACACAAAATGTAAATGGGAACTATATTTTGGGACGAAGGGAGTATATGATAATATTTAGAGTCATAACAAATTTTCGATACAAAATAAGTTATTATAAACTCGTCCATTCAAATTTTTTCTTTTTAAATCTTTTGGAGTCTTATATTTTCGGGTATTTTGCATCAAAAGAAAAATCTTAAACTTGGTACACGCGCAAATTCAATTTCTTTAGCAAAAATTATTAAAAGAGATGGTCTAATTTTAATATAAAAGTAGACCTAGTTACTAAATGGATTAAATTAGTCATCGGAAGAAACTAACCTAATTACTATTGGGCTAATTTTCTTTTTAATATTGGGCTTATCATTGCCTATTTTTAATTTTAAAGTAGTCAGTCTTTTACACGACAAACTCTTTCTTTAGAACCCTAGAACCACTTCACTAAAAAAAAAAAAAAAAAAAACCTTCAGAACCTCTCATACGCAAATTAGTCGCTCATACGCTAATTCCAAAGCTCGAATTGCAGGTTGTTGTTTTGTTCCTTAGATGAATCTACTTGTTTTGTTGCGGATTTTGGTGTGGAATTGCGATTTTTAAGATCTACTTGATGTGATCATTCATGAGATTGGTTTTATGCGGTTGTTATTGTTTGTTCTATGAATTCAACTTGTTTTTTCTTTATCTCATATATGTTATTTCATGTTTTTAGGGTGGATAATTTACATGCTATAGACTTATGATTCGAATGAATTTCTGGTATAACTTGTTAATTCATTATCAGATCAATTTTTCAAGTGTTGTGTCTGGAAATCAGGGATTAATGACCTGTGATCCCCGGGCCCAGGGCGGCCGCTCCTCCTGCCCTGGCTCAGGGAGGGGCCTGTGTCTCAGTTCTGATTCATTTGTAGGCATTACTACTACAACAACAACTAAGCCTTATTCCCAAGGTGATTTGGGGTCGGCTAACATGAATCGTCAACTGGAATCGTGATCACAGAAGATGGCATCGTCAAGAGTGATATTTTTTTTTTTTTTTTTTTTTTTTTTTTTTTTTGAAAACAAGGTTTACACCAAAAAGATGTATTATCGTGAATTAATTGCTAGATTTTGTTATCGAATCCTGGTACTATACTAATCTAAGAAAATAATTGTGCTCAATGTGTATAATTTGAGATTGAAAAAGACTAAGTATGCATGATTTGGTTAACTAAAAGAAGCCAACAGTGATTTCACAAAAACTATGGAAAGGTCTAATCTGGGTTTGATTCTAATGTGGAATTTGCATGTGCTAGAGTTTAGTAGTGGCATGTAGTTCGTGCTGTATAATTCTCTGTCTGCGGTTGCATTTCGCCGTTTCCGCTTTCTAGAGCTTCTGATTTGTCAATAGCATGCTGAAGAGTAAGGAGTTTGCTGAACTTTTCTTTTTGCAACCCTGCTATGGCTCTTATGTCCTTTTTTCGTGCTGTTTCTGATTTAGCAGAGTATTTTTCTTTCGACCTTAGCTCATTTTGATTGGCTTTTTTCCGCTTCAGGGTTGATAACTACATTGTAAAGATGGTGCAGTATAACCTTAAAAAAATAACTGTTGTTCCCAATGGGAAGGAAATGATAGACATAGTACTATCTCGAACTCAACGACAAACCCCAACAGTTGTTCATAAAGGTTATGCAATCTCTCGCCTTTGGCAGTTTTATATGAGGAAAGTGAAATATACACAGCAGAATTATCAGGAGAAGCTGTCAGCCATTATTGATGAGTTCCCTAGGCTTGACGATATCCACCCCTTTTATGGTGATCTCCTTCATGTTCTCTACAACAAGGATCATTACAAACTTGCCCTTGGGCAAGTAAATACTGCAAGAAATTTGATTTCAAAGATTGCCAAGGATTATGTTAAGCTGTTGAAGTATGGTGATTCGCTATACAGATGTAAGTGTCTTAAGGTTGCTGCTCTTGGTCGAATGTGCACAGTGATTAAGCGAATCAGCCCGAGTTTGGCTTATCTTGAGCAAGTTAGGCAACACATGGCTAGGTTGCCTTCCATCGATCCAAATACAAGAACTATATTGATATGTGGTTATCCTAATGTTGGGAAGAGCTCATTCATGAACAAGATCACTAGGGCTGATGTAGAAGTGCAGCCCTATGCATTTACAACGAAGTCTCTCTTTGTGGGTCATACCAATTATAAGTATTTGAGGTATCAAGTGATCGATACCCCAGGGATTTTGGACCGACCATTTGAAGATAGAAATATTATTGAGATGTGCAGCATCACTGCTCTGGCTCATCTACGAGCTGCAGTCCTCTTCTTCTTGGATATTTCTGGATCATGTGGATATACGATTGCACAACAAGCCGCCCTCTTTCACAGTATTAAATCTCTTTTCATGAATAAACCATTGATCATAGTGTGTAACAAAACAGATCTACAGTCATTTGATGGTGTTCCTGAGGAAGATAAGAAACTGGTCATGGAAATGAAATCTGAGGCTCTGAAAACATTGGTAGGCCAGGGAGGCGAGGCAACTAATGAAGAGGGAGTACTTCTAACCATGAGTACTTTGACGGAGGAAGGGGTTATTGCAGTGAAGAATGCGGCATGTGATAGGTTATTAGATCAGAGGGTTGAACTGAAGATGAAGTCTAAGAAGATAAATGACTGTTTGAACCGCTTCCATGTTGCAATGCCAAATCCCCGAGACCATAAGGAAAGACCACCTTGCATACCTCCAGGGGTTCTCGAAGCCATGGCTAAGGAAGTAGTGGATAAGGCAGAGAAAGAAAAGAGGATAACTGAAAGGGATCTGGAGGATGAGAATGGTGGTGCCGGTGTTTACTCTGCTAGCTTGAAGAAGCATTACATCTTAGCAGATGATGAATGGAAGGAGGATATTATGCCTGAATTTCTTGATGGGCACAATGTTTACGACTTTGTTGATCCTGATATACTGCACAGGCTTGAAGAATTGGATGAAGAAGGGATACGTCTTGCAGATGAGGCTGAAGAAGAGTTTGAGATGGATGGCGAACAATTAACACCAGCAGAGAGAGAAGCACTGGCAGAAATCAGGAGAAAGAAAAGCATGCTCATCCAAGAACACAGGATGAAGAAGACTGTTGGAGGTAACAGACCTATTGTACCAAGGAAGTTTGATAAAGATAAGAAGTTTACATCTGAGAGGATGGGTAGGCAGTTAACAAAATTGGGTCTAGACCCATCTGCAGCCATCGATAGAGCTCGCAGCAAATCAAGGGGTCGAAAGAGGCTGCGGTCACCTGAAGTGGGAGAAGGTGATGCCATGGATATGGATGGCGCGCAATTAAACAAGAAACTACGAGCTATGTCTCGATCTAGGTCCAAGTCTAGGTCAAAATCACGGCCACCAAACGAAGTCGTTCCAGGGGAAGGATTAAAGGACTCTGCCCAAAAAGGTAAAGCTATTCATCTTGCTAAGAGATCTTCCAAGAAGAGGAACAAGAATGCACACAAGGGAGAAGGAGACAGAGTCATTCCTACTCTGAAACCTAAACATTTATACTCTGGGAAGCGATCCACTGGTAAAACCGACCGGCGTTAAGTCGTTTCAGGTCTTTGCTAAGTTCCAATTTTGGTCTGTTTATCACCTAAAATTCAGGTTTTTTGTGCTATTTTATTTTATTTGAATGCGTATCACAAATATTTTACATCAATGCACTTTAGTGTATCAACCCAGATTAGCTGTTGCCAAAAAAAAAACCCCAGATTACCATTTGGCTTCAGATGCCTATCATGATCATGCTATTATGGTGTTATTTTTTATAATAATTGCTGTCTTCTTGCAAAGTTGATGAGAATCCAACACTTCTGGTGGGCAAATTGCTAAATGCTAACTATGAGCTTGTAGATTATGTTCTCAGTAACCCCATAATAATATGGAAACATCACTCAATATTTTTTTGTAAAACGAGTGAACGACATTCACCATTTGAATGATCTCAAGTTAATGACTCAAGATTGTTAGTAAACCCATCATCTTGGAGACCGTGTATATAAGAAATAAACATTATATTATCGGATGGAGGGAGTATTAGCTAGTTAGCTTCAAATCCAACAATAAATGCAAAGTTCAAAACTTCTAATGAGAAGTAAAAGCAATAAAAAGAGACAAAAAATTTACGTGGTTTGATAAACCTTGACCTACATCCACAAGCAAGAACCTTGGAGTTTTTCTTTAGTCTCTCTAACGGAGGAAGTACAATGGAGAAGAAGAGAGTGAGAAGGAGAGAAAGGGAATTCTATCTAGGAGTTACTTTGAATCTTAGGGTTTTCAAATGACTTTAAGATGCCTTATATATGACCTCCTAAAGTTTACAAAGTGACCTAGTACAAAACCAAACAAATGTGGATTTAAATCGCGAAACATGAAAACAGGGTCAGATAGCCCGATCTAGCTAACGGCCCGCCCGCCCGAGCCACAAAAGCCCCAAAGTTCCTACCTCGCATCACCCGTGGAACCACGTGACAGGGGAAACCCCGACTGGGCAGGATCGCCCGCCCGGGCTACTGGAAATGAGCAAAGATGGCCAAAAAAGGGTTGTGTGCCACGTGCTGACTATGCGCGGCCGCGCCTGTCCGACTGCTCTACCCCCTCATCTCTCCTTCTTCCACAACAAATCAAGGCACAAATATAAATCAAACATAATGAATGACAATATAACTTCGAGATTCTTAAAATTAAGGACCCATTTATAGCTGTTGATATTTCTATGTATGAGTTTACTCGTGAGGACATGTGACTAGGGGTGTTAGTTAGTGAACTTAGCTGACTCGCAAACTATTCGAACTCAGCTCGAAATTTTCTACAACCGAGCATCGCAAAGCTTGATTTGAAAAGTTCATGATCAGCAGGTTCGAAATATGTTTTAGCTATATTATTTTTCATATTATAGAAATTAAATTAAAAGTTATACTTAAATTGTGCACAATACTTGTAAAAACTCAAAGTAAGTAGTGTAAAGCTATTTATAAAATATATGTAATATAATTTTATTTTAACTCTAGTTGAATTCTAAGGTAAATTAAACAAGAAAACTTAAACTCGAAAAAGCTCGAGACTAAACTCAGGTTCGAGTAAAGTGGCACGATCCGTTTGAGCAACTCAGAGGTTCGATCTCGTTTCGGCTCGTTAACACCCCTACATGTGACCATCAACACATTTCATACAACAACTTGACGCCCTGCCCAAGCAAACTGACGAATTTGTCTGTTATTAAAATATGTAGTTTCTAGTTTTCTTTCAAACTATTTGGATTTAAAAACATATATCTTTAAACAATAACAAATAATTGTTTGACTACAATAGAAAAAGGAGAGGAAGTTTAATTAATGATTTTTTAAAATAGTCTTTTTGATTGGTTGATAGTTAATTAGTTGCATCATACTCCCTCTGTTTTTTTTTATTGTTCTCACTTAGAATCTTGGCACTATTCATACTTAGAGAGAATCTTCTCAATTTTTTTAAATTTATAAGAAAAAATATAGTCATGTGGGATCTTGTTTGATTCGTCTCAATTAGTACATTATTAATATTCAATCGTTATAATTTTTACTAATATATAATAAAAGATATTTAAGTTCAAAAATATGCGTTGGGAGATGTGCACATGAAAGTGAGAAAGATAAAAAAAAACAGAGGGAGTATAAGACTAGCCTTATATGCACTATGTATGCTGTGCGTGCAAAATTGTTATAAATAAATTAATTAGTATCATGATTACATCTATTATTAGTTTGAGGCTTTGAGTAAGAACGTGGATACTCGCTAGATTAATATATATATTTTTTTGATCCATATGAGCCACGAAGGCAGTACAAAGTACAAAGAAGGGGAGGGGGGATTCGAACCTGTGACCTATAGTTCACAGTACCTCAATCTTAACCACTAGGCCAAGACATCCTTGGTTTCGCTAGATTAATATATGAAGAGGGAGAAAATCATGATAGTTTCCTATAGTGTTCTTGAATCATTCTTTTCCATATAATAGCAAAAAATTAAAAAAAAAATCGGTTGAGGATTGTAGAAGCTGATAACTTGGGCAGTTTTGTTTGTTTTACCTTTTAAATAAGGAAGTAGTTAGTTTTCTTTTTATTTTATTTCTAGGTGTCCCATCCTTGTTATAGAATAGAGATATTACAAAGATCACTTAAGATATTTCTGGAGAGAAATAGATCAAACAACGATACTAAGAAGAACAATTAACAACAATAGTATTAGGAGTAACCAATGAACAACAATCAACACGAGTTTTGTGTGTTTGATCGCATGATTAACAAGCCAATAAAATCTAAGACAAGTAAACCAAATAGGAGACGTAAGCAAGTAACCCTAACAATTATAAGTAAACCCTAGTATATTAATAAGTAACCCTTAATATATTAATTAGTAAGCTCGAAATATAATAGCTAACCATATATATGAACTGAATGCACCATCAACTAATGGTGTGACTGGTTGCACATATAAATTTGCAAACAATAATACTACTACTAAAAAAAATAAAAATAAAAAAGCTTTTTTTGTCCATATGAGTTACGAAGGCAGTACCAAGTAAAAAGAATGAGAAGGGGTTTCGAACCTGTGACCTACTGTTCACAACACCTCAATCTACTCGCTAGATTAATATCATAAGAGGGAGAAAATCATGTTAGTTTACTATATTGTTGTTGTTGCAATTATTCTAATCCATATAATAAGAAAAAAAAATAAAGTAAAAATCGATTGAGGATTATAGAAGTCGATAACTTGGGCAATATTATTTTTTTGATAACCTTTTAACAAAGGAAGTAGTTAGTTTTCTTTTTTTATTTCTCGGTGTCCCATCCTTGTTACCTTATAAAATAGAAATAATGCAGTACAAAGTACAAATAAGAATTGGGATTCGATTATGTGACCTATCGTTTACAGCATCGCAATCTTAACCAGTAGGCCAAGACATCCTTAATATAATAAATAAGTGAATAATCTGCGGCACCAAAAAAAAAATAAAAAATAAATCTCTATTATATAAGGGAAGGGGGGGAGCAATGGTGTCCTCTTTTGAAATGCCTATTTTGGCCCCCTTCCCTTTCTAAATTACAAAAGGAATGTCAAAATCAAAATCGACACTCAAAGAAAACTAGCGAAAATTAATTTACAACACTCACTCACAAATCACTTAAAAGAAGAAACTTTACAAATCACTCATACAATTGAAAAATCATGTTATAAAAATCACGCAAATCACTCAAATAATCGGGAAACTTTATTAAAACTTAAAATTAATATACAAACTAAAACTAATAACCTAGAACGTCAATATATACAAAAACATTTACAAAAATTTACTTACAAATCACTATTCTCAAGAACCATTCACAATTAATGGTGGATCATGATAAAAATAGAGGTGTATTTGTAGTGAAATCATAATTTAGAAGTTAGACAGCGAAAAAAATTATTTACTTTTTTATAGTGTTTAGAATTTAGTATTGTACTTAATTCAAAAATTAACTAAAAAATTATAATATTAGAAATCATAAATAAATTCAATAAAATTTCTATTTTGTCCATAGAATTTAACTTTGAAAAGTAAAAAAAAAGACAAAAATAATGGTGAGAGATTTAAGTGACAAAAACTAAACCAATCAAATTTTGCAACTAAAAACAATTATACTTCATATGTCTAATGTTCAAATTTTGACTCTTATGCCGAAGAAAATCGAGTTTCTGTTTCGAAAAAAATTCAAACACGCATCGCGTGCAAAAAATTCTAGTAAATAAATAAGTGATTAAGCGCCCACATCATCCTTTGTTAATGTGTGACTAGCACACGTAAAATTAATTACGTCCCTTCCAAACAAAAAAAATAAAAACAAACATGCCTTGGGGCCAGGTTTTCCAATTTATATGTTTGTTATTTAGATAATCTACACGAAACTTGGGGAGAGGTTTTACCCTAATAACAGTTTTAAGAAAATATATCCAACACGTATGACGTAACCGTAGAGCATACTCCACGCAATTTCATAGTACAAATACAACCTATAACCTGCAACATTTCATACCATAACAGTTTCTAAATATATTTGAAGAGTGAAATTATCAAATTGAAGATGCAGATTTTCGTGAAAACTCTCACAGGTAAAACCATCACTCTAGAGGTTGAAACTAGCGATTCCATCAACAATGTCAAGGCCAAAATCAGTGACAAAGAAGGTTTGTCTTGGCTTTTACACTCTAATTTTATTTTCTATTTCTTTTCATGTTAAGTCGAAAATAATATATATTTTCGTTTTAATCGCAAAATGTGTTTTTTTTTATGTCATTTCTACTACGCACTTAAATAATGGTTATGTAAAAATTGATTTATTGACAGCATGAATCTAACATGATCCTTGTATTAATATTATTTTATATATTTAGTAAAATATACAAAGTATAATTTAAGGTTGATAAGTTTGGTATATGAAAAAATAACTATATGTTGCAACGAAGAACATGTTTGGTTAATTGATTCAACATTTTTGGCTGTAGAAAATGGAATCAAAATACCTGCTTCATATTATCTTTTCTTTTGTTTGATTCAACCACTCCATAATCCATTACGATTATTTAATGGTAATGGAGCCGTCTTAAAAATTTGGGCCCTAAATATAAAAATATTATGCATAAATCGTAATATTATAAATAATATATTCAACAAAGTATATCATTTTTAAACTATTTTTAACAAAATAAAGTTTTGGGTTGAACAATATGGCTAAAAAACATTGAATTTAAGATGTTTGGGCCCTCTAAAAGCGAGAACTTATGTTGTTGGCCGTTTTTACATGCCCTATTAGACTGTTTAGTATAATTGCCTTTCTCCCTACCTTTCCCTCTTTAAGTAACATTTTTTCTTGAATAGTAAAATTAATTCATTAATAAAAAGTCATACGACATCTACATAAGCAATCGAATCAAACAAATACATAAGTTGAATCAAACAAAAATTTCCTTCATAAAAACTACGATCGTCAAACAAATCTTGCAATGTGGAACGTCTCCCGCTTATATCGCTGGAAAATACAGCCTTGTTGGAGAGACAATCTAACGATCCCTTGTAGTCGTGAGGATGATTTCCGTCGGTATTCGAAAAATTGATAACCTTTGTGATCCCATGCACATAATTCTTCACCAACAAAATAATTTCACGGCAATCCATTAGATCTAGTATCCCGGATTGTAACCTGTAGAAATTCCCCTTCTAAAAAAGGAGAAAAACCCTGTCTTTCGAATGAGGTCGAAAAACCCTGTCTTTCGAAGGAGATCGAAAAATCTTTTCTTACGAAGGAGATCGAAAACCCTTTCTTTCGAGGGAGAAATCGTTATTGGAAACCTAAAAACAAATAAAAAAACAAAGGTGGGGGCTTTCCAACGGTAAAAACCGATGGAAACCCCTTTAAAAATCAACAATGGAGGCTAGGGTTTTTGAAAGTAGAGAGGAGAGAGAGGAGAGAGAAAAAAAAATGTGTTCTATTTTATGTCAAGTTTTCCTCTTTAAGTAACATAATACATTTGTTGGTGGTAATGATTTTCTTTCTCTTTCAAAAGTTTGAACCAAATAACCAAACGTCTAATAAAGCATAAAGGTAACAATTTTTGTTATCGTTCCACCCCTCTTATATTCTATATTTTCATTCCGTGACTTGAAAACACATGCTCTTAATACTAAAAGTTTTTTCTCACAATTATCACCTATAGTTCTCCTACTTATGTTTATGTGCATGATTTTGACTAGGAATTCCCTCGGACCAACAGCGTCTGATATTCGCCGGAAAGCAACTCGAAGATGACCGTACTCTTGCCGATTACAACATTCAAAAAGGTGCTTTTTTTTTATTTTTATGTAATCTATCTTTATATATGTTCTAAGTTGTTATTTTCTTGATTTTACCATATTTAATTTGTTGGTATGAGAGTGTTTTTAGTCTTTGCTTTTATATTGCTGATTTTTGTTTATATTTAATGGTGTTTACAGAATCTACTATTCACCTTGTGCTGAGGCTTAGAGGAGGAGGATATGGAAGATTGAGCTATGCTCCGAGTGCATTGGCTTTGGCTCAAAAATACAACCAACACAAGAAGATTTGCCGCAAGTATGTTTTCCATATCATTCACCTCATCTTATATGTGCTTAATCACATAATACTTACCTGTTATTCAGGGGTGATTCTTGGCACATGCAATCACGGCCATGGATTAGGGTTTCCAAAATATAAGGGTCTCAAAATATATTTATTTTTTAATGGTTTGAAGATTAGACAAAAGAAAAACAGTACATTTGGATCAGTAGTAAAAGTGTAAGAGAAGGAACAATGAGAACATCAAATTAGTCAAAATTTTGTTGTTTAAACTTTTGAAGATAGTTGCCATAACAAGCTGTAAATACGAATCTATACTTCTATTTTTTTTTGAACTACGAATGAAGGGCCTTATTAAGGAAATTGTATAGGACCCCCATTATTTTTGCCCATATATTCCCCGCCTTTGCTGTTATTTTACTTCTTGATATAATGCTTTTGACAACGCAAATTTTTTTTTTTTTTTTGGGACACAATAAGTCAATAACTAACAAGTTACCCTCAATTAGGTCCAATAGGTGGACGAATTTGTTATGTTGTACTAATACATTATCATTTACTAATATGCCGTCGCAATATCTAAACAAATTTTTAGTGGTGAGTTGTAATTATTTCGAGTGGTATAAGTTCATGCATTGTTAACTACCTTGATTCAGAACTGATGTGAGACTGGATCAAATCTTGTTTACCTCATTAGTTTTTGTTATTGGCTTATACATCTAAAAGTAACTAATTGTTATTGCAAAAAGAAGTTACAACTTTTGAATGTATAAATAAATCCAAACTAATTCAAAGCTACAAGAGCAGTCAATATCATCCAAATTATATTATACTCCTTGATAATTAAAGTATATATCATAAGTGAATTTGCCAAGGGGATACATCTTATTTAGATACAAAGTGCTCTTTTAATTTAATTGATGCATGAATGTTATATTCAGTAAAAATTTGATGATTAGAAGTTAGTTTCCTTAAATTGCTTTGATAAAAGGCAGCATTAAAGTGTAGTTTAATTAGAAATTATATTATAACAAATAACATTTAATCAGACAATAAACGACAATATATATTTTGGATGTGCAATTGGTTTATTAATTTTTTTAATGTGGATTAGTACTCGCTCCTTTGATTATGTAAAATTCTTCCTATTTTCATGTTAGAAAAAATAAGTTCTTCCTAATTCTACTTTTTCATGTTTACCAAGACACGTTTTATATCACTAATCTTTAATTATTGCATATTCTTAATGTATTCATTGAATTTTATTTTTTTGAGGGAATGTATTCATTGAATTTAATGAAACAAGATCCACCATAACTATTTTTTTTCTCTTACATTAGAAAGAATTTAGAAGAATTTATTTTCTTTTTAGATAAAATGTAGGCTTTTCTTAATCAACAAAGGACCATACACTACACATAGCATATCTACTAGGCCAAGCTCAAATAGACACCTACAGTTACCCAAAGTTTACAAACCAAAACTCAAAACACCAAATACAAATCACAAAAATCAAGCATGAATAGCGCCAAGATTTTATGGAACGAAGAAAGTATATATTGATATCATTGTATGCATATTGATGTTTGTTGAAAAACAAATATGATACCCAGGTGCTATGCTCGCTTGCCTCTGAGGGCTACAAACTGCCGGAAGAAGAAATGTGGACATAGCAATGAGGTATTAATTAATATTAATTTGATTATATGAGTTGGTATATCATAGTTAAGTTTTGTATTATTTCAGTTAGTTATGTTAGTTATGTAACTTGTTGTATATAAGATACAAAACTATGG